>NC_040913.2:86204459-86504977 GCF_004126475.2 Phyllostomus discolor | reverse complement strand
CAGGGCACGGACCACGCGACATTTCTCAACAACGGCAAGCAGCCGCTGGCATCTGCCAGCGGGGAGTTCTCTCTCTGGTTGTCAGAGACATCAGACGCTGCTCGGTGTGTGTTTGAATAACAGGGTGGATGGTTTGCGTTGCTTAGGGGAGCACAAAGTGTATTTTTATCCTGAATGGGCAATTGGAAATCTTGACTTTGAAACAACAACAAATTCCTGCTCTGCTTGAATTGGCCTATCCGTTGGTTACATAACAAATATTTATTAAGCTCCTGCCATGGAGCCCTTGCCTTCCCTGTTTAATAACACTTGACAAATTTTCTAATATCCTGTCAAAGAAAATACCGTATTTTTCGGACTATAAGATGTACTTTCTCCTCCCCAGATGTGGGAGGAATAATGGTTGTTAATGCTGCTGTTGAGTTCTGTTTACATTTACCTTGGTGAAATATTATGTTATTGATGTTATTACATATCTTACCACATTTTTTTGCGTCAACATTTTTTTCCTATTTTCCTCCTCTAAAACCTAGGGGCATCTTATGGCCTGAAAAATACGGTACTTCCTCTGTGTGATCATCTCAAATCATGTTTCTTTTTCCATTTTATTTCTGGACTACCTAGAGGTGTTCTTTTTGCTGTTGTTCATTTTTGTTTTTGTTTTTCCCCAGGAGCTGGATTGGTCAACCAACCTATCTGTCTCTGTCCAGACCTGAGTTCTACCACCTTCGATCAGAAAAGGAAAATTATATCTCCATGTTGTAAAAGGCAGGCTCCTGGGTTAAAGTAAGCCCAGCCCAGGGGTTCCCAGACCTGGCTGGGTAGAAAACTGCACGGGGCACGTATAGATACATAATTGGATGGAAGCCAATGTTCTGCCAGTACACAGAGTTCCCGTGGGGGACCGCTGGCGTCATCTCACAAGCAAGGAAACTGGAAGTCACACCGTTTGTGGCAGAGCTGGGACACGAGGCCCAAGTCTTCTCCCAACTCCAGTCCTGTGTCCACTCTACTGGACCTTCCATGACATGCAATAACCTCCAGGATTAAAGAGAGAAATATCTCTCCGTGAAATTCTGAATGGATTTTTGGGCCTATCTATATTATTTCTTTCCCCTCGCTCTGCACCCTGTAGGAATATATTGCCTCTCAAGTTCCTTCATGGCAAAGCCTTCATTAAAAGTAACCAACAGCCCTGGCTGGCGTAGCTCAGTGGATTGAGCGCGGGCTGCAAACTAAAGTGTCACAGGTTCGATTCCCAGCCAGGGTACACGCCTGGGTTGCAGGCCATAACCCCCAGCAACCACACATTGATGTTTCTCTCTCTCTGTCTTTCTCCCTCCCTTCCCTCTAAGAATAAATAAATAAAATCCTTTTTTTAAAAAAAGTAACCAACAGCACATAACGCTATACTACTCCTGGAAACAAGCCCGGAGACCCAATCCGCCCCACTGGGAGCTTGTTGAACCTCTCGTGCAGCGTTTACTGAAGGCGTGAAGCTCACCATGGGCGTGACTGTACGCCAGGCTCTCTGGGCATGGAAACATGTTTTTGAACATGTGTTTCATTCCAATGGAAGAGAGGTACCAGACATACAAAAAGGTGACGAAACCAGGCTGCACAATCATGAGCTTTCTTCTGGGGCCGTATTAGTTAAGGCCGGTTAGCTGAGGTAACACACACACACACACACACACACACACTCCCAAATAGTAACCGAAATTTCTGGAGGGTGGGCAGCTTTCCCCCCTGGCTGCGGTTCAGGCTCTTGCTCTCTTCTCCACTCGCCGCCTCTGCCACCGTCCGACACCAGTTTCCACACAGTATCAGCCGCCTCTCGACAGGACTTTCAAATGCTTAGAGCCGAAAACCAAGATTGCCTCATGGTTCCTTCTGCACTGAAAGAGGCATAAGGTGAGTCTTCTGTTGGGCATTCTCTGTAACCGCTACGGAGCTCTGCCTGCGTGCCCCCCGCCCCCCAACGCCCGCACCTCTGCAGGGTCCCTCCACGGGCATTATCTGCACCCCTTGCCCCCCCTGGAATCCACCTCTACTTTCATTTTCCCTTTTCTCTGATTTAGTCCTCCAGTCCTTCCTTGAAAGGAAACTTATCAAAGTATAAAGAATGGTAAACCAAAAACTCTAAAGTTAATAAATGGATATAAATGCTGCTATATCATCTCAAAGCCTTTTCTAACACAGTACAAGACATAGAAGCAGATGCACGAAAGCACAATGTGCTGCTGTCGAATCCGAAGAGGAGAGCGCAGCCTCTCTGGCAGCCTCTCTGCGGCGTGAGGGCTTGTGGTCCAAACAACAGGCAACTGGGAACAAGAGGTTCTCTTTCCCCCCGACTCCTCGCCCAGGGAGCTGCGGGGACAGAGGTGTGGACAGGGTTCCTCTTCGGGGCCCAACAATGAGATCCAACCTTACCAACAGAATGTCTTTGAACACGCAACAAAAACCTTCCCCGGGAAGGAAGTGGAGTTGGGAGGGGCAGAGAGGAGATAATTGAGAAAACAGATCAGGCGCATTTTTTGAAGGTCATGTAACAGTAGAATAAATAGTGCCCCGTAAAACAGTGCCCCATTTGTACGAGGCACCTGGAACAGGCAAAGTCACAGGGACAGACAGTAGACAGTAGAAGAGGTTACCACCAGCGGCTGAGAAGGGCAGACGGGGGTTACTGTCTAACGGGCACAGGGTTTCTGCCATGGATGAAGAAGGTTCTGGAAATAGATACCGGGGATGCTCACACAACAGTGTGAATGAATTTGTTGTTCCTGGATTCTACAACCAAAAATGGGTAAATGTTATAGTTTACGTGATATATACCTTACTACAAAAAAACCTTTTTTAAAAAAGAGGATTTACATTGCAAGGGAGGGAGTGTTAACTAAGGTTCTGCCTAAAGACCCGGCCCTCCTCGTGGCCCCTCCTGGCCTAGGCTTCTACGAGGTGGGTGGGGCGGTGGCAGGGGCAGCCAGGGACACCTCCCACTCCCGCAGACCGGGTTTCCTCATGCTCCCATTTGCATCCACTCCCTCCCATTCCAGCTCAGCCCCCACGTCTCCCAGGGTCTCCGCTGGTACTGAGAAGTTCATCCCATCCTCCCAAAACACCACAGCCCCCCTCCTCCCCACAGAAGGCACGCTTCCTCTGGTGTTCCTCCACCGAGACCTCCTGGGGGGTCAGCATTCCGGCCAGGGAGAGTTAGAGTTCCGACGGTCTCCTTTGAAGGCCTGCTGTGGTCACCGAAGGGCCTTACTCCCCTTTGACGCCTGCTCTCTCATCCCCTAGGGCAGTGTCGGGACTCCGGGGCCATTTGTGGTGGAGAGGGTGGCAGTTTTTCCTGTCACACAAACAGAAACTCCGGGAACAGAGAGTTTTTCTTGAGCCAGAGCTGAGGCTCACACATGCTGAAGTGCGGAGGGGCAGAGACCGTCCGGGAGCTGGGGACAGGCCCACGCTCCTAGAATCCAAGGGATGCTAAGGGTCACTTGTCTAGAGCAACTGTCCAGCCACACCCTTGACTTGCCGGAAGGTCCAAGAGAGGGAACCTGAATCCTGTCCAGAGCTGGATTCTGATACCTGCAGAAATGTCCGACGGGCTCAGTGAGCCCCGACAGACACACGGGGTGAGCGCAAGGTCCCCAGGAGACGCACTCCCCGCTGGTGAGGACAGAAGGGTGCACGAGCCAGACTCAGCTGCAGGATGACCTCGGGCTCTGAGTCCTGGCAAGGTGACGAGGGTGGGCCCTGACTCATCCCCGTGGTGGGGCCGAAGCACCCCAGGAAGGAGCGTTCTTGTCAAGAATCAAATACAACTGAAGAACGGTTTCCCCGGGAGCTCAGGCCACCCCATTAAGGCACCTGTTAAAGGAGCTAGCCCGGCGTGGGGCAGGGAGTTTTCGCGCAGGCTGGAGATGCACGGAAGCCGGTAGTGACGGGGCAGGAGAGGAGAGAGCAGGGCCATCAGCAGTCATGGGCGGCTGGGCGATGGGGTCCAGAGTCAGGAGGCGGGTGTCCTCAGCCAAGGGCGGCGGGCTGACCCCGGCCCCAGGGGTGCCAGCCTACTCATCTGTGAGAGCCCTCATCTTTCACCATCATGTCGCCTCATCTTAAGGAGCTAGCCTGAGGATAGTGCTCCCTTTCAGTAGCTACGTTTTCAACCAGGTGATCTTAATAAAAACTAAACATCCTTCTGTTCTCTCCCCTTTATCCATTCAACCAAACAAAAACATAACGTAGTTCTAGCAAATAAGGCACATAGAAGTTCTCACCGGGACTCTCCTACGAAGAAAAGGGCCTCCATCAACCCCTCACCATTTCCATCCCCCAAATCACTGCTACCTTCCCAGTCTCCGCCAGACGCAGCTTTCCCCTTACGTCCTCCCCTCGGGTCACCACGTCGTTTCTCTGGAAGACAGAAGAATGCTCCTGTCTGTGCGTGGGATTGGACGAGCAGCCCAAGGAGAGAAACGGCCAATTCTTAAAGGAAGGGAAGGGGGTGCACTTCCTCCCCGGGACAGACGGCCTGCGGCGGCCAGCCAGGGAGAACGGTCAGGCAGCAGCAGCAAGATGCACATGGCACAGGCAGGTGGAGAGGAGCCTTCAGACCTGCCGTGCGTGCCCTGCTTCCTTAGGTCTTAGCACAGTGTCACCTGCCGTGGTCTTGGCAGTCCTGTCCCCACACAGACAAGGAACAGGCAGTCCTGATCCCAAACAAACAAGGAACATGGTCTTGGATGTCCTGTCCCCAAACAGATAAGGAGCAGGCCTCTTCCCAACATTGCAAAGAGGCCCCCGAGGAACCAATGATGCCTATGGTTTGCAGGAGAGGAAAGGACACAGGTGGCCGGATTTCTTCCCAGAATTTCACTGCCGCGGCTTTCCTGGTATGTGCGGCTGGCGTGACCCCTGCCCACAGCGCACCTGGCGAAGTCACAGGCAGTTTCTAGAAAGCCCAGGACACAGCGAGTGTGCTGATGTGTTAGGTCCCCAGGCCAGCGCCGACAGGGGCTGCTCTTCTCCGAATCCTCCAACCAGACTGGCAGCCAGGGCCAGGAAGCAGGCCAAAGAGGTCATAGGGACAAGCAGTGAGTGCAACGGCTGTAAGCCTGGCTGTGCTGAGCCCATTTGGCAAGGATATCAGGGACCATTCTGTCCCCCTGTTGGAGACCTCTGCCTTCCACGTGGACTCAAGAGACTGCCTGACTTTTATCCGTGTTTCAGCATCATAGCTCCTGCAACGAGTGGTTTGTCATTTGGGCAGATTCAGGTCTTGCTGAACTTTCCCTTAGTGCACTATTAGGTAATAAGGGTGTACAGTTATGCTGGGAAAAGCTGGAAGAGAAATTTTTAAATGAAAGTTGAGGGGAGCATGACTGCCCAGGAAGTGGAAACTGGGGAGAAGGGGGCATGTGTAAGAAGGTTCTTTAACAGGCTTCAGTGACTCGTGGCTCAGCTCCCTTTCCCACTTCCAGAAACTTCCGTCACAACTGTGCGTCTTTCTCACACAGACGAGGGTGTGAGTGAGGGGGCAGGGACCACCTCGGACGGCAGGAGGCAGGAACGGCTCCACTCGAGAACCAGTGTGCAGCACTGATCTGGAAGGAGGGGTGGGAATTCTCTAGAAAGAAACAGGTGGGTAGGGTAGTGGGTCCCACAAGCAAACCCAGGATAGAAGCTGGTGACTCATTCTTCACTGGTCTGAAGGGGAATGAGAAAAATAAGGGCAAGGTACTGAGAGTTTCAGAAAGCTAGATTTATTCAACTGAAAGCGACTTTGGTTTGAAATGACATACTTCCTTCTTTCGAAGTGCTGCCGTTTTTCTTCCTCTTGTGAAATACAGAGGTGCTAATAGATGGTATTCCTATAATTTATAGTCTCTCTTACTTGGCCTAACACAACAACGCATTTCCCACGTTCTAAAGCATGTGCTGGCCTTGGACTTGAAGGCTTGTGAACCGTGAAGAGCGCCTTCCAAGCCAAGAGGAGGGGACAGCTAATGCAAAGGCCACCTGTGGGCACGGGCTGAGGGTCAAGGAGAACAGAGGAGCCCGGCGCGTGGCGGGAGCTGGGACAGAGCAGGGACTTAGGGCTTGAAGGTGGAGGTCTTTCCCAAGGAGCTCCGACTGTACCCCTGAGGAAGCAGGGCTTTCTAAGCGGGGGAGAAAGCCGGGTTTATTTGTTTTGTTGGAAGATTGACTCGGGCCCCAGTAAAACAGATAGACTGGAGGAGAAGGAGTGGAGGCAGGAAGACCGGCGAAAAGACGAGGGTGTTCGTTATGACTAGTGGCAGCAGGAAGGAGGGACCAGCGGAGACCCTGGAGACCATGCTAAGACAGCGCTGGCCTCGGAGACATTGGGCGGAAGACTGAGCAGAGCTGCAGGGGACCACCAACTAGGGAAGCAACAGGTGTACCCACGTCTGCCTGAGGATGTCACAAAGCTGACTTGTAAAGACTGCAAATAGCCCATCAGTCCTTGCGGCTCCCAAATCTCAGTCACTGAAGCCACTTACAGCTAAGAGTTGGGTCACCACAGGTCTACGTGACCCAAGAAAGGATGCCTTTGGGTCCGTCGGCCAGGACTGTACCCGGCACCGTTGAGAATAAGAGATGAGAGATTCAGAAGAGTTTGGGGGCAGGCCCTGTCAGGGAGTGGAAGAGATTTGCAAGTGTCCTGATAAAATGCGGGGGACCCTGGGCCTTGGTGGGCAGGCTGCCATGGGGGCGGGGGAGAGGGCAACATGCTACACTCCCGGGTGCTCTCTGGGTGGGTGGGGGGGGAAGCGGCTCTTCTGCTCCCGCCTGTTGTTGCAGGGTGGCGATGAAGCCAAGATGTCTGTTTGTTTTTTTCCTTTTTTTAACAAAGCTAAAAGTCTGGATTTTTACTGTCAACTAATTCAATTTTTTAATTTTTTTAAATTTTAATTTCAAGTATTTTCTTTTTTTTTAAAGATTTTATTTATTTATTTTTAGAGAGGGAAGGGAGGGAGAAAGAGAGAGAGGGAAACATCAATGTGCAGTTGCTGGCAACCATGGCCTGCAACCCAGGCATGTGCCCTGACTGGGAATCGAACCTGCAATGCTTTGGTTCACAGCCCACGCTCAATCCACTGAGCTACGCCAGCCAGGGCCAACTAATTCAAATTTTTTTTAAAAACCTTCAGCATTGTGAGAGTCAAAACCCACTAAATCTGCAAGCTGGATTTGTTCCACTGACCTCTAGTCTGAGACTCGTGGGCCAGGGATTAGAAAGCCACTAAGCAAATATAAATAATCACAGCAAGACCCCTCGCAAGCAAGAAAAGCGTGAAGCCATTTAGTGGTACACGTGGTATCTGAACCATCTGTGGGGGTGGGGGGATATGAAACATTGAAAGTTCAGGATGAACACAATCAGCAATCCCGAGTCCCCACCCAGGTCCCAGAGGCTGCATCGGCGTGCTTTGGGAAACACACCCGTGACCACCAACACTGCCCTGGCTCCCATCACAAATGAGCTTCACAACCGCCTTGTGCCCAGGAAGAACAGCTACCACTCCTATTTGACGGGTGAGAAGACTGAGGCAGGTGAGGTCTGTGGTTTCCCTAAAACCGCAGAGCGTGGTGGCAGCAGAGCGGAGCCGAAGCCTCGTCCCCTGTCCCTGCACGTGCGGTGCACCCGTCTGCACGGCCCCTCCGACGGGCTGCCCTGGTTTGCGGGGATAACCAGGGGCGCTCCAGGGGTGGCACTGGGTAAGGAAGTGGGAATACATTGCCTTCTCCTCAGCCAAGCACACCAGCACGGTTTTGCACAGGTATTAAGCGTTACGCAGCCGTCCTGAACACGGCTCCTGGCTTTCACGTTTTAGCTATGGCTACAGTCAGGGAAGGCTCAGCACAGAAAACGGTCTTCCCGTGGACGTGGGCCCTGCTGTCCTCACCTCTTGTCTATTTACAGCCTTGTCCTAGGGGGCTGGTTGGTTGCCAGGGCAACCAGCGGTCCTCTGTGAGATGTTCCCAGCCCTTCCCATGCACACACAGATAAGCAGCATCTATAGCTTATGACCTGAATTTTCTGCGTGAGCCCAAGGCAGACTTTTCACCGTGCTCGGGTGGAAGAGGGTCATTTCCACCTCTCAGATCCGTAACAGCCCAGGGGCCAGCCCACTCAGCAGGGCACAGAAAGATGAGACCCCCTCCCTGTTTCCCATCCTAACAGTGACTGCCCCCTTCTTGCATTTGTGGGGAGCCCGAACACTCTCACGTTTGGTGCTGACTTGCCTGAGACCCATCTCTGTGAAAGGTATGTAACTAAGGTGTCTCTTTAGCTACACCAGCTAGGACCCCTACCTGTTTTCCTCTCCTAAAGGCCAAGAACTCTCCCACTAACGTCCTGGGCATTAGTCCTAAATGAAATCGGGGTCACAGAAAACAACTAGGGTGTTGAGGTGTGTGCTTCTCTAGGATGGTGATATGGTCCGCATGCTAGCCTGAGCCCTTGACCTTCACGGTGCTTGTACAAAAAGGTATACTACCGTGATAAGAGCACTGGGCCGAGTGGCAGAGCCCTGGCCTCCCCAAATGCGTGACCTTCTCAAGTGCACCCCGGACACATGGGCAATAAGGTGGGAATCGCAGCACGGACTGCACAAGCTTGCCTTTGAAGTCCTTCCTAATATTTGGTACACTCTACAGGCATTTTTAAAAAATATTTAAGATTGTTCATTTTAAGGACAGTATTAATCAAATTTTTCAAATAAAATAAAACAAAACCCCCCAAAAGTTATAAACAAAACCCCCCAAAAGTTATTTTCACAACTTAAGCCTTTAAAAGAATAAGATAATTGAGCCCTGGCTGGCGTAGCTCAGTGGATTGAGCTCGGGCTGTGAACCAAAGTGTCACAGGTTCGATTCCCAGTCAGGGCACATGCCTGGGTTGCAGGGCATGGCCCCCAGCAACCGCACATTGATGTTTCTCTCTCTCTTTCTCCCTCCCTTCCCTCTCTAAAAATAAGTAAACAAAGTCTTTAAAAAAAATAAAAGAATAAGATGATTGTGGTTTTTGTCAGTCTGGAACAACCTATTATCTTTTGAATTTTGAAATCAGAAACTTGAGCACAGAGACTAACTGATAGGAATTAATAGTACCTGAGGGTTCCTTATCATGTGGGGCAGCCCAGGAACTGGCTCAGACTTTCTCCTGCGATAAGTGAATCATATTTCACACATAAACTTCGACACTGAATATGGGGCACAAGCAGAGGCAAGGTACATGTGCAAAGCAGACTGGTTAAATAATCTGATAAATGGCTCAGTTTTGAATCAAGTGCATTATAAAACGGTCTGGAAGAACTAAAGCAAAGTATTGTCTTAATTTAGGGGGAAAAACCCCTGTGGAATAAGACTAATAAAACCAGCCTACTTAAGCACACTTGAGAAATACAAATGACTTCTCCAGTCAAAAGACTCACACCTGGAGACTCCCAGGTCCAAACGGCAGCATAAGCAGACTTATGTGAGCAGACTCACATAAGTGATGGCTCACCTCACACAACCATGTCAAAGTTACAACTAAACTATAGAACAACCATCACTCGGAACCATCAGAAATGTAGTTGAATGGAAGTCCGACAACTACATAATTAAAGAAACCACATCCATCCAGACTGGCGGGAGGGGTGCAGACGTGGAATAGCCTGGTCCCTCCCCCACGTGTGGTGGATAAAACTCAGGAGGGATAGCTCGGGAGCAAGGAGTCCCAGCCCCACAGCAGGCCCCCAGCTCAAGGTTCCAGTGCCAGGAAGAGAAGGCCCCATAACTTCTGGCTGCAAAAACCAGTGGGGACTGAGTCAGTAGAAGAAACTGCTGGAGCCCCAAGCAGTTCCTCTTAAAGAACCCGCACACGGACTTAATCGGACGCACTCTCTCTGAGCTCCAGCACCAAGGTGGCAGCTGGAAAGGCACCAGGGGCATACAAAGAGGCCATGAAGTGTCTGGCATCAAAGGAAGAGCTGAGGGCAGCTTCCTCCCAGACAGAAAGGCGAGCAGAGGCCATTGTCCCTCTTCTGAACCCTCTCCCCACAGAGCCACAGAGCTGGCAGGCTGGTGCCATATCTGAGACTCCATCAGCCTGGATAACACCGTTTGCCCCACCCTGGAGATCCCCAGAGACTCCACCCCACCCAATTTATGGGCCCACTCAAGCTGCTTTTCCACATAAATGGCTGGTCTTGGCTCACACTGCACAACTTCCTAAATTCTTTCAAACGAGCAACAGCTGACCTCAGTGAGGCCCCAGCCCCCGTATCTCTTGCTAAGAGGCCCCAGGCCGGGCACTAGCAGCAGCCAGCCTAGATTCACAGTGTGGCTTTGCCTGGGAATCTCCAAGCCCAGCACAAGTAGCAGCCATCTCAGATTGCTTTATAGCTCAGGTAGGGTGGCTCTGAGCAAAACACAGGTGGGGGCTGACCTTGGCCTGCACCACCTGGGAAACCTGAGAGCCAGCATACCCAGTGGACAGCTACCGACCACGCTGGAGCACCACCACTCTGTTCTTGCACAGCTGGTCCCCCATGGAGGTGAAGGTTGGTGGTCAGTGGTCACAGCCAATCCTTGCAGCTGAAATGGCCTGGGTAAATCCTCCCCACTGACCTGCCAACAGAAACAAGAGGGAGGTGTACTCAGCCCACATGAAGTGCACACCTCGAGCACCCAGCTTGGGTGATAGGGGAGGCTGTGCGACTGGACCCTACAAGACACGCACTACATTGGGCCATGCTATGAAGACAAGGAGTCATAGCAACTCTACCAAATACATGGCAACAAAGAGGGGGGGCTGCCGAAACAGGGAGACGAAGAAACAGGGCTCCGATAAAAGAACGGATCAAAACTCCAGAAAAAGAACTAAAACAAAAATGAAGAGAAGCAACCTATTCGATGTAGAGTTCAAAAAACACGGGTTATCAGGATGCCCAAGGAACTTAGTGAGGACCTCCGCAGCATAAAAAAAATGCAGTCAGATGTGAAGGACACACTAATTGAAATCAAGAAAATTTACACATTGTTCCTCTGTGCTCTTCTCTAGAACCAGCTTTTGCTTCACTGATTTTTTTCCTATTGTTTGTGTCTACTTCCTATTGTGACGTCTGCTCTAATCTGTAATATTTCTTTTTTCTACTTTTTTGGGGTTTTCCTTGCTTATCTTTATCTAGGTTCATAAGGTAGAAGCTGACATCATTTTTAGACTTTCTTCCTCTTTAGTGTAATTATTAAATTATACATTTGCTTCTCGAACGTAACACGCTTTCTTAGTTTTCTGGCTGTAGATGGACGGTCCGGTCCCCATCACTCCTCAGCCACTCTCAAAGGCTAACATCTGCCCTGGGTAGGAGGTCCCCTCTTCCTCCCTGCTCAAGGTCACCTTCCCGGCAGTCCTTCCTGGTCTCTCCCTCAGCACCAAACTTTTATCCTCTGCGGGATCATTTCCATCACATACATGCTGTAACTTCTCCCATATACAAAACAATAGCACCTGGCTGGCGTAGCTCAGTGGATTGAGCACGGGCTGTGAACCAAAGTGTCGCAGGTTCGATTCCCAGTCAGGGTACATGCCTGGGTTGCAGGCCATGACCCCCAGCAACTGCACATTGATATTTCTCTCTCTCGCTCTCTTTCTCCCTCCCTTCCCTCTCTAAAAATAAATAAATAAAATCTTTAAAAAAAAACAACAGCAAAAAACCTTCTTCTCACCCTACTTCCCCACCAGCTACCCACCCACCCCCATTCAATTGCTCCTCTTTGTAGCCAAACCCCTTGCGACAGTTTTCTGTAACTGCTGCACCCAATTCCCGTCCCCTCGTTCTCTCCCAGGCCTTCTTTCCCCTGCACGTAAACTGCTCTCCTCCAGGAGTCAGCGGGGACCACCAGGCTGCCGAATCCGACGGCCGACATCCAGTCCTCGCCTCACGCTGGGCCTCAGGCCCACAAGCAGTACATGCCTTGCACATCACTGCCTCCTTCCCGACGTGTTTTCCTCACTGGCCCCCAGGACACACGCTGCACTCTCTTGGTTTCCTTTTCCCGCCTCGCTCATCACCCCTTTTTAATCTCCTTTGCCGGCTCCTCTTCCTCTGCCCTGCTGCACAATCCCCGACTGCCCAGGGCAGTCTCCTCTTTGCTGTGTGCTTTCCCGCCCGCGGTGATCTCAGCCGATCCCAGCGCTCTAACAAACACCACGTACTGGCCCAGGCTGACAACGTACACGTTTCTTTTGCAGCTCAGACTCCCGTCTCCGTCAGGGGCAACTCCACATTCCAACGGCTGGGCCCAGAACATCCTTGCCTCCTTTATCTCACAGATACACGCCCATCAGGGAACCATCCTGGCTCTGCCATCAGAACACACCCGGAACCTGAGTCCTTCCCACTCTCTTCCCTGCTCCACTCCAGCTCCTGCTGCCCCCACCCCCTCCTAGATTGCTGCTCTGCCCTCCTAACGGGAGTCCCTGCATCTGTCCTTATTCTATTAGCAAGATAATTTATGTTTACTTTCAGCATAATGTGTTAGACCATGCAGTTCTCGATTCTAAACTCCCTAGTGGCCTCCTACTGCACAGAGAGAAAAAGCTAAGTCCTTATGCTAGCCTACAGGCCCCTGATGATGAGTTCCCATTAGCTGTCCCCTGCCACTATTGTCCTCTTCACACTCTTCTCTCGTCACCACGGTCTCCTGGCCTCTCCTTGCTGCAATGTAAGTTCCGTGCATCAAGGATCTGTATATGTTCTGCTCTCTGCTGTCTCCCAGACTCAGGAGACACAGCCTGGTATGAGAGCAGACTGCTCAGTGAGAGTCTGATGAATGAATGCGTGGATGGACAGACACAGGCTTACCAGGCACCACCCAGCAACAGTGAAGGGGAGTGGAGGAACTTTCTCATCCCTTTGACTGCAGACCAGGGGCAGGTGACCTGCAGCCTGCACGCCAAAATTGAGCCTGCCCCCTGTTTTTGTGAGTAAAGGTTTATTGTAACCACAGCCATCCCCTTTTGTTTGCAAACCCTCTGTGGCTGCCTGCCCACCACTACACCGGCAGAGTGGAGTAGCTGCCATAGACAATGCATGATCCACAAAGCCTAAAACATTTGCTACCTTGCTCTGTATGCAAACAGTTTTCTGGTCCCTGACATAGAGGGCGCGTGCCAAAAGGGGGCATTCAGCTACAACCTGCGGCTCACACAAAAATCCAGGCACCCAACTCGAAGAGTGAAACACGCTCGGATGTGGGTAGGCAAGCCCGTCACCCGGTACCATACAAAGAGGCAACGACCTCACTTTGGGGGAGTGGCTGGGAAGTGGTCTTATCCCATGCTCCCACGCACAGGAGGATTTCTGTCTGCAAAGGCAGCGAACGGTAGCCAAGTCTTTGCATACACGTCACCAATGGGAAGATGAGGGAAATTAGGTCTATATTTTTGCATCTACATTATTAATCTCTCAAGAGCTGCAAAAACGTCCCCTAACTGCCTATTCTTAATCATGCTCCCATAGAAGAGTCATTTGTATCCTATTCTTTGTCTAAATGATGCATTTCAGTGTCTTAAAATAGGGCCAGGCCTCATCTGTCTTGAAGACAGAGCTGCTCTGGGCGCTGACCGGCTCAGCAGGGCGCCTGGGTGCAGCAGCTGCTCCCCTGGGATGCAGCCCATCCTGGAAAGACGCGGTGGTGGTCGCTGTGGGGCCTCTTCCAGAATGAGCCGCTAGTGGGCAGGTGGCCCTGGCTGCAGGGCTCCCCTGGGCAGCCACCACGGCTCTCGGGATGCCTCAGGGTTGGCCCTGGGCCTGTCCACCTCCCTCGGGTCTCCCTGGACTTGGAAGGACTCTGCACAGAGAAGCTAGCTAAGAGCCAGCAACACCTCTATTTGCACCCTGGAAATGGCTAGAACCAGACCAACCTCCTGGGCGCCCGCTGGCCCTGAACCCGGGACGTAGGGAACTCGGCGGCCTTTGCTGGAGTCACTAGGGGAAAATATTCCTACTACTTGGTTTCCCAGGCAGAACTCTCCCTCTGGCAACATCCCCCCTGGGCTTGGGCCTCTTCCTGAAGGAGGAAGAAGGGAATTCTGTGACGTGGAGAAGAGAGGCTGAGGAGGGTCAGTCAATCAAACGGTCCACAGAAGATGAGGCCTAACCATGACTTTGTTAGATGTAGGCAAAACCCACCGGACTTCAATGCGAGGCAAGGACCTGCATTTAGAGGTAATTCTACTTGCCAGTAAACGTAGTTAGCCACTGAAAACGCCAGATCAAAAACTGATCTGAGAAACTTTCGAAGGGGTTTGCATGCCAGAGAAGAAAGACAAACTCTGAATGACAGTCAGTGGGTGCCTGTGAGCCTCGGTCCCTGGGGTGGTCCTGGCGGCCTCGGCCTCTGGAGACTGTCAAGACCAGGGTAGTCCGGTGGGGACTTTGGTGTGACTTCACTCAAACCCAGGAAGCTTCATCGGGGAAACCTCTCAGCTTCCCTCCGACTCCACGAACAGTCAAAGGAAAAGGAAACCCAAGCAGAACGAACGGGCAGGAGCTGTGGCAGGCATCCAGCCCCGGCCTGCCTCCTGCCGGGGATGCTGGGAACGTGGGAAGCTTCAGCAGCACGTTCCAAAGGCCCCTTGGACAAGACCTTGGCTGCGTGGATGTCTCTATTCCTCGGCTGGGAAGAAAGGAGCCGAGCGGGGGGGCCAACTCAAAGGATGACCCTTTCTTTGATGAATCACCTCAAGGTCAAGAGCCAACACTCTGGAAGCGCAGGCCCAACCACTTCTCGGGCTCCTCACCGTGAGATGAGACTTCACAATAACCTACGGACTGATACACGGCAACGTTAGTCTGTGGCAAGCCTGAACGTAACATGTGTTAAGTGACAGAGTTAACAGCCTTTATACAGTGCGTCACCACGCACTGCGAGGGGAGGCCCCGGAGGAGACCCACAACAAATACGGGAACGCATAGATGGTTCTGTTTTCGGTGAGGTGCGCAAGTGCCAGCCGCCAGGGAAAACGCCCACGCGTGACGTCACGTAGAATTAGGGCAGGAAAACGAGGGTCCCCGCACGCCTCCTTGAATGTGTCCCGTCACCCTCTGGGCCCCAAGAGCGGGACGGCCAAAGCCTCTGCTGTCTGGGGGTGGCCTCCCTCCCTCCCTCGGGGACACCACCCGAGAGTTCAAAGTGAGCATGGTTTACGGCAATCTGGCCCCTCCTAACCTTGTCTCCACCTGCAGGGGCAGCCCACCCCTGCGCCTCCGCGCGCGCGCACGCGCACGTCCCCTCCAGCCCAGGGGCCACTGTTTCTCGGGGGAAGTCCAGCCCCTTCCCTGATGCCACAGGGGTCCGGTCTCCATCCGGACGTCATGCGGAATCTGGAAGACTGCAGCCTGAGGCTCCGGCCACCGATGGGTGTGCTCTAGCATACGAGCATACGACTTCTGCGGGGTCCCCCTGAAGGGCACCTCCTCGCCCCAAGCACACCCGCTTTAGAAAGCCGCAGCCTTCCGTCTGGCCTGCGGGACCCAAGGAACGTGCCTTCCTGGGACTAATGAGCCTGGGACCTACGGTGCCCATTTAATGCTCAAAAGACACTCCCTGCCTCCCGTTACTGGAGAGGTTCTCTCTGGAGGCCATCTGGAGGGGTGGCCCCACCCAAATCATTTGCCCCCTGATAAAAAGGTGGGGGTGAGGGCAGCTGGCTCTGTTTATCCCGCCACACAGGACTGTCTGTCTGCGTCTGATACTTCCCGGCGGCGGCCTGGCTGGCCCCGCCCCCTGCGCTGCCCTGCGGGACACGCAGCTGAGCTTCAGCCTGCGCCCCTCCGGGCTCCATCGTGGGGTAACGCTCTCGGCTCTGCCCGTCTCCGCAAGAGCTAGCCTACAAACAATGTCGTGTGCCTGCAGGTCCTGGATGGGGGTGGGGGCATGGCAAAGAAGTTACTAGAATCTTGGTACCCTGTGAGCTGGAAGAAAACTTTGTCTAATGAATGCGGGAATCAAAGCCCACAGCTCAGGTCAAAGAGCTGAACTTGACCTCTTGACCCTTAATCAGCACTCCTTCCGCCACATTAAGCTGCCTCTGCTTTTCATCTGCAGTCAATGGATCTCTTCAGGTCACAGAGCACCCCAGGCCGACAGGAGGGACAAAACCCTTCTGGGTGGCACCCAGAGGGGAGGGTGTGGGAGGGTGGAGGCAGGGTCTCTTGCTGCCCACTACCAGAGCCCAGGGGAGTCTGAACCTTCAAGACCAGCTCAAGGTCACGCAGTCGGTGCCAGACAAGAGGGCCTCCAAACTTCCACCACACTTCCCACTGAACCCTGCTGACCTCTTTTTAACAAACGGGTTCCGCTGGGAATTCCTAAAACATGAAGCCTCCTCAGTGCTCTTGAACATAAGTTCAAGGGACACAATTTGTATCCACGCTATGGTTCGGTAACATGCCTCTTGCATGGAGTGAGAAGGAAACGTGCTTTTTCACTTCAGGTAATGAACGGGGACTCGATGGAGGTTTTCACTCAGCAGAGGGGCTGGTCGACGACAATAGTTGTCGGTCGGTTGAAACGGAAGGTGGCTGTCTCCGTCATCTCCACGTTCAGGTTCCTGAGCAGGGCCTGGGTCGGCAACTCTTTGTGATCTTTTTTAGATCCATTGATGAATAATCCTACAAATCTTGAAGTGGGAAATCAAAGTAATGTTTCTTCAAACTGAGTTTTTCTCCTTCTCCAAATCCATCCTGATAAATGCACATTAAAACAATGAGATACCACTTCACATCTATTAGAATGTCTAACAATGCCCCCCCAACTTCATCACCACCCCCCAAAAAATACCCCAGCAAGTGCCGGCAAGGATGCAGAGCCACTGATTCAGAACCCTCACGCAGCGCCGCGGGAAACGCGAACAGTGCAGCCACCGTGGAACACAGTTTGTCAGCTTCTTATAAACGAAGATAAACACTCACTACGTGACGGAGCATTCCTCTCCTAGGTGTTATTCGAGAGAAACGAAACATTACGCTTGCAGGAAACCTATATGCCAATATTCATAGAAACTTCATTCATAATTGCCAAAAACCTGAGATCATCCAGAGGTAAATCAGCAGGTGACTGTGTCAACACTGTCCACGTCTCCAGCGGGATACACCTCAGTAACAACGAGGAATGAACTTTTGGTAGAGCTTCTCAAGGGCGCTGTGCCGAGGGAAGAGACTCATGTCAAGGGGGCGCACGCTGTGCGATTCGATGTACGTGGCATTCCTGGTGGGACAAGATCACAGAGCTGGAGCACGGATTAGTGGTTGCCCTGGCGAGGAACGGCAGAGGGGCGGGACTAGGTGACTCTACCGAAGGTGCACTGGGGAGACCTTTGTGGTGAGGGGGCGGCTTTGCGTGCTGGCCAAGGCGGTGGCTCCAGGAGTCTGCACATGTGACAGAATGACACACACGGGTGCAGCGTCGGCTTCTTGAAACCCCTCCGGTATCACAGTCACATGAGCTGTCACCGCCGGAGGAAACCAGCTGGAGGGCTCGGGGAACTGTTTGGCACTGTCTGGGCAACTTCTCGTGTCCCTATACTTAAACTCCAAAATGAAGTTTGCACACATGTGTGCACACATGTGTGGGCACCTGTACGTGAACATGCGAGCATGTGCATGTGTGTGTGCATGCACACATATGTGACGCAGACAGCAACAGGGATGGATCCCACACACATTGCACTAAGCAAAAGATGCTAGGTACAACAGGCTACACTCTAAATGCTTTCACTTAGATGGCAATCTGAAAAAGAGAAAACTTTAAAAAATGAAGAGCGAATTGGTGCTTTCCAGGGATTACAGGTGCGAGGCACGCTGGAATGATGGACTGTTCTGTATCCTGATTGCTGTGGGGTCGGTGAATCTATACATGTAACAACTAATAATGGAAGACTTAGTTTAAAGTGCAGTTGGGAGGCCAAAGGGCGGCCCTCACTCACTACCCGTGGGCCTCAATGCCAGGCCCGAGAGGAAGGACTGTCAACTGCAGACCTGGGCAGGAGGGGCCGCCCTGCAAGCCAAGGAAGGGTGCTTCACCAGGTCAGCAGGTGGAGGGGATCTCCTTACCGGTTCAGCAGCTCGGCCAGTGAAAACCCATCATCACCCTGAACTCTCACTTTCCTCCAACAGACTTTCATTCAAAATAATCCCTCCCAACTTCCTCCTTTCTCTCTATAAAATAATGTTCCTCTCCCTTGCTTGAGGATGTGCCTGTGGTTTTTGCTGCAGCTCGCTTGTACCAAACTGCAACTCTGCTACTCCTGAATAAACCTGTTTCGCTGGCAAAATAACTGGCTGTTTTACTTTTAAGATTGACAATATATTAAAACCCATGGAACTGTGCACCAAACAAAAGTGAATTTTTCTGTATGTAAATTTGAAAATAAACTCAAGAAAATGAAGTCAGGAAAACACAGAAAGCCACACCTCTATTCCAATAAACTATTGCGACTAAATTACACATTTGGCCTTTACAATTTAAACACCCATGGTGCCTGGGAGGGGGGATTCCCTGGGGCTGTGTGAATAAAGGATTACCTTTATACTTAATCTCCTGAGCAGTTTAGCTTTTAGCAATACAGGGGAGAAGTTTTCAGGTGCTTGGTGTTATTGACCCACCAACTGAAATTACAGCAGGGCGCTTACCAAAGCTGAATGATTATACCCGGAAATTAATGTCTGAAGAGATTAAGGGAAAGCTAACTTGAAACCAAAGTAAGGTTTTGGAAAAGGGAGGGAGGGAGGGAGGGAGGGAGAGAGAGAGAGAGAGAGAGGGAGGGGAAGAGAGAAAGGCTTGGGAATTCATTGCATTATTTTGAATTCCTTCTGTTTCCTTGAAAATGTTTTCTGTTGGCTCTTGTGGGGTTCAGGAGTCCATTCTGTATGTAGCAGTGGGTTCTTTGGACTCATCTGGAGTTTTGGAATAGAATAGTTTGCTCTCTAAACCCGCCCTGAGAGCCTCTTTTAGCAGGCTTATTTATTCCCTGTCTAACACTTCCTCACCTGCGTGTATGAACAACAGGATAGGAGGAGGATACACGAAATCATACGCTGAAATCGACGGGGCCAGGGGACTAGCAAGTCAACAACCCCTTTGAATTTCAAGTCATCACTCTGGTGCTTGATGTGTCCTTTATGTTATTTTTGGCTTGGTTCCACATCAGAAAGGTTAAACTTGAACTTGTAGACACACTGCTTTTAAGAAAACATACCAGCTGATCTGTTGACACCTGTTTAAATTGTTCAATCATCCTTTCACAGTTCTCAAGACTTCTTTCTTAGTGTCCCGTACATAAACATTAAACACTGAAATCTCAGGTTGCCCCTGGCGTTTACTCATCAGTGCCAACGGCACCTTGCACCTGCTGTGACTTCTCCCCGCCTCTGGGACGGGCCGCCTCCCAGTCCCCCGTCTGTCTATCCAGACTCTGGAGCTGAGCTTCCTCCCAGGGTCCAAAATGGGACTCACTGGCTCTGAGCTCGAGGTGCCTCAGTGCCACGAAATGTTATCGCTTGGTTTAATTTACTAGTTCAGAGAGACGTGCCATGCAAGCTTTTTTTTCTTTGTTTATACTTTTTTACTTTAATTTTTGTTGAAGTAACACCATCACCGGACTAAAGGGGTCCATTCGCTCGTGCACATCAAAGCCCCAATAAGACGCACCCAGGAGCCTGCAGCCAAGAAAGTGAGGGTTTTGAAAGGGGATGGCGCCAGGCCCGGAGTCACAGGTAGCTGGTGCTCACAGACCTGGCAACCCGATGGCTGCCAAGAGGTGGGTTACATAGGGGAAAATCTTTAGTTCTGGTGACCAACAGACTTGGGCTCGTGGTCTCTACTGATTGGTGGGTGCCAGGGTCGGGGTGAGTGGTCATGGCCTCTGGTCCTGACGTCAGCCAAGGAGCTGTTCTGGCCAATCTTGCAGGGATCTGTTCCGGGGGATCCTTCTGCTTTCCTGGGTCTAGAGCTAAAACACAGTATCTTGAGGCCAAGACATTGTGTTCAGGGTGATGGGAAACTCCGTCTCAATAGTCAGTAGACTCAGGACCTTGTGTCTCCGAGACCACTGGGTGCTGACCAGAACCTTTCCATCCTGAGGGCTTACTGATCAAGCAAGGGGGAGGGAGGGGTGAACCAGGGCGCTGGGGGAGCCAGCTTGAGTCCACGGGAAAAATAAAAATGAAAAACCAGATCAGCAGGGATGAGGTTTCTGTGCAGTTACAACACAAGCATGAATTTGGCAGAGGCTGGTGCTCAAACAGACCGAGTGCCCCCACGGCCTCTCCTCCAGAAGACCCCCTTCCAAGTGTCTGTGCTGATGCTTTTGGTAACAACCTCCACGTCCCTCAATAAAATGTTGGCTTTGCTTTCAATAGATGTGGCGCCCCAAAACATGACTGTAGGAGTTCAGAACACACCACCCCACAATAACCCACTTTGGATACGTTGTTTGGAGCCAGAGGCGCTTGAAAAACAGCAATGCAGGGAGCGGCTTCCGCTGGGCTCCCTTACCCGCTTGCAGACCGAACCTGCGAGAAGAGCTCGGTTGGGCTAGGTCCTCTCCCAGGGGCTTTGTCAGCCAGGGAGGACTGAGGACGCTCGTCACAAGACAGGAGGCTCGAAGTCCGCACCACATTGTCACACGCCATCAGACCCCCCATCTGTTCATCGGTTCAGGGCCCACTCACCCCTTCTGAGAATCATTTCCTCTCCCCTAAGAGGCCCACGCCTCCCTCCCCCTTCCCCGAGGAGACGGTTGTTACATTCAGATCCTAAGCCGCCTCTGGGAGTTACTCATTTCCCCTGGGTGTGTCCCATGAATAGGCGAAGTGTCTGTGCTAATAAACTTGTTTGTTTTTCTCTCATTAATCTGTCTTCTACGACAGCTGTCTCAGCTAAGAATTCAGAAGAGTACAGGGAACATTATTTTTCTCCCTTACACGTCCCTTGAGTTTTCATGTTCAGGCATCATCTGCTGACTCACTGGTTGGCAAATTGGGGATTTGGCCCTCCGTCCTCCCATCGCCTTCCCCCCACACACACACACCCACACCCGCACCCCACACCTTTCCCGTCCCCTACGCTTCCCGTAGGGATGCCATGTTTGTTAGAGCTTCACCTAGTGTCTCTCTCAGTATGACCATAAACGTCACCCCCAACGGCGCCATGGAGTAAACTATGATGACTTTCTCTCTCCAGAACGACGTTTTGTTTCCCTGGATAATAATCGTATTACTATGGGATTGTTACTGTTGTTGCTTATCATTATTTCAAACAGGAAAATCCCATTCAGTTATACTAGCTTCCTCTCAAGGCCGACGTGTTCATCTTGAAGCAGGGTCCCCAGGTCCTCTGACCTGCCCTAGCCTGGACGTTTGTTCCCGACAGCTGGCGAAGACACGTCTCTCCACCCTCTTCCCGGGGGTTCCCTCCACTTCTCCCTGGTGCTGGGCCTCCTGTTTGCTGCATCTTAGGTCTTCTTTCTGGGTTCGGTCCCTTGCGTTGGTGAAGCACATTCTTCAGGAGCTTTCTGATAAAGGCACGTGGGAAAATGCAACTTTTGAAACATTGCCTTTTGCAAATGTCTCTATGCAATCCCCACACAGAACTGATGTTTTACCGACGTAGAGGATTCTAAGATAGGAGTCGTTTTTCTTTAAAATGTTGAAGGTGTTGCTTTGTTGTCTCCAGCCTCCGGTATTACCACCATTGAGAAACCAGGGAGCATGTCTGCTGGATCCTTTGTGATCCACTAAGACCTGCCCTTCGTCCTGGGAGATCTGAAGTCTCACAATGATGTGCAGGGATTTGTATCTGTTTTTGCCTGCTGTGTGTCAGTCTAGAAACGTACACCACTTTTATCTGGGAAATTGTTCTGGGTCATTTTGTTAATGATTTCTTCTACTCCTTTTCTCTATTCTCTCTCTCTCTCTCTCAATCTCCTATTATTTAGATATTAGGTCGCCTGGACTAATCCTATAGTTTTTTTGGTTTCTATTGTTTTTTTCACTTTTACATAATTTTGTGGTTTTGCTCTCCTTTTTGAAGGAGCTCTTCAATTTTGTCTTCCAGTTTATTATGTTTTTTAAAATGTCTGTTGCCATGTTTCTAAATGTTTAAGGCTCCCTTTTCTTTAAAAGTTTTGTTTTATTACCAGTGTTACTGTTTCAAGGTTGAAATATCTTTTCTTATATCCTTGGAGATACCACTGATGGGTTTTCTTTTTAAGCTTCCTCATGCTGCTATTTTTTGTGTGTGTTGGTTTGCCTTGGTCTGAATCTTTCCCATCAAGGATTACATGTGGCAATCGATGATGACATGCCCACAAGAGTGAATTGTGCCTGGGGCTCTCCAGGAGCAGACCTCACACTAGGGTGCTCTGGCTGAGCTGCTTCCTTGGGAAACTCATCTGTGTCTTGAACACTTTCTTGTTGGGCCGCTCACATTGCTCCGAGGACCCTTCCAGTCTCCGCCACGGGTGGCAGCAGGCCTGTGGCTAGTGTTTGGAGAGCAGAGGGGCATGGAGAGGGCCGGGGGGTCTCAGGATCCAAGAAGAATGTATTAATTTTACCTCCCTGTTTCTAGTCCGGCACCCACCTCCGTCTCTGCCTCCTGCCCCCCGAGTCCAGAGACCTTCTGCCTCCCTCTGCACAGAATAGTCCCCCAAACGTTTCTGTGCGTGTTCAGGAGGCCGGCCATCTGCACGCGTTGGTGAAGGTGGCCCGGGGCATTGAATTGCTCCTTGAAACACTTTCAACAGGTCCCCCTTCCTTAGACCCCCCCCCATTCCCCTTTCCAGGGGGGCTCAGTGTTACCGGTTCACAGCCTTTTTTAGGGAGTTTGCCACGTTAATCTGCCTTCCGCACTGCCGGGCTAGGGTTCAGCTTCCTTCTGTCTGCTAAATCAATTAACATCATGCATTTGTTTTCCGGATTCCAAAGATTTGCTGCAGTTTTCGCCTCTCCCGTTCTCCCCAGGCCTTAAAAAACAAAACAAAAACCACCTCCTCTCCTATAGCTTTAGAGGGGTTTCAGGAGAGGGGGTATTCAAAGCACTTCCAACCTGCCACCCTTACCCAGAAGTCCCCGTGTGTGTGAGATGACAATGTGCGACCTGTGGACCATGGAGTCCCCCAGCCCAGGCTCTCACAGAGGCGCTGCTGAGCGGGGCTGGACCTGTCTCTCAGATGCACGCTCCCCGCCCCCCCCCCCGCACCACCTGGACACCAGCAGGCAGGGCCTGAAGGCTCGCCGTGGGGGACGCGAGAATACTTCTCTAGGCACCTACCAACATGTGCCAATATGAGTGCTTATGGGAGCGACGCTTGCCCAGGGCGAGGATAAAGGGAATTGGTACGGGGGATGAAATGGCTGAGAATAACTTCAAAAACTATTTCTTTCTGCTCCCTAATGTTACACAGAAGAAATGAAGGCCCTGAGTGGGTTCATGACATGTTGAGGGGCTATTCCCAGGAGGGACTCAAAGCCAATGTACTTTGCCCTGAAAGTGTTTACACCCCCAGATCACACCACTAATGGACGGCAGAGTTGAGATGATACCTTGCGGTCTCTGGCTTTCCCATCGCACCCTCTCCCACTGCCTCCACAGCACGGATGCACAGACAACACTTCTGGGGGGGGCCGGGAGGCACGGGCTCTGCCCGAGGGCTTGCAGCCGGTGTGAGCTGCTTAGGAAAAGACGCGACGCAGAAATAACAAAAACAATATAGGGTCTTAATGAAGACAATATGGTGTGGGGTTTTTTGATGTTGGAATGTAAACTCTATCTAAAAAAACAAAATTAAACTATAAAGAAAACCCTCCTGACCTTGAACCAATGAAATTTTCTTTGCACCTTCGCGGCCCATCCAAGACCGGGATTGAAATAAATGTGTAAAGCATCGGTATGTAGTTTCTTACCCCTGTGGTGTCTGTTAGGGAGTTCCCATTTGTTGACACTCTCACCGACCATTCTCCCGGGTGCCGTTACCCGCCCCCTCCCACTCCCTGCAGCTCCCTCTGCCCCACACCTGCGCGTCTGGCTCAGTAACGTGCCCTGGGTTGCACGGAATGGCTTCCTTTAAGCTCAACCCCCAGCCAGTACCTACCTGCTCCCTGTTCGGTTCCCTCTGCTCCGGGCCCAGGTGCATCCTAGAGACCAAGGATCTCCCAAACATAAACAGCACAAGGCTCACAACTCGGATGAGATTGGCCGAGGTCTCCCGCGCCACCCGCCCAGCCTGGACGGCTCAGGCCTCCGCAGTGAAACTAGTCCCAGGAAGGCGGCTCCTGTGGCGCCGGAACCTCAGGGCTCTTATTCCCGCAAGGTGTAGCGTCCAACTTACATTAATAGGAAGAACATGAATCCCTTGCCTGAGAGTACAGTGTTGGTATTCGGAAGAAAACCCTCGCATGTGTCGGTGAAGCGTGTTTGCCATTAAACCCAGGAGAAAGGCGGCCTCCGCCGTGGGTGGAAGGAGACACACCATGTCCAGGGTCTGCTTTGCCCTCACTTCTCCCACCGACCGGTGGGGGGCGCACTCCGCGGCCTGGCGTGGCCGGCAGGGGGCTCTGCAGAGGGAGTTCTCGCGCAGAGCTGGCTGAGGCTGGGGGGCAGCATTGCACAGCAGGAGGAAGGCCCTTGACTCCGCAAAGGAGCGCGCCTTTCCAGGGAGGAGGGGGTGTGTGTGAGTGCAGGGTTGGAGAAAGGCTAAGGAGGAAAACGCGAGGGGGAACGAGGGGACACGGGGTGAGAGAGTTAAGGACAAGGGCACCTCTTCCAACCTGGAGCCCTGGAAGTATTTCGAGGAATGAATTAGCTCCCGCCCCCAGTCTCTTCTAAGTGGAATAATTCCTTTGATCCTCCTGGCGGGGGCATGTGGGTTTGATCATGGCCTGTGGGTTCTTATAAGAGGACAGTTCTTAAACAGTGAGAAGCACATAAATGTTAAGTCCCCAGGTGCCCCGGGTCGGCTACAATAACCAGTCCTTCTCACAGCCGCGGGAGCCCCCCAGTACTCTCACGTGCTGCTGAGGCGTCGCTGCACGGAACGACACGGGCAGAGTGTCGTGCAGACCCGAGACGAGTCCTGACCCCGCCCAGTGCCCTCTGGGGGCAGGGTGGCGGTTGGGGAGAAGACCCCCCCTCCCGTGGAGAAGCACTGTTTTAATATCGGTAGCATCTGTAGCGATAGCTTCTCCACACTGATGTTGGTCATTTGTGTCGTCTCTTCCCCCCCCCCCCCCCCCCCCCGATGGATCTGTCTGGAGATTCCTACGTTTTACTGATTTTCCTCACCGGAGAAAGGAAGGGGCGAGGGAGGGAGACCGTCTCTGACCCTGACTTGGCAGAGAGCCCTCGCTTCGGTTCTGTTGCATCCCAGCTGGTGTCCGTTTCTAACCCTGGGCAGAGCCTCCAGCCACGTGGCCCACGGAGCGTGCCACTCAGCAGCGCACGCGCAGAGAGTTCGCAGCCGACAGCTTGGCCCCAGATGTCTTTGGACGCGGTTTGCCTCTGGTCTGTCGGCAGCTCTGCGATGATTTGCATCTGCCCGGACACACTCCTCGGGCCATGTGCAGGCAATTTGTAAGTGAAAACTTGTCTTGCTACTGTGGGTGCTGCTGGTCTTGATTAACTTCCTCGCCTCTCAGAGAAGTGGAGAGGGCAGAGATTTCTGGGGGAGCTCTTCCCCTCCTCTCCTGACCCCTAGCCTTCCAGGTCCCCAGCGACACTTCCTGCCCTTCCACCGAGGCATTCCACGGCCTCCCCACAGGGAGACCTGGAGTCACTCGCTGCCCTGCAATCACGCTGTCCCTACATGTCAGCTCGCTGGTGTCAGTGTGTCCTCCCCAGCTCACTGCGAACTCACGCTGTTGGCCAGCCGTCTCCGGGAAAGGGCCCGACGACACGGTGCGGCTGGGATGCCCGCGTGTTAGTGCGGACCCCCTCCTGGGGGTGACCGCCGTGAAGGGAGCTCCCCGAAACAGACGCCGTTCCGTCTCCTCTGATGCCAGAGCAGAAACAGCAGGCTCTGTGCTGTCAGAGGCCAGCTCCACCATTGGTGGGATTCGGGATTAGATCACGATTCTCAAACCCAACTAGACCACACAGCGGTAATCTGCCTGTGTTCTCTGTGCATGTACCCGAGGGGGAGGAAACAGGTTGCGGAATGAGGAGAGAAAATTGAGGGGAAATCCCTGCCTTGAGGAGGGATTAGAGGAGGAGAGCGGATGGGCGTGAGGCCAAAGCCCTGACTTGGAGGCCTTCGAAGTGCTGTGATCCTGGCTCCTGCATCCTTAGCTCAAAGACACAAACTCTTGATGGCAAAAGCAGGTGTCTGGGACAGACCGGTGGGGACATATTTTGGGTGCAGGCCCTCCCAGGGGCCTGCGCATGAGACAGGTAACTGCCCGGGGCACCCACACGTACAGCCACCCGGGTAGGGCACCCGACAAGTAGGCACTCAGGGAAACTGCTCTCCCCCTAAGCTGCAGCTGGCCTCCCGGGCGCTCTGCACCCTCCGACGGGCGACTGAAAAGGCACCTGTGTCACCCAGGAACTGAGTCGCCCACCCCAGTGGGTTCCCAGAGACACACAGGGGGCTTGTATGAAGAGACTGGGGGGAAACATGGAAATTCCTTC
Source organism: Phyllostomus discolor (assembly GCF_004126475.2). Lineage (NCBI taxonomy): Eukaryota > Metazoa > Chordata > Mammalia > Chiroptera > Phyllostomidae > Phyllostomus > Phyllostomus discolor. Next base: position 86,478,271 of record NC_040913.2, on the reverse strand, counting down.
CCTCCGTGCCCTCTGCCCGGGCACCAGTCAGCTGTCCCGCCTGGTCTTTTTTCCCAGGAGAATGAGCTGGGGCGTGCCCTCTGCTCCCTCTCAGAGTGCACCTGGGAAAGGCTTTCCAAACATGCTCAGACACCAAAGACAACATGCACGTGTGAGGGAGGCAGGCGAGAAGGAGAGCAGTTGAGTGGGTTCGCCCAGAACAGGTCCCAAGCTGCGCCCACAGATCGCCAGAGAGCGCAGCCCGGGCCCGGGCCCACGCTGGGCTCCTCTCCCCTCCGCGCTGCAGTAACGTGCCTTCTCCAGTACCAAGAGGAGGCGTACCCTTCGTACACTGGTCCTGTTTCCATGTAAGGGGAAGAATGTCCTGCAGCCTCGCTCTTTGTACTTACTGTTTTTTCTCATATAGTTATGTACACTTAATATGCACCCAACTGAAGATGTCTGTATCTTTGCTTACATGGAATTTGAACAGCTTGCTTACATACCTGAGCTATTTTTAGCTAAGCACTGGAGGGCTTAGCGCTAGCACCCAAGGGCTCGGTCACCCTCGTGGTCACCATGCTGCCCTCAGCAGGGTCCTGGGAGCAGGGCGCCGCTCCACCACCCTCGCCCACCGGCAGCTCTGGCCCTTGGAAGCCAGGCCACATAAGCCCCAGAGAGAAAAGTCCTACTTCTCCACGCCTCATCCCCCATCTTTCCTACTCTCGGGTTAGACTCTTCCCAGGATGACTTAACACCCATCGGTTCAGGGGAAAACATCCACCTCCACCCACGGGGTCTGCTCGCCATTGCCAGGTTCGGTCAACAGAGTAAGTAACCAGTGGTGCATTTCACAGAGTCCGGCCCCTTCGATCTCTGGTGCCGCCAACAACCAGTTCAGGACGAACACTGTACGGATATGAGGCACCTAGTAGTCAGACTCGCAGAGACAGGAGGTAGCTGGGGGCTGCCAGGGCTGGGGGTGGGGGGAACGAGGAGGTGAGAGTTCAGGGGTACAGTGGTTTCCATCTAGAGGACGAAAGAGCTCCGGACATGGGCGGGGATGATGGCTGCACAGTACTGTGAGTGCAGCCGGTGCCTCCCCTAAAAACAGGCTACAACGGTAAACTTATGTAACGGATATTTTACTTCAATAACAGGGGAAAAATAGTCCCAGCTGCACGGGGCCAGGGCTTGCCACCGTGTGCCTCGTGTGAGAGAGGCAGAGACCAGGCCCTCGGACAGAGCCCGGTGCGGCCCCAGCTCACGCGTGAGCACGCTTGGACTGAAAGACACACAAACATTTCCCTAGAGCAACAGAATCTTCCGGCTTAGGCTAAATACACATCTGCGAATAAACAAAGGCTTCCCTGCCGGGGTGCAGTTAGTTCACTGCCCGTCAGGGGTCGGGGTCTCTGAGAACTCCAGCCACTGTGCTCACGGTCCGGTTTCTGGGGCTGAAAGGCCGCACCTGACGGATTTTCTCAAAACGAAAGAATTCCCTCCAGGGCATGGTGAGCCTCTACCTCTGGTGCAAAAGAATGCTGGCAGCTTTTAAATGGCAAAGAGTGAAACCTCCAGGCACCGCGGCAGCAGGGAGAGGACATTGGGTGAAACGAAGGAACTCTGAGGGCAGCGTGGACCCTGGCTAACAGGAACACATCGGCATCGGTTCGTTAACCGGAGCAGGTGCACCACACTAACAACATGAGATGTGGGTAGTGAGGAAAACGGGATGCTGAGTATGTGGGAAACGGCTACACTAGCTTTGCAATTTTGGATGTGTGCAAATCTGGATGGAATCCTGGAAGAGAAAAAGGGCATTAGGGGAAATCTGAATAAGGGATGGACTTCACTCAACAACAGTGTATCCATGTTGGTGCACTAGCTGTGACAGATACACCCCCGTAATGCAAGATCTTAACATCAGGGGGTTCTGGGTGAGGGGCCTACGGGAACCCTTTGTATCATCTTCGCAACTTTTTGGTAAATCTAAAATTATTCCCAAATAAAAGGTTTGCTTAAATAAAAAAAAAAAAGTTCAGCCACCTCCAGCAGCTCCAGCACCAGCTCATTGGCCTGGCACCCAACCCCACCTCCCCCACTCGACCTCCGACCCCAGTGGGGCTGCCAGAGCCTCAGCCCCAGCCCCAGCGAGCCTCTGCTCTGGGCTCTGCCTCATGACCCTGCCTCCCTTCGGAGCTCAGGATCCTGTCCTGACCGCTCCCTCCTCTGAGTTCGCCTACTGCTGACCTCTTCCCTGCTTTTGCACGTGAATTTGGTCAGCTAATGTAGTCGAGTCCATCTCTTCCTCATCGAACTGCGCACCGCCCAGCTCAGCGCAAGGCTGTTTGCCACTGCTCTGTGTGCCCACAGTCACTCTCCAGATCCCTTTCCTCCGCCCAAGAGAGGCTGTGCATACTATTTTTTAATTGTGATAAAACATACGCAATGTAAATTTTACCATTTCAGCCATTTTAAGTATACCGGTCTGTGGCCAAACACCCGGCCAGTGCACCTCCGACTTGTCAGGGCCATGCAAATCAAGGAGAGCCTGAGAAACAGCCACAACCAAGAGGGGCCCGAGGACAGAACAGAACTCGATGCGATGTCCCTTCACACTGCTGTGCAGCCGTCACTGCCACCCACCTCTGGAGCTTTCCACCTTCTCAAGTGAGAGGGGAGCCCGCCCCCACCCCTCCCTGCAGCCCCTGGCAACCTCCAGCTCATGCTCCATCTCTGTGACTCGGGCTGCTCTAGGTGCATCCTGTAAGTGGGATCACACAGCATCCACCTCTTTGTGACGGGCTCCTTTCGCTCAGCCTGCCTTCGAGACTCATTCGTGCTGTGGCACGTCAGAATTTCCTTCCTTCCTAAGGCTGCTGTATATATATATATATATATATATATATTCTACCACCATTTTTTTTCTTAAATTTCCTCCATGAAGGACAGTTATCCCCGGAAGACTCCAAGGAGGGCATGGGTGGACAGATGTCAGAGCTGGTTCTTGGGCTCATCGAGCTGCCCTGCCCCATGGCCATGCATTCAGAGTATCTGTTATAAACTGAACACGTGGTTCTTCCAAAATCCCCGTGTTGAAATCTTAATCCCCAATGTCATAGTATGTGGAGGCGGGCCTCTGGGGGACGATTAACTCCCGAGGGGTCAACCAGGTCAATTCAGAGCACAGCGTCTCCCAATTGCTCTCAGGCGAATTCACCCGATAAAAAAGTTCAGAGTGTGTGCAAAGATCTCACCATAAGTTGTTCTAATAACAAAATGTCTCTTAGAGATAAGTTCAGCAGCAGTGAGGAGAGAACCCAACTTAAAGTGGCTCAAGCACAACGAGGAGTGGGGGTGCAGGTGGTGGCTGATGTTGGGTCAATGGCTTCCTGAAAATCTCACTGTTTTCTCGGGTTTACCGCCTCATGCGCACATAATGGCTACTGAAGCTCCGGACATCGTGTCCCTGTTAAAGGTGAAAAGGAGGGGGAAGTGAAGATGGCATTTTTGAAGTGAAGATCTGTTTTTGTCAGAAAGAGAGACTTTCCTAGGAATGGCCACAGAAAACTTTCTCTAATGTCTCAGGAGCCCAGGCTGGGTCCCTTACCCAGCCCCAGCTGAACAACTCGGAAGGAGTGGCTTTGGGTACGTTTTAGGGTGCATGACCCTCTAAGGGTGACGGGCGGGAGAGAAGGAAAGTTTGCACAGGGGTCACTGAGGCTCCCTTTTAAGGACAGACATTGCTAGAGCCTTCCAGAGGAGTTGGGGCTGCTCTAGTCTGGGGTGGGGGGGATGGAAGGGGCAGGGGGGCCGTGAGGAGGAAGGGGAAGACGGACTGTGGGACCAGTGTCGTGGGCTCAGCAAAGCCTCCGGCACTCACCTGAGTGCGGCGCAGGCGCAGGCGGGGCTCCCTTCCAGACCCCGCCCCCTCTTTTGGAAGCCTCGGCTAATGTTTGAGCGAGCAGTGAGCTTTCAAAAACAGCGGTAGCCTTGGAAGCCCGATTGTGGGCGTCACCATGGCTTGTGTGGGAATCTGGTGCCTTTTAAGATCCAAATCCATGTTCTGCAATGACCCTCTGGCTGGTGAGAAAGCAGGGGCAGCCGACCTCCGGGTCCCCGGGGACTGCACAGGCTCTCCGGCATCCCGCCCACCCTGCACTGGCAACGAGCGAGCACTGAGCCTTCCGGAGCCCCGGGGATTATCAGTCACCCCAGGGGAAAGCGGGCCCAGTGCTGTGGGCAGGCCTCAGACAATCAACGGGGAAAGGAAACATATTAAAACAGTTTTCCAAAAGAACACACATAGTCACTACGGATAAAAAAGAAACGAGCCCAATTTCTATATTATTAGGTTTTTCATAATAGCAAAAAAAAAAATCGTAAGCAATCCAGTGCCCAACCTTTGAGGTATTGTCACACACTCGTTTGACAGCATATAGAGTCTTCAGCATGGTACACACAAGGCCTGCGGCAACGCATGGAAAACCACACAGGACTAAAAAGAACAAGACACACCAGCTCATTGGTCGCTGCCATGGAAATCCGTATTTAGACAGTGATAAAAATGAAAAACAATACAGTTAAGTAAATAGTTGGTGTTTTCAAGTGAAAGGACTCTTTGTGTTCAGGGGAGGTGTGGTGTGTAAGTCTCCGTAGGAATAAAAAAATGTTGTTTTAATATAGCAACTCTGGTTGATGTGGCCTCCACGAGGGGTAGTGTGGCCACATCTCCCGGGGGTTCAGGTCTTCAGGGCCATCTTGAGCAAAAAAAAAAAAATAGGAGTCAGTCTGTGCTCCAATCCTCCTCCTAAGCTCGGCCGTACCTTAGCCTCCTGGTGCCCCAGGCACCTCTCTCCCTCTCTCTGTCTTTCTGTCTCTCTGTCTGTCTGTCTCTCTCTCTCTGCACCCCACGTCTGATGGGCGCGTTCTCGCAGGCCTTGCTCTCTGCCCCTCGGTAGGGAGCCAACATAGGTGAAGGGGCCTGTGCTAATACGATCAGAGGGAACATACCGGAGTGTTTGTCATCCTTCTTAGGACATATTTTTCTTTCCTATGCAATATTGTTTTCTCCGCTACCTCACCTCTGAGTTAAAAAGTAAGGATTGTAGAAAGACATTCTAAGATTGTATAAAGAATTCCGAAGACTCCATAAAGAACTTCCACATGCTGTAAGTCACACCGAGGAACCAGCTGTCGTGTTCTGTGACCCGCCGCCTCCACAGTGCGCTGTGCTGCGTGGCACTGCCACGTGGCCACCGCTGGCGGGACACCGGCCTCAAGGGCGGCCCAACCACAAGTGCATGCAAGCCTTGCCCAGGCTCCGCTGTGACTCGCTGAGCCGATCCGATCCTCTCGCTTGGGGAGCTGAAATGCGAGGCACCCAGGAGGGAACGGTGGGTGGGAGTGGCGTGAGCCCAACGCCAGGCAGAGAAAGGAAGGCAGCAAACGCTGGACAATGCTGGACTGAAGCACAAATGAGCCACAGATGGGCACAGACAGAATTCAGCTGGTGGCAGGAGGAGAGAGAGGGGGAAAGAGGAAGAGGAGTAGGGGGAGAATGAGGAGGAAGAGGTAGCAAAGAGGGGAGAAGCGGGGAAGAGAGAAAGACAGAAAGAGAGAGACCAGAGTGACAGTAGGTCTTAGCTCCGTGAGGGGAGGGGCCATTCTTGTTCTGTGCCTGAGGACAAACAGCTCCTGGCTCCTGGCCGTCGTCCCGTGGAGTCTGCGGCCTGCCTGACCGGCAGGACGAGAGCGCAGAGTAGGGTGGCAGGTGCCTCTGAGGGGTCTGCCACCTGTCACATCTGCAGCGCCTGGAGCGGGCGCTGGTCCGTCTCGTCCCTGCGATCCCCGTTCCAGGCCCCTGTCTAGACAAGAGTCCTGTCTGCCTTCTCGCTCCACGGCTCCTTACAACAAACCTCCTTATGGGTGGTACTATTTCTCCGGTCCCTGAAAGTTCAGAGTCCAGCAGAGAAATGTACAAGGAAGGACAGAGTAAAAGTCCTCCGGGAGCCAGAGCTGATGATTGTCCACTTTCATTTTGAAAACATTCTGGTTTGTGTTCCACTTTTTTAGTCCTACACAAGTGGAATGTCTCCATACCACAGAGGAGCTTTGGGACGCGCGATTCCAGAGGCCGTATGTAGGGGTATCGGGCAGGTGGTGTTAGGCACTCCGCTCATTTCCGGATGAGCTGTGCAAAGAGGGCCCCGCTGCCCACACTGAGCCCCGCACAGGAATGTCTGTAGCAGCTTTATTCCCCAGTTGCTGACACTGGGAGCAATGCGGATGCCTGGCAGGAAAACGGATCAACTGCAGCTATCGGTACGACAGACAGCTACTCAGCAAAGTGCAGGAACAAGGAACCGGTGAGTGCAAAGTCACGGGTGCATCTCGAAAACATGATGCGACATTGAGGAAGCCGGAAGGAGCATGAAAGGCTACAGACTGTGGTTGCATTCATATGACATTTACGAACAGGCAAAACTGGGGGCTAGAAAGCAGGCCGGCGGTTGCCAGGGGCTGGGACTTGCGGGAGGGGACTGACAGTATAGGTGAACTTTTTGGATTGTGATGGTGTTAATCAGATGCTTAACAGGGTACTTATGACCACGCACTGCAGTTCATCACGCCTTGCAAAGAGGTGCTGGGATCTGGTGGGCAGTTTAGACTTGAAAGAACTTGCACAGGTTTTTAAAGGTCTGAGCGACTTAATCGATTTAACCCATCAGAAGAGCTTCAGCTACTTCCCCGCCTCCAACAATCCCCGAATCTCTTGCAGAGCCTGACAAGCTCCACATCCCCCACCCCATTTCCACAGTTCCCTGGACACCCCATGGGTTGTCCACATGCATCTCCAGCTCACAGGCCTCGGTCCGGAGCTCGTCTCCCTCAGAAGCGCCCGGGCAATCCCCCGAGCTAGGAACTCAGAGCCGTCCTTCCTCTTTGCTCCCCTTGGTCCCCAGCCAGTTGGCTCCCAAGCCTGTAGGCGCTGGGTCACAAATACACCTTAGGTGCTACTCAGGACTCTGTTCCAGTCTCCCTCCCACTCACTAGTCTGGATAAAGGGGTAAACAAAGCCCTTCGGTGTCTGACCTCCAGTTTAGCAGGCCTGTCCCTTCCCCCAGCAACCCGCAGGCTCCCGGCCCTCCAGGCACAGAGCCGAGCTTCAGGCCCTGACGCCTGCGCACTTCACACCTCGCGTCCCCTGCCCGGGAGGCACCCTCACCCCTCTGGTCCGCGCACTCGCCCCTTGTCCGTCCGTGACGCTGTCCAACTCCCTCAGCCGCCACACCTCCTAAAGCCCTCACAGGATGTTTTCTTTTTCTGTGTGTGTCCCTCTAGACGCTGCACTCCTGAGGGCCAGAAGGCGTGTGCCCAGGGCATGCCGCCCGGCACAGAGTGGAAGCCATACTCACGGCCTGGCTTGATGACATCAGTTCTCATTCCCGTAGGTTTGAGCAGCTCCCCATGGCCAGGACAGGGAACAGGAAAGGTGGTTCTTTATAACCACAGAAGGGGTGCGAGGGCATGACTCCTCTGGGGGTCAGACCGGTGCCAGGCGCCTCCTACCGTATCTCATCGACCCCTCAGTCGACCTCACGAGGACAGCAGCATTGCCACGCTCTGCAGGGGACCAGATGCTACCACACACTGCACCTCCGAGAGGCTGCGTGAGCCCAGGCCTGAGGCCCAAAGCCTGGGCCGCAGAACACGCTGTTGTCGGTCACACCCAGCGGAACAGTGCGGGTCCTGCTGGAGGCCGGTGTCCTCTGGTAGCTTGTTACAGCAGAGGGGCAGCTACAGAGGGGGAGGGGGACGCTGCCTGGGGAAGAACGAGTCAGTGAGCGGCCAGTGTTCCAGTGGGTTGAGTGTAGCTGCCCTCTGTCCAGGGCCCACCCTGCGGTGTAGCCACCTCCATCCTCGGGACCCGCTCTGGGCCGCACGTGTGCCCGCGGTGGAAATTAGGTTTCCACGGTGTTCCCTGCACATTTCATCTGCTCATTCTAATCCCAGCCGGGCCCTCCGGCTCTTCCCCTGGGTTAGAGGGGTTGCTGCCAGACCCGGGGGTCCCTCAGAGAGCCCCTCCCTCACCCTCCTCCGGCCCCTCTGGACAGGCAGGAAAGCAGGAGAGTTCGTACAGACTCTGGCCTTTAACCTTTACTCCAAAAAGGGCAGCGTTCCAGAAACCAGTGTGCTAGCCAGGGGGACACCTAGTGATGAGAGAGATAAAATACACCAGTGAGGGGGTAAGAGTCTTCTTTGTTTAAACAGCTTTATTTTGTCTGTGTTGTTTGATGTTTTGATACATGCACGTTGTGAAACAATCACCCAAGTCAGGCTAACACTCATCTATCCATTGTCTCTGCATAGCTAGCATTGTGTTTTGTGGGGGATGTTAGAAGACATAATTTAAGATCTGCTAAGCAAATGTCCAGTATATACACCTGCATTGTTAACTGTAGTCACCACACCGTACCTCGGATTTCAAGGATGTATTCGTCTTGCAAAACTGAAACGTCACACCCTTTGAGGTTAAGAATATTGTTTTGGGTCTTTCCTTTTCCCTCGCTCACTGCTCGGGGTCTGTGATGCATCCTTTAAGACGGAATGCCGCAGGCCAGACCCCCGACCACGTCTGTGAATCGGGCATTTCCAGGGAAACTGGCCTTGGTTGCCCCTTCACTGGCACTGGGTCTGTGAGTGCATACTTGAAAGCAAAAATAAATCAATAAATACGTCTTACTTTAAAAGTGCTTTGTCATCATCCCCCAAGAGTATTTTCAGACGTCTCACAGTTCGAGGGGCAGGGTTAGCTATGGCAAAATAGAAGCAACAGGAGGTGGAGGAGCAACAGCAATAGAAGCAACAGAAGCAATAGAAGCGACTCTGGCCCGGCCAGAGGCCGGGGGACCGGGTTCTGGTCCTGGCTCCGCCCCAGAGCGCGCCATCGGGGGCAGGCCACCAGCTGTGTGAACCTCCGCGTCCTGAGTGGCTGTGAAGATACGGAACAAGATTCCTTGTGGCTCCACAATTACAGACACCTTTGTGAGATACAGGGTGGGGGGGAAGTAGGTTTACAGCTGTGAGTGCATGAAACACGGAGTTTATTCTTGTATTATTATTTATTAATTATATTGTTTTCCACATGAACAACTGTAAACCTGCTTTTGCCCCAACCTATATAATCATGCAATGGATTATGTTTGAGAAATCTTGGAGGGCAGTGGCTGAATGTGGAAGAAAATTCGCATCTGCCCTGGCCAGGTAGCTCAGTGGGTTAGCGCGCGGCCCGCATACACCAAGGTTGTGGTTTTGATGCCCAGTCAGGGCACGTACAAGAAGCAACCAGTGGGTGCATCAAAACATGCAACAAGTCGATGTTTCTCTTCGTCTCCCTCTCTCTCTCTCTCTCAGATCAATGAACAAAAAAAGAAAATTAGAATCTGCCCTTGTGAACTTCCTGGTGAGTGAGCACTAGTCATGTGGGGCCAGGGCAACAGGTCGGAGTGTCCTCTGCCCCCGCCAGGAGCCCACATGAATCATTCATGTTTTACAAGCGGAACAGTGGGGTGGAATTCATTGCCGGTTTGACCTCTGCGAGGACAGATGCTGGGAAAGGAGTATTGTTTGCTAGAAAGGGGAAATCAAGGGCTTTCCAGGTGAAAGGGGCTGTACAGGCAGGTCGTCTGGTCCACGCCCAGCCACTTCCCGACGAAGAAACCAGCGCCCAGGCGGACTTCAGTGATGGGTTCACGGTCACACAGCCGGTTGGCTGCAGAGTCAGAACAGGCCGCCGAGAGGGACTTGTCCTAAATAGGAAGACACGCCTGGCATTTGTGACCCCGTGTGTCCCATGGTGGAGAGGCTGGCGTCCACATCAATGTTCACAAAGGTCAGGTAACACGATGAACAAACGTGACGAACACCAACTCATTACTGCCTTGGGCCCGCGCTAGTCAAGGGCAGGCCCCAGCCGTCCTTGAGACAGCGGGAGAGGGACGGTCCCCGGGATCGGGAGAGGCGGTTCCCAGGAGGTCATGTGTTTCCCAGATGCACAGTCTGATCAAGGACGCAGGCCCCATGCCCCAGAATCTTGGACCGGGTAACGAAACATTTTAAACTTTTCTAATCTTGTTGTTGATCACCAAGAATTAACATACCACTGAACTTCTCCCACATGTTTGCATTTGAAAAACAGACCAACCTTCCCAGCCTCACCTCCTTGACTCTCCTGCTCCCCAACCCTCCTCTAACTGCGCTGTGGCCCCCTTGCTGGTCCCTGAACCTGGTGGTCACCTTCCCCCTCCGGCCCCTGTGCCCTGGCGTGGGAGGCCCCCCCTGCTTGGAAGGCTCGTCTCCCAGCCTCCACCTGCATCCTCCACCTTCCTCAAGTCTCTGCTCACACAGCGCCTCGGCAGGAGGCCCCCGTCACCAGCTATGATGGAGGAGACCACCCCACCCCCGGTCCCCTTCAATCTACCTCACCTCGGTGCTCCTCACCTCCCCGCACCCCACACTGTGTATCCCCCCACCCTGCCGTGTGTAAGCTGAGTGCCGAGGGCCAGGGCTTTGGTTGGCTCTGCTCTCTGCGGAGTCCTGGGGAACCAGTGCCGTGCCCAGCACAAAGCAAGTGCTCAGGAAATAGTCTTGAGTGCAGGCAAGCTTTTGTTCACCTCCCGGCCGTTGTGCCTGCTTGCCTCTGCCGCCAGACCGTCGCCTCTTCCCCAGGCCTGCCCCCGTCCCACCCCCATGGCAGTGGGTCGTCCTCATAGCCGAGGGACCGTCGTCCCCAGCCCCCTTTCTCTTGGGGGGACAGAAATGTTCAGTGAATGGTCCAGAGTCACAGAGCCGGAACTTGAACTTGGATCTCCTGTGGACTCCCAAGCCGGGCTCCCCCCGCAGTCCCGTTTCCCCGTGGCCCTCTGCGCTGCTCTGAACCACGCCTCCTCCCCGCCCACCTGGACGACGCCGACTCCCGACTCTGCCACTCGTTAGACACGTGTCCCCGGCCAAGTCCCCTGCCTCCTCTCTGCCGTGGGCCCTGCACGTCTCAAGGGCAGCAGCGTTTGCCTTCCAGGATTAACCAAGGGGCGGGAGCACAGCCCCTCCCCTGGCGTGAGCTCAGAGCCTGGCTGTGTCTTCCCCTTTTGCTGCCTTATGAGAAGGTCGTTCGCTCTGCAGAACCTTGCATTGCTTGAGGTCTCCTCTGCTGCCTTCATCCCGAGAGCCAAACTCCGAGCGGACGCTGAGGAGACACCCAGGCCCACAGGAGACCGGCGGGGGGAGGTGGGGGGTTGCTGGTGGCAGAGGAAAGCCCTCCCCTCGTGGGGCCGCCTCACCGTCAGGGCTGGCTCCCGCGTTCTAGCTCCTGGGCCCGGCACCCCGTTAAAGCTGAGGCTGAAGATGAACCGGATAAGGCAAAGTCTTGCGGCGCAGTTTTTATTCTTCTCAGGGGCCAGTTTACTGGCAAACATGTCTCAGTTGTGAAAGTCATCCTAAAGGGGCGGGAGTCAGGATTTCCTGATTTCCTCAGAGACCATCATAGCGGTATTTCCCAAAGTCTGGTCCTCAGTGTTGAAAAAAACCCCAGAGGTGCTTTGTCATCCAAACACAGCTCACGAAACGGTCCGTTTGCGAGTCATCCGACTGCATCTGTCCGTGCAGGGCTTTCCAGGGTCTGGGTTGTGCCTGAGCGCACACGGCTCTCCTACAGGAGTGGAGGTGTACTCACACCAAAACCTCTTCCCACGTACTTGGGCCTGCCCCCCCCCCAACATAGCTGTTCTCGCAACCAGAGTTCTATAGATCACAGCTTGGCGGGGGGCGGGGGGCGGGGGAATTCAGCTGAGCTGGAACAGACTGGACGGCTTCATCGGGAGCCGACAAGCAGCCGGCGGCAGAACCAGGGCTGGCGTCCAGCTTCCCGGCGTGTGCTCTGTGCTGCTCCCCGCCACACGGCCCGGAGGCTGGTGGCTGCCTTCCGACCAGACCAGCCCCACCGAGCGACGCTGCCGCCGTCGCTCAAGGAGATTTCAGCCGGCGTGGCGTGCGACCAACGAGGCAGACTTTCTACGGACAACGAGGAAAGTGCATGTGTCCCAGGAATGACAGCATCAGCACTGACAGAGGCACTCCCACCCAAAGTGGCCACCCCGTTCCCCAAAGCCCCAGAGCCAGGGTCTGCCCTCACAGCGCCGCCCCCCCGACCCCCACGTTGCCGGGGCCCAGGTCACGGTGCCCCGCGCCTGCCCCGCAGCGGGCAGCCCACCCTGGCCCGGTGTGGGAGGCTGAGCGATGGCCCCCGTGGACGTCCGTGTCGTAATCCCCGGACCTGGGAATGTTCCCTCATGTGCAAAGGGGAGTTTGCAGGTGTGATGAAATGAGGGATGTGGAGATAGGGAAATGACACTGTGTGATCTGGGTGAACCCGACCTGCAGTCTCAAGTCCTGGAAGAGGGAGGCGGAGGGAGATGGGATGACGGGGAGGACGGAGGAATGAACACAAGTGTCCGCCGGGCACTGGGGACGGCAGGGCATCGGACTCTCCGATGGAGCCTTCAGAAGGAACCACACCTCGCCCACTCCTTGCCATCAGCCCAGTGAACGTGACTTTGGATTTCTGGCCTCCAGAGCCGGGAGGGAATCAATGTGTGTTGTTTTAAGCCACTACACTTGTGGTGATTCGCTGCAGTGGCAACCGAAAATGAACCTGCATCCAGCGTGCAGGGAACACCCCAGTGCCCTCGGAGAAGGCTGTGCCGCCCAGATAAGGGGAGTGGTGGCGGCAGCACGCTGGGTGGCGTGACGGGGCCCGGCTGTGGCTCAGTCACCCCACACTGCGCGCAGCCACCCAGAGGTCTCCTCCGAGCGTTGCCCTCTGACACAGCTTTATATGGAGATAGGGAAGGGGCTGGGTCGCCAGTTCCGAGATAAGGACACCTGTGCCTCCTGCAGGCCCTTCCCTCGTCCCTGTTGCAAGAAGTGGGTGGGCCAGGAGGGCTCCGAGACACCACGCCTTACCTGTGTGGCCTCCAACGGCGGTTTTCCTTGGCGGCACCGCAGCTCTGCCACGGGGGAGATGCAGGGCGAGCACGCCAGGTCTGCTGGGGAGCGGGAGGCGCCGGTCGAGCGAGTTCCGACGGCTGGCTGGCTTGTGAGACATTGCACCATCTGCCGGGCGCGTTTCCTCCCACGCCGCCTGGAATACTTTCGGACACGGTCGGCATTCCTGCACAGCCTGCACTGATACTCGCCGTGCGACATCTCACGCCACATCTGGGGCCGGGAAATCATTTCACCTGAAACCAGCGACACTCGTCTCACAAAGCAGACTGCATTTCTTCCAGGCCGAGGCCGCGGGGCGTGGCTCTGGCTTAGCTGCTGTTTCGTTCACTGACGATGGGGTCCTGGGCAACAGTGAATGAGGGCGAGTGGGCAAAATCCAGCCCCGTGATGCCAGTGCTGGGTGCTCCCCTGTCCTCTTGTGACGTCCCCAAGTGGGTGCCCGCGGGGAGGGTGTGGCTTCTGGGGTGACAGGCTGCGGTGGCGGTCAGCAAACCGAGAGAAGGGAGGCACAGCTCGGGTTGCCCAAGCTGCAGACAGATCGGGGACACTAATTATACCTGTTGGAAGAAGAATCTGAGGAGCCACCCAGCCCTCTGGACTTCATCTTCCTGCCAGAAGTGAGATGCCACCGGGGGGGACTGATGTCACAACAGCAACTCTCAGGACACTGCATGGCCGCCTCCTACCTGCTCCTCCTTCAGGACGGACAGAACCATGAAGCCCCGAGCAGAAGTTAGGGGCCCACCTCCCCCAGGCCCCCCCGGTCTGGGACCAGGTGCTGCTTTGCAGAATGAGGGTGTCGAGGTGCACAATTCAACCCTCGTGGCCCAATAGCCCGAGACTCGGTCTCTGAAGCCCGGGAGTGCTCTTCCTGTCTATCACACGGGCAGGGGTCTCATGCGAAATCCTGACGGGCGCTAACAGGCAATTCACAGAGGAGATTTCAGAGCCAGGCCGCCTGGCTCTGAATCCAGCCCTACCACTTACTAGCTCTGTGGCCCCAGCAAGGTACTTAACCGTCTCTGCCTCGGCTTCCTCATCTGTGAAAAGAGGATTAAAAATATCACCTCCCTCAAAGGACTGTCGTGGACATTGGCCATTGGACTTGTTGACGCGCCAGCAGCTCCAGGAAGGGACATTCGGTAAAGGCTGGCTGTTATTTTACCGTCGATGATGAGCAAAAGGGTGGAGTCACAGCAGGTCATGCACTGAGTGACCAGTTTTTACGACTGGTCATTTCTGTGATCTTTCTGCTTGGGACGGAACAGACTGACTGCGGGAGTGGACGGACCCCGTTCATCGGCCCCACACAATAACAGCCCATTTCTGCTGAGTCACCCGGGAAGCACACGCCCCTGACCGGCAGGAAAACTTCCCCCAAGGGATTCCCACCGGGAACCACGCTTCCTCCCACCTCGTGGCTCCACATTTTCCAAACCTCCTTCCCGGGCTGCCCTGAGACTGGTCTCCATTTGAGTCACTCCAAGCGGACACTGGGCCCTGGCCAGATGGCTTGGTTGGTTGGAGCATCACCACTACGCCCTGCAACACACACCAAAAAGTTGTGGGTTCGATTCCTGGTCAGGGTACACACCTAGGTTGTGGGTATGACCCCCGGTCAGGGCACGCATGGGAGGCAACCGACTGACATTTCTCTCTCACATCTGAGTTTCTCCCTCTGTCTCTCTCTTTCCTCTCTCTCTAAAAGCAATAATCATATCCTCAGGTGAGGATTTAAACAAACAAACAAACAAACAAACAAACAGACAAATGCAAAAGGGAAATTAGAAGGAGTGGCAGGGGACATTTTGTGGGCCACACTCACAGGCAGGACGCATCGAGTGACCCGCGGTCCTCTGCGGAACACGGCCAGCCGTCCTGGGCGCGCCTTGGCCTGCGGTTCCTTGAAGAAGCGAGGGGGTGACTGTAAGGACGTCAGTCACATGGATTAAGGGCCCATCAGTACGACCTCATATTAGCTAGTGACACCTGCGACGACCCTATTTCCCAATGACACGAGGACTGGGGCTCGGGACTTCAGCATATCTTTTTGGAGGACACGATTCAACCGGCAACCACCTTTGCCCTCACTGCCCAGAGGTATTCATGGGTAATAACAGCTATTTAAGGCAATTCTCTCTCGCGTCACTTATCATTTCTCTTTTCCTGATTTATTTTTAGAATACCTTTAAGTGGTGAATTGTACATACCAACACACTTGACTCATACAAAAGCAGTCTGGTGGAATTAAGCTTTGTAAAATCTCTTAACTAGAAACGAGCTGAAATAGAGTATATAATTCTCCTCTTTTTTCTAGTCTTCTTATTTTTCTGCCACAGCTTCGCTTGCCTACGCAACCTTATAGTCCATATTTTCGAGAAGGATTCCAATTTAGTGTAATTTTATTCTTTTTCAATAAAACTGGCATAGGGATTACTGAAATGCAATATAATGGCAATGTTTCATAAGGCTTATGAGGCAAGTGAGCTCACAGGTAATACAGTCTCCTTTGTGTCAAGCGTCCCAGACTGGGGTGGGACCCAGGGAGGAGGTGATATTGCAGGTCCCACCCAATGCAGCCTGGAGGCAGACTCGCCCCTTCCTCAGGGAACCTCTTTGTTTTTATCCCCTGGAGGCCCTCAACTGATTGGGTGAGGCCCACGCACCTCATGGAGGACAATGTGCTTTACCCAAAGTCTACCGAGTTAAATGTAAGTGCTCCTTAAAAAATACCTTCGGAGCAACATTTAGACTAGTCGTATCTGACTAAATGTCTCAGTACCATGGCCTAGCTGTGTTGACACATAAAACTAACCATTTCACTGAGTAAAAAGCGGTCCTTGGTAAATGTTTGTGGAGCCAACTAATAGAATCTGCTAATCTCATACTTATTTTCTTCTCCTTTCTTTTCCTTTTCTCCTTCCTTTGCCTGCTTCTCTTTTCATGCCTTTTCCCTGTCCTTCCACTTTCTTTCTTTCCTTTCTGTGTATCCTTCCCCAGCTTGTCTCTCCCACGCACGCTGGGGGGCCCATCGACTGCAGAGATGTGCAAGGAGCAAAAGGCCCTGGCTGTGACCACGTCGACCAGGGTAGAGCCTCCCTCTTGGTGGGGAAGGGACTGTCAAGGTCAAGCTACATCAGTGGAGACCCAAGACCAGGACTGGGTCTCCTGGCAACCAGAGAGCTTGCCCGAAGTCTTCTGAAACACTCAAGTGGGGGCCGGTTCGGAAGTCACAAAGGCCCCTGGCAGGAGACCCCACGCCCCCACGACCGGCACTGAGGAGAAACCCCCCCTACACCGACCCCCGCCCGGCTCTATCAGGCGGAAGGAGCCCAGCTTGTGCTGTGAGTCGAAGACTTCTGGTGGGTTCCTCGCCTCTGGAGTCAGAATCCAGGGGGCTACTCACCCTCGGGGGGCAGTGTGACACCCACGGTGGCTGGGCCGTCACCTGTCAGCCAGGTTTCTGACGTGGGAAGTACCCTCCACCTCACAAGACTGAATCTCGACCGGCCACCTCCCGAGCAAATATGAGCAAGCCCACCCATCTACCTTTCCCCCTTTTGCCCTTCATTCTCCAACAAGCCTTTCTTCAATGCTTTCTCCAGGGCCCCAGGCTCGAGCGCTCACACGCCAGGGGCGCTCATACGTGTGCAGCAGCCGGGGCGGGCACGCCTGCCCCCTTGCCCAGACTCCACAGGCCTCCTGGGCAGCCCTCTGGACGAGCTGCCTCCCTGTTCGCTGGTATCGTTGTCCAACTCCTCCAGTTTATACATAAAAATACTGCAGCCAGAGAGGTGAGTTGCTCTGGCAAGGCATAGCAGGTGTCCAGACAGTGAATTCAAGGCTGAATCCAATTTCTTCTTCAGTCACTCAAGGGGGTGAGCCCTGGTCTTAGAAGTTGTTAACCAGTTCCATCCACTAGAGGGCACCAGACAACCCTCCAACCAACGCAGCCCTCCCAGGTCCTGAAGAGCCTGGGCACGAGATCCCTCTGCTCCCGAATTCCTAATAGTAACACTTTTTTACCTTCTCAGAATGAGCCGCGCCAATCAGGCAGAGTGATACCAAGGTCAGGGGTGAGGAAGTCAAGCTGTCATAACGCAGAAGGAGGCCACGGATTGCCTTATTAGTAAATGTATCAGAACCAAAGAGGTAAACGATGGAAACACCTGTGCATGTTCATTACCGCGTCCGTCTGCCAAAATCTCATGTCCCTGGACAACCGCAGCATAATCCCACGTGGCCGACAAGCCATTGTATAGCAGTGGTGTCAACTAAATGCCTCCGAGCACCTCAGAGTTGCCCGAGAAGTCTCTCTCTCTCTCTCTCTCATCTCCCTCTCATCTCCCTCTCTCAACACAGACTTGAGGACCACACCCGCAGAGATTCTCTTTAACAAGTCTGCAGTGGGGCCCAGGAACGCACGTTGTCAAAAGCATCTGACATGCAGGAGAGTTTGGAAGCCATTGCTACTCACTGGAGCTCAGGAACGTGAAGAGCGGCAGCGAGACAGAACTGAACTCAAAGGCACGTTGCACGCTGGGGGCTATAAGGGGGACACACCGGCGAGGTCACTGGGTGCACTGGGAACTGCTCCCCTGCTTCGTGGGGCAGCAGCCACACTGGGTCCTCTGAAGGTGGTGGGAGCCCCTCAGCTCAGGGGTCTCTCCTGGGCCTTCTGATCGCGGTGGGGCAGAGGCGGTAGCAGGGCTGGAGAGGGCACTGGTTTGGGGTCAGGTCAGCCTCAGTTTGTGTCCGGCTCTACCAGCTAATGGCAGTGGACCCTTACGTGTCCTTGAACTCCTCCAGCCTGCGTTCTTATGTGTAAAAGTAAACATAATGCACATCTCATTGTCGTGGGGGGTTAAATGAGCGGAGATCTATCTGCAAAGCCCTTGGCGCCCCCCCCCCAGGAGGAGCACAGAGGCTGAGAGGCTCTGAATGTTGTTCGTCTGCACACGGACCGTCGTTGTTACTGGCCCACGCGGGACACGAGCAGGACGGCACTGCAGAGCCCCCACAAGGCACCAGTGACTGGGCTGTCTGTGGGTCTCTGTTATAGGAGAGGCTCATCAGCTCCAGCTGCTCGTTTGCCAGGACCGTATTCCTGACATGCAGTGTGAATGCATCAGCTGAGAAACACCCCGATGCTCACAGCCCAGGTCAGGGACAGAGAGTGAGCCCCCCCGCCCATCTGTCTCTCCCACTCTTTGGAAACGTGCAGACTTTGATGAAGACCTCCATGTTCACTCCCCAAGGGCCTCTTGAAGCCTATAAATATTTCCCAGATCTCCCCTGCATCACATCCTGCTGGTATACCCTCGTCCTCGAGGCCACCCGCCCCTCTGCTCCCAGAAACCCTAGGGGCCCTCTGACCTCTCTTCCTTGCCTTCCGATGGCCCCTTCCTGGCAGAGGTCCTCCGCCCACTCCTCAATTAAATGCCAAGTGTCCTCATAAAAAGAGGAGGAGAGACCATGGGAAGCCATGTGAAGACAGAGACGGAGGTTGGAGTCACGCTGCCACAAACCAGGGCACGCGAGGCCACGAAAAGGTGGAAGAGAGAAGAAAATCTCCCCGAGAGCCTTCGGGTGGCACATGGTTCTGCTGACACCTTGACTGTGGGCTTCCAGCCTCCAGAACTGTGGGAAAAGGGATTCCCATGGTTTCCAGCTACCAAGTTGGCGTGATGTGGCAGCCCTAGCAAGCTAACGCGCTCATGCGTCACCTCCTCCAGGAAGCCCTGAGTTTCTCCTACCATCACACTCGCATGGCTTATATCAAATGCCCTATTTGTATCTCCTAAAGCCAAAAAAGAAGCAAAAACAAAACAAAACAAAACCCTCCCGTAGGCAGCGGTTAGCTTCTATGCCCAACCGCAGCATGAGCGCTGCTCCAGGAAGAGAGCGGGAGGCGCTCATCCAAATCGGCGCGTTAGCCTCTCAGCCCCCGTGCCCCCCCTCTGGGGCGGGCTTCCCGCCTGGGACTGCGGGACACTGCCTCACGGGGTCATCTCAGTGGGCCTGGGAGGGAGGCACCACCTCCTTCGTCTCACAGATGCAGAAACCCAGGGGCAGCGCCTTGCCCAAGGCCATTCCGTAGGCAGAGGTAGAGTTCATGTCCAGATCTCGGTAAGTCTCAGGCCCCGGTCAGCATGAGCAAGACCGTTTCAAAAGGCCAGAGGCCAACTAGAAGAGGGGGCATTGGAGAAGAGTGGGGGAACGATGGGGCCTTAATTAGCTGGTTTCCAGGCAGAGCCACTCTGTGTGTGTGTGTGTGTGTGTGTGTGTGTGTGTGTGTGTGAGAATGGTGATGTATTGCAGCAGCGTCACTTCTCAGGCCTGACAGCACGGAGCCCTGTGCTGCAGGGAGGATGAGGGAGGAGGAAGGGAAGGAGGGGAAACAAGAAGGAAGGGACGGAGGGGATGAGCAGCTCTGCGAAGTTGGGAAGCAAATGTGATTTTGTTTTATCATCTCCCCGACTTCTTCCTCGTGCCCATGCCCCCGCCCCCTTCTCATGGCCTCATTGTCAAAGCCTCAGTGCGCAGGTGCTGTCTGAGCCCCCACTGTGACATCTAACCACATATGGGAGGCTAAGCAATGGCCCCAGAGACACCCGTGCCCCAATTCCCAGAACCCATCAATGCTACTTTATATGGCAAAAGAGCTCTTTGTCTATGTGACTGAGTTAAGCATCTTGAGATGGGAAGATTTTCCAGGTGGGCCCTGAATGCCACTCGAAGTTCCTTACGAGAAGCAGAAGGAGGTCCGACACGGAGAAGGCACTGTGCCTGTGGAGGCAGGGACTGCAGTGACGCGGCCACGAGCCAAGGCAGGCTGGCCACCATGAAGCTACACAGGCAGCATAACGGCTCCTCCTCCAAACCCTCCAGAGCAGGAGTGTCCCTGCAGACACCTGA
The DNA here is from genome assembly GCF_004126475.2 of Phyllostomus discolor. NCBI lineage: Eukaryota > Metazoa > Chordata > Mammalia > Chiroptera > Phyllostomidae > Phyllostomus > Phyllostomus discolor. The sequence continues at coordinate 86,458,303 of NC_040913.2, read as the reverse complement.
CTGCAGCCCGGGGCCACCGATGTCAGCCTCCTGGCCTCCAGACCGTGGGAGAAGTTGCTGTTGTGTGAAGCCACCCAGGTGATGGTCAGTTGTGACAGCAGCCCCAGAAAACAAATACAGGAGCTTTCCCAAAATCACTCCATCTTGATCAAAGCTTGTTTCCATGGCAGCCTCCTTGATTTGGGGTTAGGGAGGAAACGGAATCTGGTTATATCAGTTCACCCTAATGAGAGTCCCTGGAGCTCTCAGAGGCAACAGAGTTCTTCCAGGAGAGGAGTCGTAAACCCTCGGATTAATGCCTAATTGGTCAGAATAATGTCAAGAAATAAAGTGAATTAAAACTCCAAGCCATGCGATGCAAATTTAGGGACCAACCAGCCCACACATTAGGGATAGGGGTCTGCCCTTAGAGCTACTGCCCTAGCCAGGTTCTTCTTTTCACTCCTAGAAGCTGAGACATTCACCACAAGCTCTTCGTTTTTTCCCTCAGGGGTGCCCCCCCTCCGCATTGCCCCACCCAGGGCGGGGCACGCAGTAAGTGCTGGATGTGGTGGGGAGCAAAGGCAGGTGGCAGAGAGTGAGCGGAGGAGCCCGGCCACCACCTGCACGCACAGGTGTCTGCTGCTACGGGGTCACCGCCCACACAGCACAGCGGGGCCCAGTATCAACATCCCTGTGAGTTACAGTTCTGCTCAGCCCGAGTCTCTTCCCCAAGTTCTATGTGATTCGTCACAGCTATGTCTCATTTTCAGTAACATGGGTCTCTCGTTTTCTGTGCAAAGTCGCCGTGTAAAGCAGACACAGACCTTTATCCTGTAAGAAGAACTAGCCTCAACTCTGAGCCACAGCTTCCTTGGGGATCACTTGTGGACGGTTGCTCAAGTTGACACAGACCTAGAGGCTGTAGCCATCAGCCCCCAAGGGAAGCCCGTGGCCTCGAACTGTCGGAGCCCGCAACAGACACCACGTGCGCACGGCTTCTGTGACGTTAACCTCGAAAGCGGAAGCGGCACCTTCATCTATCCAGGGATCGCCCTGTAAGTGTTCCTCCCCAACGGTTGTGTTTACACTTCCCCCAGCTGTTTTAAAAGCCCCAAACCAAGGGGTGGAGTGGGACCACGGGCAGTCCTGTGAGAGGCTGCCTCCAGCGCCGACGCCAAACCATCGTGATGCCCTGCCCCAGTTCCCTTCCTTCCACAAAACTGTGCCGAGCAGCGTGAACATGACCCGGGGGGTCAGACCCTGCAATAACAAGACCTCCGCCTGTTTCCTGGGTACGTCAGCGCTTCAGGAGCACTGCTCAGCCTGGCGTGGGAGGCCGCCGTTTGCTCTCTGGCAGCCGAGGGCTACCTGATGGGCAAAGCCCAGGTCGGAGTGGACACCCCAGCACGACGGCAGGAAAGCAAGGGCGGGGACCCTCAGGCTGCACCAGGCGGAGTGAATTAACTGCCCAGACGGCAAGGCTCCCCACGAGCAAGGAGGACCTGCCTGCACTGTTGTCCCCGTGTCTCATCGGGGACTCACGGTGCTGCTGTCTCCCTCTGTAATGCAGCGATTTTTTTTCTTGCCTGCGTATCTCTCCAGGAGTCTAAACACAGACTTATTTAATCAACATCGCCTAATTTCTAAGTATCTTACTTCCCAGCTTTGCTTTGATGTTGTTGCCGACTGTCTGAGTCACTTGAAGTGACTGTGACGTGGGCAGGCTTCTGCCCCCTTTCCAGGCTCCCACACGCCGGGAGGACACGGCTGGCCGGCAAGCACTAGGTGATGTGCCCCCTGAGAGTTTGCCTAAGTTTGGTCAACTTAAGAAATTCCTGTGGCTTTTCAGGGAGAGCGAAGCTTTCTTCTGGATGAGACAATAAATACGAGATGAATGAAAGCCTCATACAACAGTGCAGACTTCACAGGATACTACACTAGAGCCACAGCCGAAGAGATTTCCGTGCAAAACACAACCATTCACTAAGCAGGTAAGCCTTGTATCGAGTGCCTTGCCTATATTCGCTTCCTTCCTTCCAGTGGCCACCTTGTCACCTGGTAACTAAAGTAATTATCTCCTCCGTTTCACAGAAGAGGAAACTGAGGCACAGTGAGGCTCAGTGGTCCACCCTGGGTCTTGCCCTGATAGGTGGGGGAGCCGAAATTTGAAGAACTTTTCAGCTCCAGCGACCACTGCGCTTCATCACCCTGCTCTCCTGTGCGGCTGAAACAAGGTCAAGATCAGGGAACTCTTTATCTCCATTCTGAGGAGGAGGAGGAGTAAGGGGGTGACGTCCAGGAGGATCCCTGCACCGCACTTCCTGTCTGCACGGTTTGAGCCGTCAGGATGGTGCGGGCTGGTAACGGAGAGACGAAACACACCCTTCCCCTCAGCTCAGGAAAGAAGCCTTCTCTGGCTCCCGGAAAGGGCCGCTGCCCCGGAAAGAATGAGGATGCGCCCCCCTCCACTCCATCCCCGCCCACACACTCACCTTCAAATCACTGGGTCCCCAAGGCACACGAGTACTTGGCAGCCCTAGGCAAGCCCTGGAGCCCAGCTCCCGAGCAAACACGGGGAATTAAACAGCCTGCACAGGCTGAAAATTGGCCCGCGGAAGGTGCCTGCAGCTGGCGGTTAACACCAGCCGTAAGAGGATCAACCCCTGGTCCGCCGGCTTAAAGCCGGGGAGGGGGCGAGGAGTGTGCGCGCTCCCTTTCGCCCATTCACGTCAGTTCATTTGGATGATAAGGGTCCCTGTCTAATCCCTTTGTGAGAGTGAATATCCTGACACTGACGACCCCTGCGAGGGCACTCCGGGCTGGCAGAGCAGTCCGCGGGAGGGTGTGCGGGGTGCCCACCCTGGCATGAAGTGGGGAGGAAACGTCATGAGGAGACTGACAGGAAGATGGAGAGGGACATCCTGGGGGTGCAGACCGAGCCCCACACCTCCCAAGGGGGCGGCAGGCAGGCAGCTCGCTTCCCCAGTGCCTGCACCCCCGGGGCCGGCTCTGCGTTCCAGGAGCTCCCGCGTTCCCACCAGTGAGCAAGGGCTCCACCCCGGCCGCCTCTGCCAAGGACCCACAGCGCCCAAAGGGAGAGCCAGGGTGCTTTGCCATCGTTCAGCAGAGCAGAGAGAATCGAAGGGAGGCGGGAAGCAGAAAAGAGGGGCAGAATGTGTAAGAAGGAGTCTCAGGTCTCAGAGGGAACAGGTTAGAAAGAGGAGAGAGCCCCGTGGCTCTAGAGCAGGTCGTAAAACAAAAACCATTTTTCTAGTTTGCCTTTGCAAGAAAGCCACCCCTGCCCGCATCCCCCGCAAGCCTAGAGACCCCAGAGTGCGGGTCTGTGGCGGCGAACGTGAGCGAGCCCCGTGGGTGGGGGACGAGACCCCGGCTGCGGGCCCCAGCGGCCCGGAGGCGCGGTCGGTGGAGAGAGTTCCCCGCCGCCTCCCTCCTCCTGCCTCTTGGGCCGGTCCAGCAAATGTCCTCCCTGGGTTTCTGCTCCTGCCTTGATCCCCCTCCTCCTCCCCGCCCCCCATATACTTGCTCTCTAAAACCATAAAAAAGAGATCAACTCCCCTAACTTCACGCGGCCCTTTTCAGTGACAAATATTGATGCCCAAAGTGTCTGCGCGCTCCCTCCCTCAAACGTGAAGAAAGGGCGCCCGCGAAAGGGGGACATAAAAAGTTAACAATGCTGTGAAAATATGTTTGCAGAAAATAGACAATCGTTGGATTAAACGTATTCAAGTATGAAATAATGCCTTTTTGTGTCAAAACTTGGGCGAGGGGCGGGCACAAAAGTTCCCTGTGGCAGCTCCTTGCTCCCTTTGTGAGCCGTGCGCTTTGGCGTCGCCACTTGGGCGCACGGCTCAGAGCCCTCTGGGCGCGATTGTTTCTCCCTTTCTAATGACATTTACCGGATCAAAACATGCTGTTAATTCGATCAGAAGGCTTCACCCTCCCTGACAAAGCCACAATAATTTCTCCTGAAGTTTGTTAAATTGACCAAAATTAGGCAAATGAATAGGGGTCTGTAGGCGCCCCCTCTCGCAGGTGACGTTGCATAATGCTCGCCTGGCCAGCTGCATTCCCCCTTTTCTTCTCGGCCCGCTCTCTGCTCTGGCCCCCCAACCCTCCCAGCACCCCCCTCACCCCGCACGCACGCACGCACGCACGCCTGCCAGCCTCTCCTCCCCCACCCCTCTGGCATTATTAAAATTGAGCCCAATGAAAACTATTCATACTTTTCAATGCACATTTTCGTATAGGATAAGAGGCTACAAATTGAGCCTCTTTCCCCCGTGAAGAGAGCCCGAGGGGGGAGGGAGAAAAGCAAGCGACGCGGTTGTGGAGCAGGGGGGAGCGTCGCGTGCCAAAGAGCGGAGGGCGGGGAGGCGCGAGACGGCAGCCTCGTGTGCCAGCCGCAGCCCCACACCTGCCGGGATGTCCGGACAAATAAAGCGGTGTAAACAAAAAAGGGGGAGACGGACGTGTCACCAAGTCGTGTGAGAAAAGCCTGGGAACAAACGGGGCGCCTCCGTCTCCAAGAGCTCTCCCTTGAACCCAGCGGAACAGCCTATTAAAGGCTTACTTAATTACTTTAATGACTCTGGACAGGCTTTAAAACGCACTCGGCGCTGGGACCGCGGTCTTGCTGGGATTTGTAAACAGGCAATCGTGTGAGTCTCAGCGGTGGGACTAAAGGAGGCGACACTGTTTTGTGAGGGTCTTTGCCCCCCGGAGCCGGCGGCCGCTGCGCCCCTGCGCTCCGCGCCTCCGGCTGCTGCAGGCGCTCACCCGCGGCCGTCCAGTTTACCGCCTCCTTTTCCTGCCCGGGCTGTTGCCATGCAAATGTTATTCCCCGCCGATCACGTGTCCTTTTAAGGGCCACGTGGATTAACAAAGCTGATCTGGCCCCTGCTTCGCCCCCCCTCGGCTGCTAAATTTTTTTCCTTAACTTCTTTAAAGCTGATCCTGCATGCATACATCCCCCAAACGCAGCTCCCTAATCCTATGGAATAATTCAGCTCGTGAATGCACTTGGAGGCCAAGATGATCGCTTTATAAGGGAGACCCTCGGAGCCGGGAGGCCGCAGTGGTCCACCTGGGCACTAAAAGAGGCACACGAGGCGGAGAGTGGACGGGTGCCTCACGCCGCCGCCTCTCCCGAGGGCGCGCTCTGACCAGGATGTCAGACAAGCTCAAGGACCGCAAAGTGAGTCCGCTGCGGCCAGCCGGTTCTTGCGCCCTGATGGTGCGGGCCGCTGAGTCTTGAGAGGCCACCCGGCTGGGCCTATGGCAGGAACGTGGCCACGGGTGACTTCTCCTCTGTGGGAGTTCTGAGTGGTTTGAGAAGGGAATGAGGACAGAGAGAGGTGACTCCTGAACCGGGGAGTGGTCCACGCCTAGCGGCCACCTGCCCACTGCCCTGGCGCTCAGCCTGGCTGTGTAGCCCCGCGGGTAGGGAGGCTGGAAGGGGGGCGCGCCAGCGCGGGTGTGAGAGGGCAGAGCTCGTCTGATCCAGGTGTGGAGGCGCAGGGACTCCCGCCGCCGGGAGCACGCCCATGGGCAGCTTTTGGGGGCTGGGAAGACGGTGGGCAGGCAGCTACATCCGGGCCGTTGTCGACTCCCTGCGCAAAGCTCACAGTAATTCTCCAACTTCTGTTCGCAGAGAATCCGTGTTTCCCACAAAGTGATAGAAAAGAGGAGGAGGGACCGGATTAACCGCTGTTTGAACGAGCTGGGCAAGACAGTGCCCATGGCCCTGGCAAAGCAGGTACCGGCGGCGCCAGGGAGGGGGCTAGGCGCTGGGGACCCTCTGCTGCCACGCCCCGCCTGGACGCCGGGAGACGGGGGGCCGAGAGGCCTTTACCCGGGAGCCTCCTTCCCCGGGGCCGCGCGCACGCCCTCAGCGGCGCTCTGCTCCGCAGTCCCCTCCAGACAGAACCCTGCACCCATCCTGCCTGGGGGGCGGCCTGCGCCTGCTGCGCAGCCATGAGGAACGCTTCTCCCTTTGCAGAGTTCCGGGAAGCTGGAGAAGGCGGAGATCCTGGAGATGACCGTTCAGTACCTGAGGGCGCTGCACTCCGCTGATTTTCCCCGGGGAAGGGAAAAAGGTGGGCGCCGGCTGGGCAGCGGGGATTCTGGGCATACAGCGTGCGCCACTGAGAGACCTGAGGGTGGCAGTAGGGGTGAAGGGGCGTGCGGGAGAGGTGTCTCCGCACACCGCCGGAGTAGTTGCGCGTCGGGACCCTGCAAAAGCTGGGGCGGGGAGGGGGCGGCGCGGGGAGGGGGCTGGAGAATGTGTTTCTGAGCGCACTGGTTCCCTGGCCTCCTCTCAGGTGGGGAGGGGTAGAGTCCGCCTCTTAAGAAAAAGGAGTTCTCTTGTTTGCGCTTTTTCTAGTCTCCAGTCTGGGGAGAGGGGAGTGAAGCTTTGACCAGAAAGTGTGATGGGGGACCCTCCGGCTCCCGGTAGCAAAGGGGCTGCTCGGATTTTTTTCCTTTCTATGGTTTTACTCACGCCTCCAGCAGAATTGTTAGCGGAGTTTGCCAACTACTTCCACTACGGCTACCACGAGTGCATGAAGAACCTGGTGCACTACCTCACCACCGTGGAGCGGATGGAGACCAAGGACACCAAGTACGCGCGCATCCTCGCCTTCTTGCAATCCAAGGCCCGCTTGGGCGCCGAGCCCGCCTTCCAGCCCCTGGGGTCATTATCGGAGCCAGATTTCTCCTATCAGCTGCACCCAGCGGGTCCCGAGTTCGGGGGCCACAGCCCGGGCGAGGCCTCCGTGTTCCCGCAGGGTGCAGCCACCGGACCCTTCCCCTGGTCGCAGGGCACGGCCCGCAGCCCCGGGCTGCCTTACCTGCCCAGCACGCCCTTGCCGCTCCCGAGCCCCACCGCGCAGCAGCACAGCTCCTTCCTAGGGCCAGTGCAGGGCCTGGACCGGCACTATCTCAACCTGATTGGCCACGCCCACCCCAGCGGCCTCAACCTGCACGCGCCCCAGCACCCGCAGGTGCTCTGACACCTGCCCACCCGCCAGATTGCTCTGGGCCTCGGGCACTGCTTAGGAGAGATACTGTATATTGTACAGGTGTAAATATTGTGCCACGAATAGCTGGATCTGGGAAGGCCAAGAGCATATTAGCCTTCTGAAGGACCTCCTCCTGGCAATAAATGTTTTCTGTTAAAGACGCTAAAAGATGGATTTCTTTGTTACCTCCGGCTCCTCTACAACACGTCCCCTTGGCGTTGCCGATGGCCCAAGGCTCGTAAGGGCCAAGGTGATTTGGGGAGGGGAGGCTAAACGGAGGCGTCCTTGGGGACGGGATTTCGAGGCTCCCCCAGTCTGCAGACCCGCATCCGCCCCAAATGCATCTTGGGCGTGTTTGCCTCGCGGAAGGGCAGAGTGACCTGGACATTGGCTCTCAGAGAACGCAAATCCAAGGACCCGTCCCCAGATGGCTTTCTCGGGCTTCCGCCAGCTCCAACGGGGCGCCCTTCCTACCCCCAACGAGGCCCCCGGGACGCTAGCGCACGCCGCCGGCTGGTCTGGAGCGCAGGGACACCCTGGCCTGCGGGATGCGTGATGAGGTTTACATGCTTAAAAAATGTGTGTGTGTGTGCGTGTGTGTGAGTGTGAGAGAGAGAGAGGGAGAGAGAGAGGGAGAACTTTAAGTTGGGGCTTAAAAACATCTGACAATTTTTTTTTAAAGTCTTTGGATGACAACTACCCGGCGCTGCCCCGGAGGGTTTGGGGAAACTGGCTTTGCCTTTTATGCGCAGAGCAGCTCGGCTTCGGAGGGGACGGGCAGCAGGGGAGAGGCCAGCACCAGTGTGTCAGGAGATGAGCTATCCCAAGGGGCTGTGCCTCTGCGGTCCCCAATGGCTCAGGGCCCGACTCTGGGTCGCTCCCAGCCCGGGCTCTCAGGCCTAGGAAGAGCAGGCTTCCTCTCTTCCCCTCTCCCTGGTGTGGGGATGGGAGCATGGGAGGGTGGGGGGATTTTAACCTTCTCACTGCACCTAGAGCACAGGTAAGTGGGGGTGCAGGAGACTTGGTTAGGACTTTTAAGGGCTTATGGCTTTCAGTTCTGGTCCGATCTGGACCTTACCCATGACACAGCGCTACATTTGAAAGAAGGACCTCAAATCAGGTTTTTCCAAGACACAAGCAGCAGAATACACCCCACTGCTGCCTTGTGCAAACAGGTAACACTTAACAAGGTGCCTGAGCGGCTCCAGTCACGTGGGCGGAAATTTGGATTTTTCCTTCACTGGTTTTTTTCTTCGTTCCCATCTCTGCTTGTTGCTCCGGTTAACTCTGATGCCCATGGGATAAATGACTCAAAACTGTGGGGCAGGTTTTCCCGTTTCCAGAGGCCAGTCGGCTCAGCGATGATGAGTTGTCATCGCCCAGATTCGCTGAAGGACAACAAATGAACTTATTCCGTTTCTGTGGACAGGGCTGGAGGGAGCTCTGACCCGGCCTGTTTACCGAGGTCATGCAGCAGGATGACCTGCGATTTGTAGCCGTCAGACCTGAATACAGAGACAGGACAAAACAAATCACCGAGTTCCGTGGCCCACAAAGTCAGACTTAAATGTATGTTTGGTGGGGGCGGGGGGGGGGCAGGCAGGTTACGTTTCTGTGAACTTCAGAAAAGGTCTTGTAAGTCACTAGTTCTTGTCCTTCTGTGCACCGCACGTCACTGCGATACTTACCTAAAAAATTCCATATGCAAACAAATATCTCCTCCCGTATGATCTGGTGCCGTTGGCGCAGGACAGGGGGTGCCAGGCCAGGAGGCCTTCTGGGCAGCAAACACACACGGGCAATGCAGGGTGGGAACCGGTTCTGCAGGCCGGGGGTGGGGGGGCGGGCTGCTCAGCGCCTGTGACTGGAACACTCGTCTTACACCCATTTTTGCCGGCGCTGGATGCGGAATATGAAGAAGGCCTTTCAGGCTTTTCTTCCTCCCCTGAGCCTTAAGCCAGTCTGAATCCCTTTGGCAGCGAAGCATTAAAGATATAGTGTTACCCTGGAAATATAAATTATTAATATATTCAGCATTTTTGTCACTTCTCGACTGTTAACCAAATTAGACAAAACTCTCTTTTGCTAAGTAGATTTTCTCTTCGGGATTAGCCCTGGAACGGCACAGGGCCACCGCAGTAAAAACGTCGGTCATTTACATGTAATTCTGCAAACTTCCACTGGCCCATGACAGTCTTTGTACCGCGAATGTTGGTATTCTTGATTTTTTTTTTCTTCCTCGTTTAGCTGGGGAGGATAAAACCCTGCTCCGGGCTTACAATGACTTTTGGATAAAAGTCTCCCTCCCCTTTCTTTCTCTCCCCCTTTCTGTGTGTGTGTGTGTGTGTGTGCACGCGCGTGTGTCTGTGTGTGCGTTTTCTTTCTCTGAAACCGTCGTCCAAAGTTCCAATTCTCCAGGCTTGGCCAAAAGTCAAACTTGAAGTCGTTTGACTTTGCACAAGCTTAAAAATGTCACTGCAAAATGGAATCGGTTCAAATCAGATGGTGACTTGAATGTGTTCTTCTGGCACTTTCTCTGACAACGCGTTACTTCCAGCCTCCCTGGCCCAAACCCCCCACCCCCGTTCCTCCCCCACCCTCTGACTCTCTTGGGCCCAGTCCCTCCAGTCTTCCTTTTAAGTAAGTTGTATAGTAATGGTTTCCGAGAGAGGCTCAACCAGACCCAGAAATAACAAAAAACAAAACCCAGCGGGTTTGGCTGGACGTGACCCATTGTGACGCCTCTGAAAGGGGCGACCTCTTGTTTCTTGGGCTTCATCCTTGAGCGGGCAAGAATAAAAATAATCATCCCATGAAATCAAAGGTTTTCTCCAGAGGCGTGAGGAACAAAGCTGGTGGCTGGTGCTTCGGGCCGGTCCCCGTGGCTCTGCAGGGCCGGAGCGGGGCGCTTCCAGGCACTGCGGCCGCCCCTGCCGAAGGGCGGTAATACAGAGCTCACTTGTGCTCCCAAGCGTTATTGAACAAACACAGCCTGCGTGGCGGTGGGGGCCTCCCGTCTGGGCTCCAGACGCCGGGCAAGGGAGGTGCAGGGCAGCTCCCCAGTGCCTAACTGACCCCACAGAAGCATGGATCCCCAGAAATCTTGGGATGGGTGTCTGCGTAGAGCGGTAACACACCGAGAAGAGGGGGGCACTATGGGGCACGCCGCAGAAGCCCAGTAATTGTGGAACGACGGAATGAATCGCCTAAGAGTGCGGAGTCTCTTAGAATTCTGCATCTCGCCTAGACCTGGTGTTTCTGGCCCTCAGCGCCCTCCCCACTGCAGCAGGACCTGGAAAGTACTTGGACAGCCCCCGAGACATCTGTCGCACGATGTACACCTTCTGAGGAGCTGTCAGCGGGAGCAGTGACCCTGCCTTTCCCGGAAACACCGACCTTGTGGTGGGACAGCAGGAGGCAACGCTCGGCCCGCAGCGTTAAGGTGGTTCACTGTAGGCCCAGCTAACTGTGGACCCCCACATGCAGGACCCCTTCTCTTAGGCCAGTTCTGAGTTTAAACTCTGATCTTTTCACATGGGAAAGGTCCGAGACTGGGGTGATTCTACCTTCTTTTCTGCCTCCTGAGTTGTTTGGCGTGGCTTGTGGAGCCGGCCCACCTGGATTTGCATTCCAGCTCAGCCGCTACCAGCTGCATGCCTTCGGGCCAATGGTGGAGCCTCTAAGAGTCTGAGGACTCAGCGAACTGGCACAGTCAGAGCTCTCTAGACAGTGCCTGACCCGCAGTGAGTGTTCGATACGTGTTAGCTGGCATAATTATCTACCCCTTTCTCCCTTCTCCCAGAGGGTCGGGTCCTGGGAACTGCCTCAAACTAAACACAAAGTGCAAAGGCAAATCATTAAAAAAATATTTTAAACCTCAGGACTTCTTAAACCGCAAGGCGCACTCTGGAACTAGTCAGTATTCTTCCTTTAGGGCGGGTGGGAGCCGAGAGCTCTAATTTCACTCCGTGGTCAGGTGGGCTCTGTGTTGCCGCCAGAGGTGGCTGCAGTGCCCACTTCGAGCCCAGCAGCGTTATGGTTGGTAATAACTAGGAATGCCCTCTCTCCGCTCTTTCACATACAGAAGTCTGGCCTCACGTTGTTTTGCAACGGCTCATACACCTGCAGTCCCAAGTTCTTCCTCCAGGTACACATTCTAATGCCTGCTCGCACACAAATCTTGGCCATTGCAGAATCTTCACTGAAGCACGGAGTAAATACACTAATTCGATATTCCTTAAGTGCAGTTTCTATGGCAGCTTTATGCCCTCTTCTCGGCTTTCTCCCCATCTTTTTTCCCACTTGAGTCTTTTATCTAGCCCATTCGTCGGCGGTGGGCTCCACGCGTGGCTCCAGGCCCAAGCCTGGGTGTAGGTCAAAGGTCAGCCAAGACACCCAGCGCTGGAGCCTGCCCCTAAGTCCCACTCCCTCACCCATGCAGCCCGCAGTTCTCACGCTCCCTCGTTTTCCGATGGCTTGGCTGCAGGTGCCCGACCCTCCAGGTGCCCAGGGCCCGGGGTACAAGTTTATCCGTGTGTGCGCACGGGCCCCCTGCAGTCGGAGACTGCTGGAGTAGTAACTCCTGACGTCTCTCAGCAGTCCGCCCACATCCTTCACCTACTGACGGGAGTGTGTGGGGGCAGACCCAGACACACGCACCTCAGCCGCATCCTCCCTGGGTGCCAACCTGCCCGCAGGGAGCAAGCCAGCATTCCCTACTAGGCTAGTAGGAAGATTTCTAGCTCTTCTGTGCTTTTCATGGGCAAGTTGAATCCAATGTGAAGTGCTGCAAGCTCACTCTCTCTGCATATTGAAGTCACATCCTCCAGTGATCCGAAAAATAGACATTTTTATCTCCGTCTTACACCTACGCCTCACTGGTTCTAAGCGCAGATGGGAGAACAGTGACTTTACACGTCAAACACCCTGAAGCCCAGAGCCTGGGCGCCTGCACGTGTGCATCTGGGAAGTAGGCACAGGCGTACGCCTGCCTGCACCAAACGGTGCAGGCCCAGGAGTGCCCACACGTGTGTGTGCACAGGATGTGGGTTAGCGTACACATGTGTGCACATGGATGGACAAACTGAGGCCAAGGAAAGGGCCACCCACTTGAAAGAATTGCTAGGTTAGAGCTGGCGGGACCCAACTATGTCTGGTCATTTGGAGATACGCAGCAATCGCCACGGAGGTCTGTAGTTCTGTCCCTTTGTCACCTTTGACGAACCCTCCACATGGCGGGGAGCGCCGAAGCGCAGCACTGGAGAGGCAGCGGAAGGGCTGCGTGCTGAATGGGGCCGCGGGCCGCAGCAGCAACGACACCGAAGCCACAGGAGGGGGCGGTGGGAAGCTGGGAGCAGGAACTCTGGGCTGAGCTATAAAGAGAGGCTGCAAGGAAAAAGGACCTCAAGAGAAAGGGGAACCTGGGCACCTCTTGCCTTCTCTGTTCCCAACCAGCCTCGTTTATTATGCATAGCTTCAAAGCAAGGGTCAATACATGGAGTATTGGGTTGCCAAAAAGTTTGGGTTTTTTTCACGTAAGATGTCTGTAGTAGCACTTAGTTGTCTTTAACTTCATTCAAAACAATTTTGTGCCAGGCAGTGAAAGGCAAATACCATATGATCTCACCTTTAACAGGAACCTAAACAACAAAACAAAGAAACAAGCAAAATATAACCAAAGACACTGAAATAAAGGACAGACGGACAGTGACCAGAGGGGAGAGGAGAGGGAATTTCAGGGGAGAATGGGTAGGGTTTACAGGAACAAGTATAAAGGACACATGGACAAAAGCTAGGGGGAGGGTGGTAACGGGAGGGAAGTGGGGAGGGGTGGGTGGGCTGGAATGGGAGTAAAAGGGAGAAAACTGTACTTGAACAATGATTAAAATTAAAAAAATAAAACAAAACAATTTTGTTAGATTGTATTTTAACAGCTGTCATATCAGGGTGCATTTTAAAAAACTTATCAAAATTGGTGAGTTTTTATGTAGCTATTTTAGTACTGAAAATGGAAGAATATATGCAACATTTTCAGCATAATATGCTTTATTATTTCAAGAAGGGTAAAATGCAACTGAAATGCAAAGTAAAAAGATTGTACAGTGTATGGAGAGGGTGCTATGACTGATCAAACAAGTCAAAAGTGTTTGCAAAGTTCTGTGCTGGAGATTTCTCGCTGGACGATGCTCCATGGTCAGGTAGACCAGGTGGAGTTGATAGCAATCAAATCAAGACATCAATTGAGAACAATCGATGTTCTACCACGGAGGAGATAGCTGACATACTCAAATATCCAAATCAATAAAGTTATTCATGAAAATGAAAAACGTGTCTTTTATTTTATGGAAAAAGCCATACGGACTTTTTGGCCAACCCAATATATTAGTTAAAGCTTTATGAACATAATGAAACCTTCTGACTACTGCATTTCTGGGAGACCTTGAGCTGTCATATGGGAACTGAACAATAATTACTCTAACCTTGAACCCCAGGCTGGTGACGGCCCAAACGTGTGTGGCGAGAAGAGGCTGCAGAGGGAGGCATGTCACTGCTGTGCCATCAATTTCAGAAGGAAGAAGTCAAGCTAAGAATTTTTCAGAATATAATTGAAAGTCGAAAGGCAATTTCTGAAAGTCGATTGTGTTACCTGTTTCCTTGGTATAAAAAGGACATTTATCAGCAAGACAGCATTTTCAAATCTTTCCAATTATGCATTACAGAAAAAGATACCGTGAGAGCTAAACACGTTTTGGATTGGATGGTGGAGTTTAGGAAACAGTAATGCTCCTAGAGCACCAAATGCCTTCCCATGGGGACAGTTCTGCAGGTGATAACCAAGTGATGCAGGTAAAGAGAGTATATGATGAATCTATGTAGCACCTGGTGGAGGTTTGGGGCCTCGGGTGTTGGCTGTGCTTTGCGAGTTTCTTCCAAAAAAGATTCTTGGTGTAGTGTTCCATCTAACTTCGGGTCATGCTTCGACAGGACATGATAAATCTCATCAGTTATTAAGGGGGACCTGGCTGAGTTTAAGAGCTGATTTGCATTCTGGGGAGCAAAGGTGGCCACTACTATGGGGCCCCTTAAAGGCCTGTGAAGGGTCTCCCAGTCGCTCTGGAGCTACAGAAAAACATTATCGGACAAACCCCTCCTCCCCAGATAAATATATCAAAACACAAATGTTTCCTCCCCGTCCCTCCTTCTTTCTCCACCTGCCCCCCTCCTGCCCTGATCACTGGCTTTTTTTTTGCCTCCTATAGAGTAGGATCTGGTTACTTTGAAGGATTCTTCTGAGGCCCTTGATCGAGGCAAATCCATCCCATTGCAAATGAAAGGAAACAGCTTTGATCTGATTTCCAGGTCTAGCCTCGCTCCAGGTAGACTCACCACCCGATTCATCACTGCCCCTTGACTGGCCCTTCTTCCTTCCCCAAAACTCCACATCCAAACAGTCATCAAGTCTTGTTGATTCAGTCCTACCCATTTCTACCTCTTTTGCCATAGACCAGGCTGCCAATGCCCCTCATCAGCTTCCCACCAATTCTCCCAGCCGCCATGTTTGCTTCCTTGTAATTCATTTTTAACATAGTGTCTGGAGTGACTTCCCCCCCTGAAACACACAGCTGTAATTCCTCTGTTTAGAATTCTTCAATGCCTGCTCATTATTTTTTACCCTAAATGCAACATCAGTCATACTGAGGGTTCGGCCAAAATCACATAACATCTTGGGGCAGAGCGAGGAAAGTGGTAAGAGTCGCTGTGTCTGAATAACTCGCCTATTCTGACCCCTTACAATTCTGTCTTCAAAATACTTGTAGTTTTCTAAACTTGCCAAGCCCTCCCCTGCCTTTGCATGTGCCCTCTCCTCTTTCTTCTAGAAATGCATTCCACCACCATCCCAACCTCCTCACCTCCCTTCTTTACCTGGCCAGCTCCAGCTTCCCCTGAGCCAGCGGCTCTTTTGGAAAGCTTTCTCTGACACCCCATCTCCCTCCCGCCTCCTCCCCCCCAGTATCATTAGGTACATCTCTGTGTCACTAATTTCATCCGTGTGAAACCCCTGTTATCCACTTGACAAGTATCTGTTAAGTGCCCATACATTCCAGGGACTGATGTCCTTACAGCAGTCAGAGAGTGGAATGGGGAAGGAATCAGGAGGCCATTATTGAAGTGTGAGACATGCTGGGAAGAAACACTCTGGGTGCAAGGTTGGGGGGGGTGATCCAGAGCAAAGGCTCCCAAATGGTCCAAAGGAGGCCGAGAAACGGACAGTTCAGCTGACGCTGGGGGAAGTGCAGGAATTAACCAGGTGAGCTGGGGCATAAAAGGAAGGAAGACAGTTTCCGGTAGAGAACATCTTACATGATGACCCAGAAGGAAGAAACAGGGACTTCTGAGAAATTCATGGTTGTCTATATGGCCAGTGGATTTGTTTTAAGGCTTGACCAGAAGATAGGCCTTTTAGAAAGATCACTCTGGTTTCGGCAGGTGGAGGGGCAGGACTGGAGACAGAGGGGCTGGTGCTTATAGTGTTTACATAGGGTTTCCCCATAGAGAGTTGAAGCCCAGTATCAGTTTGAGCTTTATAATTCTGCATTCTTTTTGATCGCTGACTTGTTTCTGAGCTTTTTGAAAGGGCACCAGATTATATTCATCTTTTTTAGCACCAGAACCTAGCAGAGATTATTAGCATGGAGTGCAAGACATGTCCATAAAACACAAATGGTAGCACTTCCTTAGGGGAGCGTAAGCTCTAAGATGAGGCTCTTATGAAATTGAACAAAGTAATGCAAAATGAAGTATCTTTCTATTTCTATTAAAACATATTATTTCCTGGCTGGTGTAGCTCAGTGGATTGAGCGCGGGCTGGGAACCAAAGTGTCCCAGGTTCGATTCCCAGCCAGGGTACATTCCTGGGTTGCAGGCCATAACCCCCAGCAACCGCACATTGATGTCTCTCTCTCTCTCTCTCTCTCTCCCTCCCTCCCTCCCCTCTCTAAAAAATAAATAAATAAATAAAATCTTAAAAAAAACCATATTACTTAATTAAGGCACTAGCATCTTTATCAAACAAACACCAATTTCCTAAGCTAAAACAACAAGTATTAACTGCAAGGTGGAAGCCAGCCAGACATCTAACCCCAGGTGAACGGTTTGCAGGCAGCCCCTGAAACTGATCTTCGTTAGGCCATGCTTGACACGGGAGCGAGCCACGATGACTTCAGTAAGCGCACGAGGTCTGTGTAAGAACAGAGATCTGATGCGAGCGCCGCCCAGCTGCATGGCTAAACTGTGGTGAGAGGTTACGGATGTCCGAGAAGAAACTAAAGATAACAAAATACCTGATAAGAACGAAACCCTTTCCAGAAACCTTTTTATTGTACAATTACATAAAGATACAGGAAGCCACGTAAAATATTGGGTTAATGATTTACTTTAAGGTGAACACCCTTGTAACTACCACGCAGATCGAGAAGCAGAACTCTGCCATCTAAATGTAGCCTCGGCACAGTTCCAGTCCCCTTCTCCCCAACCAAGTAACCACCGTCTCGACTTTCCTAGTAACCACTGCCTTGGATTTTTACAAAGTACCTTTATCACCCACATGTGCATCCCTGGACAATATAGTTTACTTTTCATCTTGCTTATTTAAAAATACTTAGTATGTCCTTTAAATCTCTTTTAATCTATAGGTTCTCCCCTCCGTAACTTCCACTTCCTTACAGTTTCTGTGTTGGGAAGTCCAGGCTACATGACCTGCCGGGTTTTGCAGAGGCTGGGTTTCACGGGTTATAGACTTGTGTGCAACTCACCGTGTTCTCCCGGCTTCTGTGTCCTGCAGCTGGATCCGGGAGCTACATCAGACTCAGGTTTGATTCCTTTGATGAAACTAAGTAAGCACTTAAAAAATGGCATGAACTGTAAATAAGTTTCACATTCCACCATGAGCCCCCCCTCCCCGAGAGCTGCCCCCAGGTCTGCCTGTCCGCTCTGCTCTCGGCTGCACCCTGTGCACAGAGATGCTTCCTGTGCGTGCACACGGCCTCCCTTTGCGCTAAGAGCTCATTGAGCTAATCAGCTCCCCGACATGGAGGAAAGGGACTGGTATCTCCGCCGTAGGCAGAGGCTCCCTGGCACCTGAGTTGGGGGCTTCCAGCCTAGTTTACACATGGCACTTCACCCACAAAACTTCACGAGATGGAAGGATATTCCTCCTTCACTCAGATACCCCTGCCTCTTCCCCACTGTGTCCCAAATATTATTCTCAATCATATTGAAGGGGAAAAAATAAACTTTAAATGGTTCGAGTGAGATCTCATTTATGTCACCTTTCATCTTCTCAATACACGTTTGGCCCCAAGTCATTTAAAACAACAGTCATTGCCCATCACTGTCATCACCAGACCCTGTGACCCAGTCGATCAGAAGTTAAGTTAGATCCTGGTGATAGAGAGCTTAGGATGGCCACTCCAATGAATAGAATCTAGGGAGCACTGTTTGCAGAATCAAAAGGTGACACTTCATTTGTCCTGAGGTGAAATAAGAGATCCTACTTTTCAGATCAGACTGAGTCATGTGGCTACTTATGCAGAACACGGTAGCGACACCCCACTAACCAGGGAGTCACCCCGGTACTTCCCTCTCTCCCACCTTTACACACAACCCATCGCCAAAACCCTAGGTCCACTTTTCTCCACGCCCCCTGACACTCACATGGCCCACGCCGCTATTTCTTACCTGCGACATCGCCACATTCCCAAGCTACGCTCTGGCTCCTCGACATCTCTTCCCATACAACAGTCCGCCTGGCCTGCTCAAACAGAATTTAGATCCTGTTTTCCTCCCCCACTAGAATCTTCAATAACCTCTCCTGACGGCAGTAAAATCCAAACCACTTCCCAGAGTCAGCAAGGCTGTGTGTGTTCAGACTCTTGCCAACCCCTCCGACCTCACTGCCTCCCGGGCTCCACCCGGGTCTGCACGCCGGCCACCGCGGGCTTCCCTCACTGCCCACGCCCTTCCCGGCAGGTGCCCTTCAGGCAGTCCTCTCCACTCCGCTCTTCACGTGCTCGTCATCAGGTTTCAGCAACACCTTCCTGGACCACCCGTTCCGTTCGGACTCTCCGTCCCATGCTCGCTAAATACTTGGTGGTAAGACTCGGTTGCCTTTTTGCCCTCCAAGCTATTTATCACAATTATTTTAAATTGTGGTAAAATATGCATAACCTAAAATTTACCATTTTAACCATCTTAAAGTGTACAGTTCTGTGTCGTTTGGTGCATTTATATTATTGTACAACTATCAGCCACCATCCATCTCCAGAACTTACGGAAACTCTGTAACCATTAAACACAATTCCCCATTCTTCCCTCCCCTCACCCACAGGCAGCCACCGTTCTACTTCCTATCTCTATGGATTTGACCACTCTAGCCTTCCCATGTCAGTGGGATCAGTCAGTATGTGTCCTTTGGTGTCTGGCTTGTTTCACTGAGCATCCTATCTTGAGGGTTCACCTACGTTGTAGCACGCGTCAGAGTGTCCTTCCTTTTTAAGGCTGAGTAATATTCCGTTGCATGTATAGACCACATTCTGTCGAGCCATTCATCTGTTGATGGATACCTGACTCGCTTCCACCTTTTGGCTTGTGTGAAAAATGCTTCTGTGAACTTGAGTTACAAATACATGTTCAAGTCCCTGCTTTCAATTGTTTTGGGTATATGCCCAGAAGTGCAATGGCTGGACCACACGGTGACTCTGCGTTTAATTGTGTGAGAAACCACATGTTGTTTTCCATGGCAGCTGCACCATTTACATGCCCACCAGCAATGCACAAGACTTCCAGTTTCTCCACATGCTCACCAATGCTTGTGATTTTCTTTTTTTTTTTTAAATAGCCATCCTAATGTCTGTGGAGTAGTGTCGCACTGCGGTTTTGATTTGCATTTCTCTCTAGTGATAAGTGATACTGAGTACCTTCTCCTGTGCTTACCTTTGTATCTTTGGAGAAATGTCTGTGCAAGCCTTTTGCCCATTTCTAAACTGGGTGGTTTGGCTTTTTGTTGTTGAGTTATAAGCGTTCTTTGTATATTCTGGATACTAACCTTTTATCAAATATATGAATATATGATTTGCAAATACTTCCTTATATTCCTTGTGTTGTCTTTTCACTCTGTTGATGGGACCTTTCAGGTGCAAAAGTCTTCCAATTTCTCTATTTTTTGTCTGTGTTTTTTGGTGTCATATCCAACAAATAAGTTATAATTTTTAATTATAAGCTCATCTGAGTGTTTTATTTCATGGCTGCCTGCCCGAACAGACGGTACACTGCACAGAGGCAGAAACCTCTGCTTGGGTCGAGCTCCCATCCCAGCACCTTCACTGAGGCCGGTGACTAGCAGGTGCCCCAACACATATTTGTAATCTGATAAATGCATATGTTCTGATGTTTTTAATTTCTCATGCAGAGTGGCACCCTATTGTACAGTCTTGAAAATGAATGAGTAATAAATGTAATTTCTGTATAACATGTAATTGTCTTTAGCATGAAAATTCACACTAAATTAAGGCATATCATTTAAATCAAACACATATAAAGTTTCAAGAAGTATTGAGAAAATATTAAGCACAACAGAAACTATATCAATGGCTTATTTTGAAGGCACATTTTTTTTTCAGATCAAAACTTTACAGATCAAAATAAAAATGATTAAAAACCCATCTTCCAGGTCAATTCATTTTGGATCTGCTGTAACTTCATGATCTATTTCTTCATTCTTCATTGGTAGTGTTTCAACAGCATACACCTGCTTCAAATGAGCGGTACGCCCCCCTTGCGCTAGTCTAAGTGATAGCCAGGTAAAATGCTAAAAAGAGTTTTCCTCTCCTTTCTTGTTTTGTCAATGTTCACAATAAAGTTAACAAGCATTAATCTGCCTCTTGGATCAAGCAAGTCTGCAAGGGAGTCTAATTCTTTCACCTGTATGCTTCTGGGAATTAATTGAACAGGGTCTGTATTGTCAACTGCAAAGCAGCAGGGGGAGCTCACGAGGTTTTTTTTAAGGCAGCTATTACCCGACTTCCTGCCCCTCCAAAAACATGACATTAAGTGCAAACTACAGTACCAGGGAGAAACCCAAACAAGGAGCAAAGGAAATGAAAAAATAAAAATAATGAAATATCTTCCGATGAAAGGTGAAAATGGCCAAAATCAATTGTATAATAAAGCACTGTCAGAAACTAACACTTAATCCAGGCCTATAAACCCAAATCCCAGGCTATGCTTCCCCTAAGCCCAGCATATGCGGGGGTGCCCGAGACCCCATCGCTGCTCTGGACCCTCAACCGTGTTTCTCATATGTCAGAGTCACTAGGCAGCTGGCTTAAAAACTACTGTGCTTAAATTTTCTAAACGTGTTTTTAAAGCATTCAGTGTAATTCTCTTTGGGGAACAGCTAAAAAATGGGTTGTAAACCCCAGGATAATGAAAGAACATACGGCATATAGCCCTTATCCACTGGGAAGCGTGAGGGGGACCAGGGCGTTTTAGGGCGAGGATAAGAGGTCACTCCCTGCAAACACAGGAGTGACATGACAAACGTGAACAGAAAAGCGTTTCCTGTTTAAGAGAAATCACAAGTGACCTTGGTACGACCTGCTGTGTCGTCTTTTGAACCTTACCCTGGGGACAGGACTCAGCCTTCAGCATTAACAAGCTGGATGTTGCTCTTTATCACCACGTGCAGGATAAGCCACACATCCTATGTGCTGATGTGACAGGTTTATATGGCCTCAAGCTAATGACGCCCATCTCCCGGGAACTAGTTTGACATGCATTTGTGGGTTTACATCCAGACCTGGTTATTGTCCACAACTCATGCTTCTGGCTGAGGAAGGGGCCGTGAAGGTGAGCGTAGGTGTGAAAGGCTTCCCGTGATTTTAGGAGTCGGAAACAGCCTTGGCATACTTTTCCATACAATGAAATACATTTATTTTTGCAAATAGTAAAAGGTGTTATTATTTTGTAACACACGTATCATTACTTATTACCTAATTATTACTTTATCATTACTTAATATTATTTAAATATCTGATCAATGAGAACATGGGAAAATACATCAAGTGCAAAGAAGAAAAATCCAAAACTTTATAAAAATCAACTGCTAACCTTTCATGTACATTTTTTTACAAATACTTTCGTTCTAGCAGGTAAAGTACAGAGACAAAAACTAGACTTGAGAGTTAGCCCGTGGAGGCTCAGAGGGAATGTGACCAGGGAGGGAGATGAATAAGGTTTCAGCTGCATCAGTAAATTGAAGAAAAGAGCTGAAGCAGATGCAGCAAAATGTTGACAGCTGTTGCATCTGGGTAGTGGGTTTGCCCACCAGGGCTTGCTATGCCACTCCCTATATTTTCCTGTAAACCTGAAATGTTTTATGGCGTCCAAAGGAAGGAAAAGCTAGCGTTGCCGTTACGACCTAGTGTGTGACGTGTTTGTACCAGTTTTATCATTTCCGGGCGAGTCTGTTTGCTGCAGCCTTCTCTCTGGGAGGGCCGACAATTCTAGTTTTTCATAAATTGCTCTTCACAAGCTCAAGAGACATCCAATAGAGATTTCTCCTTAAAAAGACGGGGTAGTTTGCAATAAATGCCTAATAGCCAAAAACAAACAAACAAAAAAGATTGGGAGACTCTCTCTTACATATAAAGGAAGCCCCCTCAGCAGTCATTTACAATGTCGGCCGTCCCAGTGTCTCCAGTGCCTCAGAGAGTGCCCCGCACAACCTTGGGGGGCAATGAACATTGAACACGAAGTGGTCATGCGAGCGTTTGAAGTTGCATTTTCTTGGTGTCATTACCGTCCCGAAGTGATGGGTCCTCACCCTGGCCAGGTAGCAACCAGTGAATGCACAAATAAGTGGAACAACAAATAGATGTCTCACTTTCTTTCTTTCCCTCTCTCTCTCCTCTCTCTCCCCCTCTGTCTCTCTCTCCCTCCTCCTAAATCAATAAATAAAAAATAAATAAAGTGATAGATCTTTTGGAGGATGGGAGGTTTTTCTTTAATGGCTCAGATGTGACACACAGATGCACACTCACGGCTTTGGGTGCCGGCTGCCTGAAGATGCACTCGAGCTGGCGTGCCGTGGCACACGCGTGGTCAGAAAGCTCACCTCCCTGTGCGTCACACTCATCACGCTGTTCCAGAGCTCCTGCACCAACAGGGCATCTTGACATCATCTGGGTTTGAGGCTACTTGCCTCTTTAAAATTATTATTATTACTACTATATTGAATTTATTGGGGTGGCATTGATTAATAAAAATTATATAGGTTTGGGGTACAGAATTCCGATGATGCACCCAGGCTCTTGGGGGCTTTGACAGTTCAGCCTAGGTAACTTGTCCTTCTGGAAACAGTTCAAAGGTACCCAACTATATGGAAATCCACTCTAAAATACTATCACACAGAAGAAAATAGATAATGAGAGTCTAAAACTTAATGGTATAAACTTCTATGTGGGTTGTGGAGCCTACTTTTTCAAACTTTCATACGATGTTTTCATTAATACCTCCCTTAAGTATTCAAGAGACACTATCAAATGTAAGGCTCCATAAAGATAGCAAGCTGTTAGTTAATGGTCTGGAAGAAGGAAGGAGGAACAAATTTACAAAGATAATCTCCTTGGAAATCCAAAAGACTTAATGTTCAGAAGTAAGGGGAAGATGTATCAGAACCATTGAAGGATACCGAACAACTGATTTAAACAATCTTTGAGAATTTTTCAATAAAACCCAAAGTGAGGAATTTGGTTTCCACTAATTAAGGCTATTACCGTCAGCCAACCCAGGGTCTCACTCTTCCCTCCCATTCAAGGAGCTGTCTGGGCAGGGGACAGAGCGCCCAGTGACGGGCAGTGCAGACACAGTGTGCGGGGCCCAGGCCACACGAGGTTAAGGCCGGCTCAGACGTGCAGATCGCAGAGACTGGGCATCAGAAAGGGCTCCTGCCTCTGGGCCCGGAGCCCACACTGAACATGCGGCCGGAAACCAGGAACTGGCAGCAGCTCCTAGCCAGCCTCAAGAGAAAAGAAAAACGCAGCCCTGGCTGGTGCAGCTTAGTGGATTGAGCGTGGGCTGCGAACCAAAGTGTCGCAGGTTCAATTCCCAGCCAGGGTACATGCCTGGGTTGCAGGCTATAACCCCCAGCAACCGCACATTGATGTTTCTCTCTGTCTCTATCTCCCTCCCTTCCCTCTCTAAAAATAAATAAATAAAAAATCTTTAAAAAAAAAGAAAAAAAAACGCAAGCCCCCTGACCCTCCCTGAAGGCCAGGGTCTTTTCCCCAAGACCATGGACGCGGAACAAACAGCCTAGGGCAATGGTGTGGGTGGGCAGGGCCACTTAACAGAGTTCAAGGGGAGGTGGCCAGTCCCTCCCAGCCCGGAGACCTGCCAAGGGCACACCCAAGGGCACACCCAAGGGCACTGGATAGAGGCTTGAGAAAACATGGTTCCCCTTAATGAGCTCTTTTTGCACTTGGGTGACCGAAGGGCTGTTTCTGGAGGCTGGTGATGAAAAACCTTCCAGGCTTTTGTGTGGAGAAATGGCAGGCACTTTCCATCCTTTTTTTTCCCCCTGGGGGAGAGAGGCTACTAAAAAGAAGGCCTTTCGGAGTCTTCATGAGAGACATGGGTTTTAAGGGCGACCTTAGGTCATACAGAACTAATCAAGCGAAAACAATACGAAAATGAGCCTGACAGTCAGCAAGTATCTGAGGACTTTATCAAAAAGAATTAGAAATGGACAAACTCACTGGGAGCTGCAAGGGATCAAATCTGCAAGGTGGCATTGTGTGGTCGGGATTAAATTATTTATTCATTGTTAATTTATTTATTTATGTATGTGCAAATGACCTTGCTGCTGCAGGTGCTAAGGCGCCTCTGAAAAGGCCAGGTTTTTTTAGAGCCAGGCCTAGAATGTTGGGCCATTTAACCCATTCTTTCCTTAAGGCGATCAGCACTGACTTTTTATCTAAGGAGATAGAGGAGGGAAAACCGTCTGTGTGCACAGAGCTGCCAGACTGGAGCCGGCCGGAGGACCCAAGGGTTTCAGCTTCATTCAAGATTCTGGGGAAGGCTCCTGTGCAGTTTAATGTCCAGCAAATTAGCAAATGAATGCTTATGTCAATATGTGAAAAATCCCTGCTTCGTCTAAACAGATAAAAAGCCTCTGGGGAAACCCCAGAAAATGCAGGCTCTTTTTCTTCCCCTTTTTGGTTAATTTAACTTCATTTTTAAAAGAGGGCACAGCGCTTCCAGAGTTCCATGAAAGCCCCTAAAAGTACAAAAAAAATGAAAAAAGATCTAATGGACACTTGATCTTGTACACGCTTGAAATAGACGCCATGTGGCTACCGGAAGAAATAAGGAGTTTTAATCAGTGATTTTCTGTGCCGCGTTCATTGTTTAATAGTGTCCTGCCCAAACGGAAAAGCAGAGAATTCATCTTTACCTCTTACACAGGCCTAAGGCATGAAAAGGAAAAATTCTGTACGTACAACAGCATAGTTTGGAAGAGAAATCAATAGTGACATTACTTTCTCTACGTTTAGGCAAAAGGTGATCAATGAAAATGGTTGCCCCGTGTTCCTGCTGACCCAGCACAGTGGGGACACTGAGTTGAACGTGACCTTCGGAGAAAGAGAGCACGAGAAGTCAGGGTGGGGGACTCAGACGAGAAGTCGCCCTGATTGAAGCCAGCAACCTCGTGTCAGCGAGTTCTCCTTCAGGAGATTTGCAACAGAGATGTACGACCACCGAAAATCCCGGGAGGGGAACCTTCCCACTAAACTGGAAAGGGATGCTAGCGAATGATTCGCTGTGGGAGCTGCCGCATTTCACAATAAAAGCTGCCTCTTACCGTTAGCACCAAGGCAGGCTTTACCCAAAAGAGATGGAGAAGGGAAAAGAAAAAAAAAAAAAAAGAAACACCAAAATAAAGTCTTCAAATATAACAGCCATATTTTAATTTATCCATCCAGTTGTTGGGGGTCCCTAAAATATAATAGATTAACTCCTAAGTACTAAATAAACTAATCAGTTCTGAAGGAGGCGCAGAAAAACAGAGGAGTTTTCCATGTTACTGAAGGTCATTAATTTATTCTCTACAGCACATGCTCAGCAAGCACATGCTGGCTGACGGATGGCTGCCTTCCCACCTCTGAGCTTAGCTGTGAAAGTTCACAGCTAAGGGCTATGTGCCCAACCCCATGGGCAGTGCCAGAACACCCAAGCACCTTTATACCATCACGTACTATACTGGTTGTTCATATGGTCTCGAGTATAATCTCTGGGTCTTCTGCTCTTCTCAAGTCAGGGTGGGGTAAGAATCAGGGTGCATGCTATGAAAATCAAGTGCATCGTGGTCTCAAAGCTTACGGCCCTCTGAGGTGGAAGAAACCTAAGAGCCACACTGCTCTTCCTTGCTTGGTACCCCAGGAAGCTGATCTCTCCTTAGAACCTGCATCACTTTGGCTCCTGTGTCCCGGGTTTGCCAGTGAAAGGCACCAGCAGGAGACAGAGGCGGGACGTTTCACCCCTGCTGTGTCTCTGCCTCAGAGCCCCGATTTGGCCGGCGGCTGCCAGCTTCCCCAGGGCGGTCCCCCTTCCGGGGTGCTGAGGACACCTCTTCCACAGCTCCCCCAGCTCCGTGAGCAGCAGCACCGTCTGTCCTTCGCTGTGTCAGGCTTGATGGGGGCCTCCCCATGTGGCTAGTTCGTCGGTGCCTCAACAATCCCCCGATGTTGCCCGACCTCTGATTTTTTAAATGAGCAAAACTTTTGAATAGACATTTCACCAAAGAAGCTATTCCTACACCTAATAACACAGGAAAAGATGTCAAAATCCATCATTATGGAAATGCACATTAAAAACACAATGAGATACCATAGGCATCTGCTAGGATGATGACAGTAAAAAGATACACATTGAGGGGTGTTGGGGCGGAAATGGGGAAACTGAAAACTTCATGCCTTGTTGGGGGGATGTAAATGGTGCAACCATTCTGAAGTGCTGTGTGTCCGTTTCTTAAACAGTCAAACACACGTTTACAGTACAATCCAGCAGTCCCACTCCGGTGAGTCTATCGGAGAAATGCAAATGTAGGTCTATACTAAGAAACGCACATAAGTGTTCCTGGGATCATTATTCATACCAGTCAAAACCTGGAAATATTCTAAATGGCCATCAACTGATGAGTGAATACACAGGATGTAATATACTCATACAATGGAACACTGTTTGGCCATTAAAAGCACTCAATTCCCAATACATGCTACCACACGGATGAACCTGGGACACACGATGATGCTTGGTGAAACAGCTGGACACAAAGTATGTTATCACCTGATTACACCCACAGGAAGTGCCGGAGAGAAGGCATTCGCAGGAACAGAGAGCGGGCAGACCTGTTCTGAACTGGGTGGCAGCGAGAGTTCCACGACCCTGCACACCCACTGGGGGGGGTCCCTGAGCCAGGCACTTACAGCGGGTGGATTTGTAAATGATTCAATCTGTAGGTGAGTAAATATTTGCAGGTTTGTAACTATGCAAATTATATCTCAATAAACCTGTTTTAAAAAAATCTCACAGTAGGTAAATGGTAGTACAGAATATCAAAAAAACTTATCTTGACAGATCTGGGATTAATAAACCTGTATGGAGGGGCAGGAAGTAGACTATAACTTGGTGCCAGAGCTTCTCAACTTTCCTAAAAATGATCAGAAGTTTATTTGGGGGGTTATAGGAAGCAATTATATTTAGAGTGTTTCTTTCATAAGAAGCCATTCATTATTTTTACAGCCTTTCAGTGCGTTTTGGATTTCTCGCAGGTTTTGTTTAGTCTATTGCATTCCCTAGGATTCCCTAAGATTCTGTTACATATTTGGCTTTAAATATCTTTTTGTGATTCTGGCTCCAACTTTGTGTTACTTGCATCCCTGTCGGTGAGAGCGTTCTGGGAGAGAACAAACTATTACTGTCAATGTGCTCTTAGGACATAGGAGTAATTGCTGAGCTTCTCTGAGGCCGTTCAAGTGACTGCGGCAATCGCGAATCCACAGACACTATTTCTGTAAACAGTGGCCAGTGTTTATGAGCCATGAAAGCGTCATGGATGCATGTTACAGGGTGCAGCCAAGAAGGGGGACCCCAAATGGGCATTTGAAATGGGGTCCAGAACTCAAGGTGTCCAGGAAATTTTAAGATGTCGCCACCCCTTCCCTCACAGGTGTGAGATGTCTCCACCCCTTCCCTCACAGGTGTGAGTTCCCCCACAGAGCAAGAACATGCAGGGCAGCTTTGCAGCTAATCCATGGCATGGTCATTTAACATACCTATAGCCTTTGGCTGGTCACTTGGATATGCTAAATAGCTATGGCCATGCTCTGGGCCAGGGGGATGGAAAGGGAACCCGCCCCCAAGATGTGATGGGGGGGGGACAGGTCCCCTGAGTTATAGCGCCTGCATGGGAGCTCAGAGACGATTGGCTCCATGACATAGGGCCACACCTGCCCAGACCCACGATGGCAACCAGAAAAGCTGGAAAGAACAGCAGATTGAGGGCAAGTGTAGCTGAGTGTGGGAGGAGTCGGAAATGGGGCTGCAGAGGAAGATTGGCGCAGGCGATTTAAACCCAGACACGGCAGCCATTGAGGGGAGAAGCACTCGGTTTTGGCTGAGTGGGGACTCCCGTGGCCCTGGGAGAGAGGACCACCCGGCTGGAGCAGAGATCCCGGCAACTCAGCTGAGGGTGCCAGGAACCAAGGGAGGCCTACCAGCCTAGCACGGCTGAGCCATGGACTTCTATTTCCTTTCCTGAGATATAGTACCGCAGACTGGGCAAAGGGGGAAGGAAGGACTGTGTGTGTTTGTGGGTGTTTTAAGGGACTTTGGGATTTTGATGAAGACATTAGGTCACTACTTAAGTCTGTATAAAATTAAATAAACATTTCCTTTCCCTTTCACGAATCTCTGGCATTGAGAGACATCTTTCCTATAGACGCAGACATAACAGACTTAGGGGTGTCTTTCAGTAATAGTATATCATCCCAAGGCCCCCCTTGTTTGTTCTGTAACATGCAGACAGAATGTTCCACCTAAGTGTCTGTGGCAGAGACTTAGTTGTCTACCACAACATCCATCTGCCTTTCCTCCCTCCCTCCCTTCCTGGCTGGGATCGTTGCTATTCAGAATCAAAGACTACATTTCCCAGTCTTCCTTGCAGCTGGGTTTAGCCAAGTGACTAAACTCTAGCCTTAGGAGGTAAGTAGAGGTATTGTGTGAGATTTCTGGGGATGGTGCTTAAAGTGAACAGACTGAGCCGAAAGGCACCCCCTTTGCCCTCCTGCCTTTTCCCCTTTTCTAGCCTGCCACTGGAACACGAAGGCCAGAGCCTCCGCAGGCATTAGACCCGTGAAGTAACCTTTAACTAGGAAAACCAGGCCTTAGAACGGTACAGCAGCCTGGGACCCGTATCCGCCCTGGGCTCTCTGCTCCATGCTCCTATGGGACAGAAAACACAGCAGCCAAGTGTCCTCTGTGGACACAGAACCGCACCCTAACTGACACCTGTCTGACACAAGAATCCAATGGAACGGATTCTCTCAGCCATGAGAGGAGACGAGAAAGCAAGGCAGGAAAGTTCCAAAGCTGTCAGCAACGTGTCAGTGAGGCCGGGAGAGGGCATACAGTGATACTCGGTAGCCATGGTAACAACTACAGCTGCTATATTGAAAGTCATCTCAATAATAGGATTTGTAGAACGACACTTAATGCTTTCTGCCTAGTGAGGCAGCAAATGGTAAATACACACTCACATCAAATGTTCATTTCCTAAATCTGGTTTATCTTTTTGAAAGATCAGAGAATTATCGTAACGTGAACACTAAGTCCACGTAGTCATTCCTGAAATACTGCTCTAATCAGAAAAACATTCCCCCAAAGTACAAAATTCTCAAACTATTTGTAGTTTCCTAAGTTTCTTAAAATATATAGTACTTGTTGAACATAGATAAGGGGAATGGATTATGTAGCGTCTTCTGTATCCTTTTAACCTAAATTCTGTACGTTCAGACTTAAGACTCCTCAGGGGCTCCGCCGACACAGGCTGGGCATTTGCCATGTTCTTGAATGAGCACAAGACAGTGGTTACGTTAGTACTGCGCGCAGACAAACATTGAACGGATACTTCGGACGAGACAGGTCGGTGATCCGTGTGCCCACACTGGTGGTGGCGTGACGGTAGTGCAGGGCAGACACTGTGTGTGAGCCCGTGCGCTCGGTGAAGAACGGTTGTGAAATAAGGCTTCACTGACGGGGGAATGAATAGGGGCTGGTGGTTTGGGCGCTGGTGCAGATGTACTACTGGTTTAGGTTTAGAAATCTTAACTGACTCAGAAAAGGACTTAAGAGTCATGTAAAAATTGATTCCTGAATTGACCTTTTTTTCTCCAGGGGCCTCAGGAAGTCACCGTTCTGAGTCTCGGCTTCCTTCCTTGTATGCGAAAGAAGAGGGACAACTTGACCTCGGGGGTTCCTGTTAGTGCTAGCTTGCTAAGAATGTGGCTTTTCCCCAGGGAGTAACACAAAATGCAAATACTGTAAATACAAACTCATGCATTCTGCATACAGGCAGTGTCTCCAGATGTGCTGAAAGGAAAATGTTCTGGGAATAAACTAACTTACTTCCCGGTTTAGTAAGTATAAATGATTTGGACAGTGAGACAAATGAGCTTTCCTGCAAGATTTCAAGTTAGTAGTTATTTTAGACCATGGAAGTTTGCAAAGTGAAACTAAAAATACAGGCACCTGGCGTGTGACGGGTCGTCCATTCCCAGCCCTGGTAATAGGCCTTACTTGACACAGACGCCTTGGCTACCTGCCCAGGTGTGCCCGTGCCCGGGAGGAACGCCCTCCCAGCGCACCCAGCGGTTTACTAGAAGCGGCCCTGTGGGAAGTAAAGCTCTCTCGGAGCCCTTCCACTGTGGGCTGGCTCGGACTTCTTCCCCAAGGTTAAAACTCCCTGTGACCCTTCCGGAGGGCGTTAGAGATTCGGGAGTATGGAGAGGGTGGCCGGGAAGCTACCTACCGGGCTGACAGGCCAAAGGTGTTCACTTT
Source organism: Phyllostomus discolor (assembly GCF_004126475.2). Classification (NCBI taxonomy): domain Eukaryota; kingdom Metazoa; phylum Chordata; class Mammalia; order Chiroptera; family Phyllostomidae; genus Phyllostomus; species Phyllostomus discolor. The sequence goes on along the minus strand of NC_040913.2, from coordinate 86,428,106 downwards.
GACCTTCTGAGAACCCGAGGTCCTCTCACAAGATACATGTTAAGTTTCTGGAATCCCAAATCTCCCTGAAATCCATTCAGCTCACCAACAAGCACCAAAACTTGCCTGGCACGGAGTGACTCACACCAAACAGGCTGTGAGTTCCCGTGAAGTAACACTATTCCTCACGTGTTTTTATCATGTTCTATTAGTTCCGATGCCAATGTATCCGTGCGCCAATGTGCTCTCACTGCTACAATCATACAGACACATTCCAGAGTAGGCAAACTGCGAAGAGAAAGAAAGATCAGCGCCTGCCTGGGGCTGGGGGAGGGGACTGACCACGTGGGGTGAGGACAGTGTTCTGAGGCCTCATTTTCATGCTGGTGTCCATGTATCAGAATCCACTGGACTGTGTACAGGAAATGGGTGCGTTTTGTTGCCTGTAAATTACGTTTCAACTTACTTGAGGTTAGAAATAAAAATAAAATCACACATCAGAAGACACAAAGCAGAGAATGATATTTAACGCCACTCTCTGGGGCATTTCGACTGTGCAGGTGCACACACGCCCGTCCTGGCTGGGATCAGCCTCCTAACGGCTGGCCAGCACAGGCGTCAGACCAGAGGGACATTAGACAACGGCACGTGGCATTTGGGGAAAGGGCTGCCCTGAAGTCTCCCTTAGAGAGAGGAAGCAGGATCCCAGCCTTGGCTCTCCGGGGTGCATTCAGAGTGGGGAACCTGAGGAAAGGGGCCGGACACTCACCACTCCGATGTAGTGCAGCTCTGATGCGGAACTGGACAGCTGGTCCCTAGAACTCGGGCTCTCGTTACACCGAAATTCTGTCACACACGCGTGTCAGGATGCATGAATAATACTCATTTACTTATTTAGACACTTTATTTCTTTAGGAACTTTGATAATTAACTTTAATGGCGTTGATGGCATTTTCTTAATTTTAGCGTAATCGATCATTGTAATTATTTTCCCTATGCATAGTAACATAGCAAAGCTTTTCAGTTGTCCCTGGCTGGTGTGGCTCAGTCAACTGAGTGCCAGCCTGTGAACCAAAGGGTTGTTGGTTCAACTCCCAGTCAGGGCACATACCTGGGTTGTGGGCCACGGCTCCCAGTAGGGGGTGCTTGAGAGGCAACCACACAAATGTTTCTCTCACTCTCTTTCTCCCTCCCTTCCCCTCTGTCTAAAAATGAATAAATAAAAAGTCTTAAAAACAAACTTTCCAGTTGCCTTGGTAGATTTTCTACCAGACTTTTTCATGTCAGAACTGCCAAACATACAAATAAGAACTCACTGACTATTTAAAGTTATTAATGAGTATCAGTATTCAGGTAATATAACTTGTTCTAAAAGATTACCACTGTATGTGTGTTATAGCATTTATCTGAGAAGAAAATTTTTATTTTTAAAATCAAAGAACATGACTAATAATCTAAAATCCTTCTTCTGGATAACTAAATTGAACACATGTGATTAGATCTGAGAAAATGAAGGAGAAAGTGAGACTAGTAATTAATCTAGTCAGTCAATAAAGCTAGTTTCTAAAAAGCCCTTCTGAGATTTCTGCTTAAGCATGAAAGATTAAATACACGTTTATTCCCTCTCTCTCCTAAAACTGTCTAAAATGAGAGTAAAGGAATAAAAATGGCCTAAACTCACAAGGACAAAGGGCACAGCAGTGAGGACAACAGCACACAAGAGACGTCCCACGCAGTGTCGATGCTGGCAAGGAGAAGGAGGCTCGGTCACGGGGGAGCGGGGCTGGAACCTCCGGACAGGAGCAAGGGTGTGCAGATGAGGAACGGAGCGCCCAGCACACACCCCTGGCCGGGACCCGGATGTGGATGCATCCGGGAACTTGGAAGGCAAGGATAAGGAAAGAGGCTAAAAAAGGAGGTAAAAAGTCTGACTGCAGAGAAACTGAACCAGGAAGGTTCTAGATTCAGAGGCATCAGGGGAACTGGACTCAGGCTCAGGTGTCACACTGAGTACAAGAATTAAGTGGAAGTCTGCCCATTCAACAGTTTCACGGCCAGATATTTTATCCCATCGGGCCCCTGGGTACTGCTGGCCAGGCTCATCTTCCCAAGGCAGAAAATGAGAAGATTCTCTAGTAAAAAAGTGACACGCAATAGAGAAAAGACATAAAAATTGACATTTCGAAGCCACCAAGTAAAACGACTGGACCCTCAGCAATCACTCTGTCACCAACACACAGGAAGTATTCAGTTGACCTGAAAGCCTTACTTTTAAGTGTAAATGAATATTGAAAGACCACTGAACAGCTAGGAAAGCCTCTACCATGAGAGACAGAGATCATAAAACATAAAAGGCAATGGCAAGAAAAGAAGAAAAGAAGAAGGAAGATTATAATGATAATGCAGGAAGCAGAAAAAAAAAACTTAAAACAACCTCCTATAATCAATTTCCTCTCAGAATAAGAGAACATTCCCTTATCATTCATTCAACAAAGATCACCAAACAGCTGATAAACATTAGCACTGTTCTCATTTCTGAGGATGCTGAGTTGTTAAGAGGATACAAAAATTCCTACCTTCATGTAGCTTATCATCTAGCATATAATGCGTCTATGAAACTAGAACAGAATGTTACACAAGGAATAATCACATATTTTTTTCTAAAAAGTTCTAAGAAATCAGAAACTATCACAGTCCTCTCTGTTCCTCCTGGTTCGTTTCCGGCCCCTGAGTGTCCGCAGCAGCCTGGAAGGAGGTCCCTTCCTGCCCGACTTCAGGGCCACCAGCTCCGCCCACCTTTCGCGTGGCTGCTGGAGCCGTTTCCGTGCAGCCAGCACTTCTGGGTCGTGCCTCCCCTCTTCCTAAGGTCCTCTCGTGGCACTGCGCTGCCTTCAGGGTCAAATCCAAAGCGCTGGGCAGGTCGCTAGGCTCCCTGTGTTCTGATTCCCGCTTACCTCTTTGGTGGCTCCACCTGCAAGCACCCCCTGTTGCGTCCCTGTCTGAATGACCGTTTGTAATTCTTTAGTACACAGGGTTCCTTTCTTAGTCCTCTAGACCAGCGGTTTTCAAAAAATTTGATTTAAACCAACATAAGAACTACATTTTACATTGTAGCCCCATAGTCTCAGGATCTATCTCTCTCTCCCTCTCTCTCTCTCGCACATGCACACGTAAATACAACAGAAAAGAAGGTTTCATGAAAAAATACCCATACTATATGAGGTCCACTCTGGTATTTTCTATTCTATTGTGTTATTTTTAAAATGTCGATCATTTTAAGGGCTCCCAACCCACCATTTGGAAAAAACAAACAAACACACAATCACTGCTTTAGGTCCTTGCATATGTTAACTTCCCCATTTGTATTACTTTTCACCTTTTATTCTTCTGGCTCATCCTTACCTGTCCTTCCAGAACCACTTTAAAGTGCCCGCCCCTTTCCCTGCTCCCTGGATTAGGGGCCCCTCTGTTTCCATAGCACCTCATGTACACCTGCCTCTCTCCATTATCGTTGCCTCTTCGTTGGTGATTGTCCCCCCTTTTGACTGTGAGTTGGGCAGTGATGGAGTTGCTCATACATACGTACCCCCACTGCCTGGGCAAGAGTGGGCAGCTCCTGGAAGACCCTCAGTGAATACTGGCTTACAGATTGATCCATTCCATTTTTCACCTGGGCAAACTGAGATGCCCAAATCACAGAGCTCCCAGTCCTGAACTTTCTCCTATTTGAATAAAGCAAGCCATCTCCTGTGGGAGCTTTTCTGTAACAGAACCATCCAGAAGTTTCTAGTTTAGGCAGGAGCACTTCTCTTCCCATTACGGTTTAGAGCAGCAGTTTTCAAATTTGGGAAGGGGGGCCCAAGAAAACCTGTACACTCTTAAAATCAGTAGGGACCTCAAAAAAGCCCTGACTTGTTGAAATTATATCTTTATATATGTATTATGTACTTATGTTGTTGCTACAACATGGATGAAACTGGAAGGTATTATGTGAAGTGAAATAAATCAGACAGAGAAAGACAAATACCATAGGATCCACTTACATGTGAAATCTAAAAACGAAACAAATGAACAAACAAAACAACAAGAACAAACTCACGGATACAGAGAACTGAAGGTTGCCACGGGGAAGGGCGGACAGGAGTGAAAAAGGTGACAGGGGACGACAGGCACACACTTCAGTCATAAAATCAACACGTCACAGGGAAGCGAAGTGCAGCACAGGGAATGTAGTCAGTAATGTTGTAATAATGGTGCACGGTGACAGATGGCTCCTGGGTTTATTGTGCTCACCACGTCATAAGGCATGCAAATGTGGAGTCACGGCTGTACACGTGACACTAATGTAATGCTGTACACAGCCATACTCTAGTAAAACATAATGTTAGAGCGATTTTTCAATGAAGCAGTAAGATGAAAATGTAAGATTAAAAAACTGTTTTAAAAACAATGACTATGAGTAAATCAAGGAATAACTTCCTTCCCATTAGAAATGGAAGTGTGATTATGAATGTACACAACAAGTTCAACTCTGTGCTTCATCTCGCTTTTACACCTTCCTGGGCCAGATACAGAAGGTCTTCCTTCTCCTTTTCATCTTCCTTCTTTTGAGGAGGCAATCTTCATGAAATGAAACGCGCTCCCAAGGTCACATCCATTCTTTCCTGTCTTCTCCCGCCTGCAGTGTTCACCAGATGTGAGCCAGTCACTCAGTTATTTCCTTCCATGCTGCCCCCAAGATCTTGGTACGTTTGCTTGGGTTTCAAACTGCTGCTAAGTTTTTAGATTTCTTTCAATGCTCAGACCCACTGGAAGTAGAAGTTTCTTAGAAGCAGTAATATTAGTGAAGTAAAACCCCACTGTTTATTAATGATGTGCATACTTTTCTAGTCAAATACAAATTTCAACGTTTGGTGTCGTCACCAAATAAACTCAGAAAGCCTAGACATTTGAGAGACGCGAGCACGCCTCACGTTGCCACCGAAAATAAGAAAGACCTGGAAAATGACGGACTAAGCAGTAGACGGACACATAGACAGAAGCAATGTGCTTTTTCTCATGCAAAGGAAAAAATTAGATGCAAACTTTACATTGAAAACTGCATTGTTCCCCTTTAATCTGGCCACCATCCGAGTGGTGATCTGGATGTTAGAGACGAGATGAATGGGAGACACTGGCAGGGATTGAAGCTTGGAGATGAATGTGGAAATGTAGAATGGATGTTTCTTTTTTTTGGCTTTGAGTTGACTGTTGTTTCTGTCTGTTTCTTAGAACTGATCCGAGAGGACAGGGAAGTCAGTGTGGGCGGCTCCGAGGAGCCTCCCTCTCTTACAGCTGCGGCTCAGAGGATTACGGCGCTTCATCCACAAGGCAACATTGCACAAGTAGCCTTTGAACAAAAGTCATGGATACTATTAATGATATGGTAATCCTTAATCGAGCTACCTCCCAGTAGTGATTATACTGACATGGGAAGAATATCTAAGTCTCGGAGGCAGCCCGCAACAACACTGAGTCATTGTTCGCCTCGGGCTTGACCAGGACTAACTTTTACCGGCATCTCTCATGTCACCTCTCCCTCCGGAGCCTCCCCCGGCCCCCGGCCCCAGCGCCCACTCCCACTCCCACCCCATCGTGATAAAAAAAGTGGCAAAGAAAACCCTGATTCTAAATCTTTTTCTGTTGATTTGTTTTTGCAAGTTCCCACACACATTTAGGGTCGGCTCGGAATCCATGCTGTCAACTGTCTCCAGGAACCGTTTCTGAGAGCAAGACCACACAAAGGTTAGCTCGGTGGGTCCCAGTGAAGATGTTTTAATTGTCTGACAATAGATGCCTCCACCATTTGACTTGCAAATTCTGGCCTCTTGCTCTCAGATAACATGTTCAGAATTAGAGAATTGGTCAACAAACTTCCAAAATTTCCTAAGTTATGATGCGGAGGGAGACAGCAGCGGTTTCCCCGTTCGGCACGACTCCAGCAGGGAGGAGTTTATGGCACACTGAGCTGTGGACCCCCCTGGGCATCAAACTGACTTACTCTTGGGTGGTTACTCTTCACAGCAGAAAAGCGACTTTTATGAAGAAGAAACCTGTGTAAGATTTTTATGTAATTATGTGTGTCGGATAAATATGCTTATGTTAACACTTCAAATGGCTTATGGTAAATGACCTTAACAATGATAAAATAAACCATATCCTGACGACCATCCAGGCCGAATTATTTCTCTTCCAAGGGTTATTAAAACTCTCTGCTTTCCGAAATAAATCGAAACAGAAACAAAAGCTTCTGTAATGGTATGGGCACTCCCCCGTATTCATGACTAAATGGACCACCTTTCTCAGCCGTACAATAAGCCATGCTCTCAGCTCAAAACAAAGCTGCGATGCGGATAAAATCTGACTCTTCTGACAACTATCTCTGGAGAATACCACTGCTCTCCATCAGTTTTTCTTTAGCCTTTGCAAAAAACCCTATTTTTGAAGTTACACTTAATTTTAGTAGAACTGTCATCCTGAATGAAGATGAGAGATACACATTTAACCAATACAATGGCTACAAAGGACAAACAACAAATCGTATACATATGGTATTTTTAAAGGATATTTTTCTGCTCACAGTAAACATTCATATAGAACACTATGACAATTTCTGAATAATTTTAGGATGAAAATATTTAATGTGCTGTCTTCTGCTAAAATTGATAATCAACAGGTTATTGTTGAAGCTAAATTGGGGGAAGGATGCAGGGGCATCTCCCTCTGTTCTTTGGACTACTTAGATTTTTACAAGAATGTATTGCTTTGCTAACTTAAAAAATAATGGAAACAAATAACCAAAAAGCTATGGCTTGCTTGGACTGTCTGAACCTCTTACCTACTTTAAGTAGCTATATTTGTGAACTCATTCACATGAAGGCACCACTCTGGCAACATCTCAGCCACAGCAGACTTCACAGCGACAGTTCTGGGATTCTGCTTTCTGTCAAAATGGGCCGTCAGGAGTGACGCCTCATGTCCAAGCAAAGCACAGGAGCTTTGATGAACCTCAGCCCATTCGCCTACTTCCCCCTTTCATTCCCGACGGGAATCCCAGCTGGGTACCACTGGCCTTAGCACCAGAAGTTTCCACCCTGCGTCTTAACCTCTTTGAGCCTATTTTTAAATCCGTAAAGTGGAGATTACAATACCTGCCCTTGCCACCTCATTGGCCCATGCTAAAAGTAAATGATCATTACTCAGATAAAACTGTAAAGCCAGAAAGGACAGTGAACCTCGACACTACAGAAATATTTTGCCTGGGGTTCAGTGCCTGGAGTGCAAAGTTGCATATTTGCTAGAAGAAAATAATAGGTAAACCTTCAAATTCATATTTAATCTAGATAAGCAATTTATTTACACTATTCCTGATTTCCCAAATAATTGTCTAGTCTTCTGTAAACATTGGGTAAAATGATTTATAGTTACTTTTGCTCAATTTGTTAATTAAATTAAACCTGTGAGGCAAATTTAAGTTTTCTCTCACATTTTACAGATAGAGAAACTAAGGCACAGAGACTTTAAGAACTGACTTACTCGGGGTCAGACAATAACTGAAGTAATTCCTTCCTTCCATTTTGCTACCTACTCTAAAAAGATTTGCTGTCTAATTCTGTTCTGTCCAATAAGAATACACTGCAAGCCACTTAAATCATTTAAAATTGTCAACTGTACATGTTTAAAGGTCTTTTAAAAAGGTAAAATTAATTTTAATAATTTACTTTATATAACCCAATATACCCAAAATATTGTCATTTCAACATGTAATCAATATAAAAAATCATTCTTTTTTAACCCTAAGTTTTAGAAATCTGGTTTTTATACTTCCATAACATTTCCATTTTGAATTTAATAATAATAATAAATTCTGAGAACAGATCAGTTTCTTAGACTCTCTGATACTTTTCTTTCGTGTGCCCCACAGCCACAGGTAACCGCACTGGTGAAGCGGATGAAACCGCTCCTCCCTGCCCAGAGAGGCGGAGTGGTGCGCGGTGTGTGGGCCCCCGAGTCCCTCTGCCTGGGTCGGGCCTGCCTCCTGGCGACCACCACCGGCTCACTGACAATGGCAGCTTAGACTGTGGGCCTCCGGTTTCTCACACATAAAACATCGAACAGGTTGTTGTGAGGATGAAATGAGTTAACATGTAGTGCCTGACAAACGGTAGGCATTGAGTGTTAGCTATTGCTACTGTTGTTGTCAGAGAACACGTGAGAACAAACTCTCGCGTCCTCCCTCCAAGGAAATTTGTAAGAAACCAGACATTGACTTACACAATTTGCTTAAATCACTCGGTCTTTCCAGAGCTTCATTTCCCACATGAAAAATGGGAATAATACCAAGATACATCTAATGTTAGATAAATAGAGGCACCTGTAAATATCGACAGTGGAGGTACAGTCTGTTATCTGGCATCTTAAACCAAGGACATCAAGGATGAGAAGCGCTGCCTCCTGCCGTCCACGCTCACCCACCCAAACTGCAGGGAATGGGCCAGGCGAACGTGGGCTCTACCGTCAGCGCCCCTGCACCTCGCCCTGGGCGCCCCACCCTCCGCTGGTATGGGCGGACACGGCACCCTAAGGGCCCTTCTACCCCGTCACACCCCTGGGTGCTCAGGAGACTCTCCCTGCAGCACCCTGCTCGTGCCTTTCTCTGTGGGCTCCACGTTGTTTTTAAAGCTCTCTCCTTTCCTTCACTTCATTCTCTCAGGCGCCCGATCTTGACTTTCTAAGATCTAAACGACTTAGCAAATTAACTTATCTGCAGTAAGTAAGGTAGCCTTCCGCAGTTCTGTTCCGCGGAATCCTGGCCTCCAACCCGCTCCATGAAAGGTCGGACTAGTCTGGGAGGCGCCCTAGTCTAAACCCACCACGGGAGAAGCCCGTCTTGGAGAAGGCGCACCGGCGCGTCCTCTCCACGCTCCACGCTCCTCGCTCCTGGTGCCTGCTGCGAGCTCCTCCACCTCCGCCCGAGGACGCGCTCTGCCAGCTTCTACGCAGAGGCAGGGTGTTCACGCTGCAAAGGGAGCCCCGGACCTACCGCGGGTGGGCGCTGGTGTCTACTCGCCTCCCTTGTTCCCAGCCGGCACAGCTGTGCGGTGGGTGCTGTGCGCCTTCCCAGGGGTCCTCCTCCGCAGGGGAGAGTCCCCGTGCCCACGCCGACCTCTGGCTCCGTAACGCATCCTCCTGCACCGGCCTGCTTTCTCTCACGGCCTCCCTCCCCGGATCCCTTACCAGTATTTATTTCTTGGGATCACCTTTGAAATAGACTATTTGTCTAATGCTCTGCGTCTTCGCTTTGGAAGATTCACAACACAGACTGGCAATGTAAAAGACTATCGGAAGTCTTTCAGGAAAGGAACTCACTGAACTTATTTTCCTTGGGAACCTTTTTAACCGGGAGAGCTTTGGCCATCCTATTATGCCATACCCCTAGTGGGGAAACATTGAACTAAGCATTAATGACTGACAAATTAAAATACTACCCTCCTCAGAGATTTTCGTATCTTAACAACTTTTTCCGAGGATCAGTACCTTCTGTCTCAAAGAACTGGGCCCCTTAAGGTACAAATTTCAGGCTCTGTGGTGGGTATGATGGAAAATAATTTTGGAGAAGCGTGTTTTGCCGTGACCTTCAAGTCAAATCAGGTTGGTGACTGTGCACCCCGCTGTCTAGAGCCAACAGGAAGCGATGGGTGGGCTTCCTGGATGAAAGCACAGGCGTGAGAGCTGGAGGACGGAGCAGAGATGTGCAGGATGAGCACAGTTACTCCCTGAAATTGCCCCGGAGAAAAGAAGCATCCTTAAGAAGAAGGCGCCCACCTTTCTGTGGTCTCAGCTAAAAACATGAGACGCCAGGGATTGCAATATCCCTCCAGATATTTGAGCAATAAAATGGTCAATATCGGTCAGAATGTTAAATACTTCAGCCTTGACTGACTCTGTAAAAATCCATAAAAAAATTGCTGGAAAGAGTAAAACTTTGGGGTCCGTGACAGAGAACACAAATTAGGAATATTTAGAAAGCGTTCATGCTCTGCTTTGACACAACCATTGGCAACTGCCGTGTACCCCGCTGTCCCAGCTGGAGCGCTTCGGGAGGTGGTGAGATGCCTTGCACACGGATAGTGCGTGGGAGGTCAGTGAGCGAGTGGAAGGTCAGCGCACGTGGAAATGTGTTAAGGGCGACGTGGGAACGTTCATCCCCAGGACCTGACGTTTTCCACTTACAGCTATGCCCCCCCAACTCCGCAAACACAGCGACACCTCTCTCCCTTTGTCGTCTCCTCGACACGGCCCCTCCTCCTGTCCATTTGCGGATGCTGAGGCAGTAAAAATGTCTAAATGAATTGTGGACCAACCTTAAATGATGTTTTGTTAACATCGCCATTTCAAAATCTTTGTCACTTATAAAAATATTAATACATGAGATGCAAAGAAATAAAGAGGAAACTGGAAATAACCCTAACTCTTGGGGGTGGGGCGCTGTCTGTACTAAAACGACGAGAACGGAAAAGTACCAGGGAATGAGAAAATGCGAAAAGAGAGTACCGAGACTCGACCATGGCCGTGAACGGCACGTATCCGACATTTTCGTCTTCATCAGGGAGGATTCTGTTCAGCAGCAACTCCAACCCTTCATCAGTAATCTCCACACCAAACCTGAAACAAATAGCGGTTAGCATCAGTCACCCCCCAAGTTCACATGTGAGTCACCCGCACCCACAATGCCCTAAGCATATGGCTGCCATTAACGCTTTGTTACTGCTGCAGTCCTCAAGATCAAGAGCACCACGTGAATATCAGAGGTTAATCGGGGTTTTGATCGCTGCAGCTTTCTCAAAGAAAGAGATTCTACCACAGAATCCCTGCACTGGCGGTGCAAAGAAACAGAAATACCGCAATGTTGAATTGTGTGTGATTGTCTCCCATAAAAAGTTATTCATTACGCTAAAACACTGGTATTGCTTAAACAAGTTAACTCTGAAAGGCCTTTCAACGGGACTGCTTAGCATGAAAGAAAAGGTAGAGAAAAAAAGTGCCTTTCGAAAAACAGTTTCCTAATGCTCTTGCAAAGCATTTCATAGTGGCTTTAAAGACATTTTGCATACAAATATTTAAAAAGTGGCAGTGTTTATTCATCGGGGAGAAAGTGTTTTCATCTCTCAAGAACAATTGAAACATAATCCTCGAATTACTGGCATAAATAAGAATGACTTAAGCAATAATAATGAACAAGGAAGGCATTCATTCATCATTTTGCAAAGCTGATAAAACCCAGCTGACTTTTGGAAAAGAGGGGAATATATTTTGTTTCAGTAATGAAATGAGAGAATGACACAAAAAAGTGTTTTTTTTTTTCATTTTCATTATTACTTCCTTGATAATTACAAAACAAAACATAGATACCATCGAGAATAATGCAACAAAGACGGCTCCTTCATGGGCTGCAAAGAATAAAGTTGTCATATATTTCTATTTCAGACGTACTTGAATTTGAACAGCGTCTCAGGGACTTTGCCCTTGTGTGTCCTTTTCTTCACTTGCATAAAAGTAGACAAATAAAAAGGCAGAGTCGATTATTTAATGAGACACATAACACTTTTTAGCTTATTCCCTGTTGTTCCCTTTTTCACTTTTTAGCAATGACACTGTCAGTACTAATAAATCTGTAGCGTTTTGTCTGAGAACTTGACATTCTTTAGTTTTACTTGGACTTAAGCTCTTAAACTCAATCCTTAAAAAGGAAAATAAACAAGTTTTTCCTAGGCATAGTGGAAAAAAATAGCAGATGAAAAGTCAAGAGAACTAAATCTAGCCTATATCTACCATTATATAGCTATGAAATCATGACAAAAATCCCTTAACTTTAATATTTCCATTTTCTCCACTCTCAAATGGTCTAGAAGTAAGCTCTGTAGCTTAATGAGTGGCCATAGGATAGTGAGATAAGGAAAATAAAAATACCTTGAAAAACAGGAAGTATCATATAAATGTTGTATATTGTAATATTATCATTGATCTAGAATACAGGTTTTTAAAAATCCCTCAAAATACTAGAATAAATCGCTTAAACGTAACAGGGACGCGGCAGCCCCTTTGCTCAAGGGGCCTTCCTTCGGAGCGGCAGTAAAATGTAGTGGGGAAAGCACGGGCCTCAGACCGATTAAACCAACATCTGGACCCCAGCCCTGCCGCTGGACTGTATGTAGCCTCAGAGGATTCACATAATTCCCTGAGCCTCGGTGTTGGTATGTATAAAAAGAGAGGTGATATCATGGAACCCTGGAAGAGGAGCAGGTTGTGATGGTGCAAATGAAGATCACGAGTTCAGTTCTAGACGTGCTGAGCCCGGCCTCCAATCCACACAAGAGACGGTGTTAAGGGCGACGTGGGAACGTTCATCCCCAGGACCTGACGTTTTCCACTTACAGCTATGCCCTCCCCAACTCCGCAAACACAGCGACACCCCTCTCCCTTTGTCGTCTCCTCGACACGGCCCCTCCTCCTGTCCATTTGCAGATGCTGAGGCAGTAAAAATGTTTAAATGAATTGTGGACCAACCTTAAATGATGTTTTGTTAACATCGCCAACAGCTCTCCCTGAGCTGTTGGAGATTCGGGTCTGAAGCTCCAAAGAGCTCCTGCCTGCAGACTTGGGAAAGATGCCCACAGAACAGTGAGCTGGGGCGATAGGACTAGGTGAGACTGGGGGAAAAACATGTCCAGTGAGTTGAAAAGAGGTCACTGAAGAGAGACCTGTTTAAGGCATGAGCATCCTGGTTGGCGCAGCTCAGTGGATTGAGTGCGGGCTGCGAACCAAAGCATCGAAAGTTCGATTCCCAGTCAGGACACATGCCTGGGTTGCAGGCCACGGCCCCCAGCAACCGCACAGTGATGTTTCTCTCTCTCTCTCTTTCTCCCTCCCTTCCCTCTCTAAAAATAAGTAAATAAAATCTTTTAAAAAAGACATGAGCAAAGGAAGGAGCAAGAGGCTCCAAAGAGGAGTAAACAGAACGGCAGAAGGGAAACCAAGAGAAACGGTCGTGGAGGCGAAGAGCACAGAGGGCTTCTGGAAGGAAGCCGTGGTCAGTCGTGTCAAAAGCAGTTAAGACGTCAAGCAGGTTATGAACCCTTACTGAAGGCGGACACACGATGCCAATGACCCTGGTGACAGCAGTTCTAGCGCAGAGGACCCAAAACCACGCCGCAGTGGGTGAGCAGCGAGTAGAACTCGAGAGAATGGAGACAGAGAATGTGGGGACGCGAACAAGGAGACAAGAAGAGGTGGGTTTGCTTTTGAAAGATGAGTAATGTGAACGGTGTGAAAAATGCTAACAGGGACCATATCCAGGCAGAGGTTAAACCGAGAGAAGAAACAGAGGGCGTTGCCGATGGATCCTGTGAAAGAGAGGTCAGGAACACGGGCAGATAAGGGAACGAACACCTTTTTCACTAAAATGGGGACTTGAAGACACAATGGGTTTATAGACTTTTAAATATCAGGCATGTCCCTGTTTCTAACTTTACTGCGAAGTAGGTTGCAAGGTTATTTACGGGGGCAGGAAGGAGAGCGAGAGGCCGTGTGTTTGGAAAACACGGAAAAGGCCTGAAATAGCCCAGCGGAGAATGAGATGGAGAGTCGCCCAGGAGAACACAGCAGGGAGTGACGCCGTGTTGGGAGCTCAGGTGAGGCTGGTGACGATGAACTTACAGTCACACAAACACGGACTCAGTAGCGTGATTCTCCCCGGTAACCTGGGTGCCGGCGAAGACAGGAGGCACAGGTGAACCCATTTAGGTTTGGGAATCTGCCCGGTAGATGTGAGTGAAAGCCAGCAAAGCAAGAGAGTTTATCAGGCTGACCAGAAAACGACAGAGGGGGAGGACGGAATTCCACCCGAGAGAGGGACGCGGGAACAGGCCTGCAGTGACAGGCCAGGGGAAAAAGCAGAGGGACCGACGGACTACAGCGTCGACTTCCAACCTCCTTCATTTCATGGTGCACATAAACTGATTTCTAAAATTCTACAGCACACAAAAAAATATCTTATACTTTTTGTCGCTCTGGCAAAAAAAAAAAATAGGCATGATTTTAACTGATTCACACCGGATAGCTATTGTTCTGTTGGCTGTTGTCATTTTTAATTTGACAATCGAAGGGAAAAGAGGTCAGTGCCCCTGACTGCGCGTTTTAAAGATTCTTCAGCGCACCAGCCGAGCACCGCGGGACTGGAACGTGCAGAAGACGCTAGTCAGGAACAGACTAAAAGTACGATTTCATAGGTGTGTTTTGGACGGTGACACAATCTGTTGGGAGAAGAGGGGAGATATAAGAGGTATAAGCTGATATTTACTGAAAATTTAACATGTTCTTAGCACTGTGCTAAGCGTTTTGCATGCATTGACCCCAAATAATTCCAATTATCAATTACTATGATCATCCTCAGTGCTGTCCTGACAGTATCAGTGCGACCTCTGACGCGACCAAAGATGGTGGAAGAGAAACGGTCTGGAAGTGGCACCGAGTGGTAAGGTCCATGAGCAGCTCCCTCTCGAAAGGGCTGCTGGGGAAGCTGTGTCCTTGGCAGAGAGCCGGATTTTGGTTACACCGAAACTGTAACATCTAGAAGCGGTCGAGAACACAGCCGAGTTTCCTCCTCATGGTGTGGGAGTTCCGACAGGTGTGTGGGTGGGGGATGGAAGAAGGAGGGGAGGAGTGGGAATTGGGAAAGGGAACAGGGTGCACGCATGAACGTCAGGATGGGATAACACTCAGAGGGTGCACAGGCTGGACAAGCGGAGAGTTGACACCGTGGACAGGTGCGACAAGGAAAATGGCTGTGAGGCCGCCTGCATTTAGACTCCAGGAGACTCTTTCAAACGTAAACCTCCAGTCCCTATTTAGCTCATCACTGATCCTGTCTCTATAGGCAATGGGGTAAGGTGCTGAAATTCTCAGCCATTTAATGATAATGGCTACTGTAATAATATTGGTTGTTGTATTGGCTCAATAAAATTGGCTATTGTGATAATAGCCATTTTTTATTGATCGCTTATGACATGTCAGACACATTACATGCATTTACGTATTTAATCCTCCCAACAAGACGATGAGGTACGGACTGTTTTGTCCACAATACAGCGAAACCTTACGTACCTTGTAGAGCTACAACTTGAGCTCTGCTCGCTGACTCCGGAGCCCGAGGGCTTATCCTTTTGTTTCTCTCTTTGCCTGAGCAGGGCTGCCATTTCTCTCCCTACGATTATTAGCTTCCCGGCGTGGTGCGCTTTCTCCAGCATAAAAAGGTATCTCCACCCTGGCTGGTGTGGCTCAGTGGATTGAGCACTGGCCTGTGAACCAAAGGGTCACAGGTTCAATTCCCAGCCAGGGCACATGCCTGGGTTGCAGGCCAGGTCCCCAGTTGGAGATGCATGAAACACAACCACACACTGATGTTTCTTCCTCCCTTTCTCTCTCCCTTTCCCTCTGTCTAAAAATAAATAAATAAAGTCTTAACAAAACAAACAAAACAAAACCTTGTTAAAAAATAAAATAAAAATAAATAAAAGGTATCTCCACAATCCTTCCAGAAAAACTGAAAAGTTGATACATGGTAAGACTCTGACAATGTCAATGCATCCAAAGCTAAACTTGGACACTATACTCTATGAGCGGATTGTGACATAAAAACAGTTCATCTTGAACTTCATCCAAGAAAGCTTACATTCTTAAGTACCCAAAGACCTGCTTTTCTTAGAAGGCAGTCTTGAGGCATACAGCCCAGACGGTATTTTAGCACAGGCCCAGCGTGTTTAAAATCATGAAAAGCGTCTGTCACACAATAACTATGATCTGTCCTCGGGGTGGAAACTAGTTTCTGATACTTCTCCCTGAGAAACAGTTGCTGTCAGGCTCTTTCTTTCAAATTCCATAATAGACAATATCTTGGGGTGTTTTTTCCTTAGGTCCATACGCTTCTGTATATAACAAATAATCAAACAAGCAAAGCAGCTTTCATACATATAAAATAAGCAGAAGTCCCATTATAGAAATTCCCCCTTTCTGTTATGTAACAGTTTTAAAATATCAGAGTGTAGTATTTGTGGATAGAATGCAAGAAGTAATTTAAAAATAAATAATCCAGGAAGAAACACAGTTGGGTTCTATCTTAATACTGACTTAACAATCAGACGTTGCTTTTAGTGGGTGGCATTTCCAGGGAAACCAAAAGACGTAAATAAAGAAGATATGGTATGAGGCCTCACATTTAACAAAGGTCACTTATTTACCCCAACAAGTAAGTTACTCCAATGGGAATGCTGCAAATTGAAGGGTTTATATGAATTACTTTTGAGCTCTTCACTGAGGACTTTGTACTTACTTTGTAATTTTTACTAAATGACATTCTTCAGAAACAAAGAAATGCAATCTATGTTAGCTAAACGTATTTCAGAATGGAGATAGTATTATATCTGCTGTCCAAATTTTGGGTTGTTTCATTACACTTTAGCACTAATTTTTCAACCCAATCCTTGGAGATAAGGCCATATCAAAAGTATATATTTCCCTGACAAATGTATCTTTAATTAAATACTTATTTTATTGGTTTGTGATGAAATCTTATTTATTATTTTAAAAGTATTTAAGGCTAGTACCTTTTCTTTAAAGAAGGGCTTGGGGCTTGTTTTTAAGACTGTTTACTTTTTTGTTCTTCAAGCTTTTTTCCAATTAGACTACTTTATCTTTAAAAAAATAGACAATGACACGTGAAGTAAAAACAATGTTTTCATCGCCTCTGTTTCCCTCACCATTGTCAAAATCTTTAATGGCATGTTCTCTCAGAAAACATGTGGGTTCTATTATAAAATAAATTCACAGGCTCTGGAAAAAGTATCTTCAGGCTTTATTTCCAAATGGAGAAATAATTTAAGGTAATGCTCCAGAAATATACTCTTAGGACAGTATGCAATGTTAAAACAAAAGCACAATATCAAAAGATACCGATCCAGCCCAGGGTGACGGAAAACCCACTAGCGCAGATCACGTGGCAGATCTCTCCACACGTGACAACGCTCTCTCTGCCCTGCACTGTCTGGTTTCTTCACCCTCTGACCCCCCCGGACACCTCCACCCCAGGCCCATGCTCCAATGTCAGGCTGCAACTGCCCGCAGAGACCCGTGGGTTTGGGCTGGACGGCCGCAGAGGGGCCCGCTGGGCTGGGCCTGAGACCAGCCGTGAGCTCTGCCAGTTCCGTCTGCCGTCGGGATCCACAGGCGGTCAGGGGCCGCTCCAAACCCCCAGGGCACGTGCCAGGGGCCTTTTGGACCGCAGCACCTAGAGATGCATGTTTTTTTTTGTTGTTGTTATTGTTTTGATTTTTTTAAATCAGACTAACCTCAAAAAGAGGGTATTGGATATTATAGGTAGTCCTTTACTTATGTCAACAAAGCACTTTTATTTATTTTTAGAGAGGGGAAGGGAGAGAGAGAAAGAGAATATGACCCGACCCTGGGGCCTTCCGAGGAGAGAGGCGGCCCAGGAGCAGCGCTGGC
This sequence comes from Phyllostomus discolor, assembly GCF_004126475.2. Classification (NCBI taxonomy): domain Eukaryota; kingdom Metazoa; phylum Chordata; class Mammalia; order Chiroptera; family Phyllostomidae; genus Phyllostomus; species Phyllostomus discolor. Next base: position 86,410,529 of record NC_040913.2, on the reverse strand, counting down.
TCGGGGTTCTCAGAGGCCCGTGGAAAGTGGCCCTGGAGGGGTCCGCTTTAGAGTTGTTCTTTCGGCCCTGCGCAGCTTGGGTGGTTTACCAGCAGCGCCTTCCTTCCGTCCCAGACGTGCCGCCCCCTCGGGTCTCCCTAGGACCCACTGCAGCTGGATCCCCACGGCCGGCAGGGGGGGCTGTTTCCGCGGCCTCTTCCCAGCGTCCTGCGTGTTCATGATCCCCACGGGAGCTGACCTCCGGCTGGCTCTTGAAGTCTTCTCTGCGTGGGCTCCAACTTTTGACCATACTTGGGGGACAAATGCCTTTGAAGTTTTGCTTGGCTTCCACCAGAAATGGATAACGCGGGCCCTCGAGTCTCCGGGGTCACATTTTAAGTCCCAGTGGAAGGTTTTTTCATCTTGGACAGAATCATTTCATGCTAGCGCTAATTTGGGACGGAGCCCCAGCCTTCTGTGGGGGGACTGTTTCAGGAAACCCTATTAAATAGAACTCGGTCTGATCAGAATGCAACGTGCAAACAAATGGCGATACAGCGTCTGGGTCATTTTGAACCCAAAGGGCTTACACTTTTTCTCCATCTGTTTTGGTGTGGCTGAGGTTCGCCAGTGCACTGGGGAGATTCCCAGTCGGGTTTCACATAGGGTTTTTTTTCTAAACGCTGAGTGGTTGAATATCTTACTTCCAGGCGAAGCAATTGTAACTTACTCTGTTTTTCATATGTAACATGACCTGGTTCAAAATGTGGGGCAATTAGAGCCATCCAGGGAGATTGACAATTGCAGTCTAGTTGGCTACCAAATCCTGCTTTTTCCTAAAAATCGGACCTAAAATATTCTGTTAAGTGTATTTTTAATATATTTGTAAAAATTTCTTGCTCTCCCTTACTGTCTAGTGCTTTGTAATTCTTTTGTGGGAAGGGCTGTCTTTAAATCAAAAGTAATTAAAAATGCTTTATGAGGTTGACAAAATACAGCTGAAGAGCTGAAGGGAATAATTCGAGTTAATTCAAAGAAAATATTTAATCACTGAAAAAATACTAGTTACCTTAATAGGTAAGACGTGTTGTTATTGTGGATTATGCTCAATATTCTACTGTAGGCGAGTGCAGTACAATGAAGCACACATTCAGGACCATCACCTGTTCAAAGTGGATGACGCAGCCTCCTGCCCGGCTCCCCGCACCTTGGTCTGCTCCCCTCGGGTCACCACCCAACAGCTGGGTGCACTTTGAACTAACAGACATTTTCAAATGAAGATAAAACTTTTACTTTGGGGTCACCATTTAATAGATAAAGGTAGGAGGCATAACTGTAGCTATAGCCTTACATAGACACACACGTCTGTACAAATTACTTCAGTGTTAAGTTTTATGATAAACAATAAAATTTGTTTTTCTGCTTTATATGTATTGTTTCTTCTTTGTGACATAACTTATTTCTGTATTTGTTATTAATTTTTTCCCAGCGTACAACGGAAATTGAGCTTTACAAAGAAAGTTTTGAGTACACAAAAATGTATAATATAAAACATGACCCCCTTCCCTTCCACAGTAAGTGCCCTCTCTGTCCCCCAGAATAACTCCCTTTGGCTGCTTGATGCTTCATCCTCCAGGTGATTTTCCATATAGACTAACATGAATTATTATTGTGAAATAAAAGTATATTTGAAAACACTTTTTCTGTCATTTTTCACTAAATCAGTCTTGGAGATCTGTGCTAACATTTGTATGCTTACTTCTTTTTAAAAGCCTGTATGGTATTCCATTGTGTGTATGTACCATTTATAAAACCAACCACTTACTCAAGTATGTATGGCTTGTGTCTAACTTCTTACAGTTTAGCTTCTTGAACCATCCTTTATTCTTTCCACTGCAAGCCTCCCGCCCCACAATTTGGTGCTTTCTAGCGACCCAAAGACACTTTATTTCTCTTTCATTTAGCCTATTTTCTGAAGCGTTTTTCTGATTTTTCAGCCTCTCCTTTTGAATCCTCTCTTTTCATTCCCCTTATTTTCTTCCCATTAAGGACAAAGATCTGCCGACACAAAATCTCTCCCTTCGGCTACCAGGGTGCTCTCCTCGGGCGCTCCCCAGCCCCAGCCCCTGCCCCTGCCCCAACCCCAGCGGTGAAGAGAAAGAGGCCCTGAGTACGACATCGCTGATAAGAAACAAGAGGCTGCGGCGGGCAGGGAGCCCTGTCAAGATCCCCTCACTCTGAGCACTCCATTCCCACGTGAACGACAATGCATGGGGATTTCAGCCGCCCACCCCACATTGTTCCCGTTGTCCTTTGCCCTTTCTGTCAAATCGTGGCATCCAGGAGACAGCAGAACATGTTTTGAATTCAACCCTGGGGAGCCACCGATCGATATCACTTGACTCTTCTTACCCATTAGCTGTCCGCTCTCCGTGCCTGACGTGGAGTGATGCCTATTCTTTGTCACGGCCCCTCCGCGGTGGGCCCAGCTAACCCCTGCGTGGTGGGACGGCTCTCGCTCCGCCCCCCAGGCAGAGAGCCAGGGGCAGAGAAGGAGGGCATGGACACAGTGCGAGGCACAGGTTCTCCTCCTGCTGCAGCTGCAGGGCGGAGCTGGTGGACTTGACCTCTCTGTGACCTTACTTGTCAACCATCAAGAAGACTGTTAACTGTCCACTTAACTCGCAGAATATTATAAGATGGAAATGTAAAAAACGCCTTGAAAATAAGGTTCCAAAGAAACAGAGTTTATTATTTTATAAGCCTCTTCTCCTTTTTCAGTACATACATATACTGTATTTGAACTGACTTCCTTTTTTATATCTATAACTCATTTGTGGTTTTTCCTGCCATACCTACCCTTCCTCCTCATGAATTAGTCTAGAAAATATATTTACCTCCAACGAGACCTCCTTTCAGCACAGCTTTTTGGGGGCTGGAAGCTGGGTTCAGAGAAGGAGAAAGACATAGATGTTGTGATTTTTTATCCTAATTTTTCTAAGTGTTGCTCAAAAATTTTTTATATATGAGGCATTCTCTGGAATGTTTTCATGATTATCAATGCCTTAATTCTAAGTGGAAACATTAAAATTGAGCATGAAAACTTTATAGGGAGACTAAATTCCAATCTGATAATAAGCTAGGTACTTTTTTAAAAATTAGAGTAATTCTAAGCTGGTCAGGAAAACCAAATATCTAAACCAGCTCAGTGTTTGACTACCTCTGGGCCAATGTCTTAGTCTCTCTGTATTTGAACATCCCAACTTTAGTACTGAGGGAACTTGGATGCCCATTACCTTGTAGGGATCAGAGAGCAGATTACAGGATGACGAGAACAAGTCTGAACATGACACTGAACTCCTCAGGAGAAAGGTGTTTTTGTGTTTTTCAGGTTAAAAAAAAGAAACATGTTAGGAGTTTAGGAGAAAAGGCTGAGAAATTCTATTTTAACGCTCATGACTCTTTTTCCAATTGAAAAAACACAGCCGTGGCCTGTGTATAAGGGTTCTTCTTTTCTGTCGAAAACAGCCTGTGGCTAAGCAAATGTTACTACCACTTCCTCTCTAATTCGGTTCTTCCTTCCTCAACTCATTTTATTACCATGCCGGTGCATTCTACAACTAAATTATTCTTTTTGGCCTTTGATTCTTAGAGAAATGGGAAAATGTGAATGTCTTTTTTATTAATAAATGTATAACTTCTAATAGATCATACACAGCTTCATAACTCGTCTTGGTCTGAATAATCAAGATTATTTGGATTTTCAAATGTAACACAACTATAACGAAAGAAAACCCAAAGCGTCAGTAGCGTCTTCAGTAGAATTATACAACAGTGGATAGCCTATCACTGATCAGATTATAATTTGGTGATTCTCCTGAGCATTTCGTCTTTGCTGTGCAAATGGCAGAGACTCAGGCCATCAAGTAGAAGGAGGGGCCTCAGAGTGTGCAACTCGTAATGTGTCACAGCCGGTGTCCCCACCTCACAGCCTCAGTAAACCGAGGGAATCCCACATCTGCCAGCTGGGAAAATAACCGTGTACTAAGGGTTTCAGAAGGGAGCCGAGTGGAAGTAGTGTCAATCGCTAGGATAAAGTTCCGAGGAACTACCTGGCTTTAATGAGGAGATCTGACGTGAGCAGTGCCAACCAAAATACTGCTCACACGTCAAGTTACAGAGCGAGCCTTCACATAATCGAAGCTGAAGGCGGTCACTCTCTACTATTCTTTACCGAAAGGAGGATCTGATGAAAAGCTGGCAGAGGCGTGTGGTACTCTGAATAACCTGCCAACTGACTAGATTCTCTAAAGTAGTTAGGCTACCAGTTTGTATTCCTGTTGGTCCAATTGGGCTTGACTCCCTGAACCAGCTACAAAGTTAGCCCGTCTGTCTAGGGGGTTAGCACCTGGGGCACGAGCAGCCCCTGCTTAATCTCTTTTCTACATCCCCTCTCCCTGGCGCCTGCTCCTTCCACGACGTGCCAAAACCCATATTCACTATATTTAAAATGAGTCCAGAACGTGCAGAGAGCATCAGTGAAGAGCGTGAGTTTTAGAGGTGACACACCTCGCTTGGAATCCAAGCCCAGCGGCTTCTTGACTGTGCAGTCTTGGTCAGGACCCTTAACTTCCCTGGGCCTCACTTTCCTCGTCTGAATGCCTGGATGGTGAGAACAAAAGTATCTATCTCACAGAGCCACCATGAGTTTTAGTTGTTTTACCTCCCAGTGTGGAATGCAGCAGTCAAACGATGTAGCAGTGTTATTACTGCTAACTATTCCTGACTGGTCTCTATGTGTCTGCTATGTCCAGAAACAAAGAGAAGAGGAGGCAGAATTAACACCTAATCCTCAGAAAGTACCCAGGTTTTCTTTCCACCAAAATAGGACTTTGTTAACGGTGGCATGTGGGATGCAGGGTAATATTACTATTCATACTACCTTGCTTCATTTTTAACAAGGCTTAGTAAGTGGAGACTTCCCTGAATTTCACCAGTGGTCAGCTGGATAACATGTGTATAATTTGGGGGTGACAGCAAAGTAGCCATAAAAATAGTTGGGAGTTCACAGCACTATTTTAAAATGTGGTCTTCTTCAGTTTCATCAAAAGTAAAACTTCTACTGTTCCAAAGGTATCATTGGTAAATAGAAAAGCAAGCCACAACCATATGTGTCTAGAAAAGGACTTATATTCTAAAATAGATGAAGAACCCACACAACATGGAAGTAAGAACACAGCCAACCCGAGTAAAAGATTCAGTAAGATTTACAAAAAAGGATATACGAATGGCCAATGAACTCGTAAAAGAATGTTCAACATCCTGAGTCATCAGGAAAATGCGAATTAAATGAGCAGCTACTCCATATGCGCATTAAAATGGCTACAATCAGAAAGACGGACAACACCAAGTGCTGGGGGTTATGGGCAATTGGATTGTCCTGTGTTGCTCGTAGGAAATACTACAACCCTTTTGGAGAACAGTCTGGTAGTTTCTTATCAAGGAAACGCTTATCGTTGAACCAACAGTTCTCCTGCTGGGCATCCACCCCTTAGAAGGGAAGACACAGTCTACAGAAAGAGCTGTGTGTACAAAGACCAGCAGCAAACTGGAAACAGCCCGAATGTCTGTTAACAGGTGACTGGATGGACAGACTGTAGTACGGACAGAGTGTGGAATACTACCCGGCACTAGCCAACTGCTGACACACTGTAATCTCCAAAACACGCTGAATGAAAGAAGACACACCAGGAAATACATGCTGTTGAGATTCCACTGGCTTTGTACACAAAATTCTAAAATGGAGAAGTCAAGGGCAGAGGGCAAATGACTGTAAGGGAACACAAGGGAACTTTCTGGGGTGATGGAATGTCTTTTGTCTTGATTTTGGTGGTAGCTACCCAGACGTATACATTTGCCGAAACTCGTTGAAACATATGCTTCAAACGGGTGCATTGTATTCTGTGCATGTGTATCTGTATAGTAAAGAATTTAAGCTTACCCCAAAGAGGCGTGGCCTTCACCCTCAGCCTTTGGGAGGTAAGGTCTTTGGAATGTCTTTGTTTACCTGCGGGCCATGGGTTATGTTGGTAGCCTAGCAGTGTGGTACAAACGTGAAGCCAGGCACAGCAAATAACACTTAGGGTGGGGGCAGGCCGACAATGTGATACGGCGGTGGGGAACAGGCTTTGGGTCACACAGCATCAGCTGGCCAGAGGGGCTGGAGACCCAGATCAGCCACCTAAGCAGCCACACCTAAGTCATGGAGGCTCAGTGAGACTCTGAGTGACGAGGCTCAGGCGGACTTCCCCAGGTGGCAACACTCCACCCCCAGTTGGCAACACTCCACCCGTCCCACCCAGACGCTAGGAGAACACATCCAAGACCCCATGCAGAACAGACAACGGAAGCTTTGCACTTGCCTTTTTCCTGGTTTCTGCCCTGTGCACTTCCTCCCGTGGCTGATTTTAGTCTGTATCCTTTCCTTGTAACAAACCACAACTGGGAGTGTAACAGCTTTTGGTATTTCCCATGAGCCCTGCCAGCAAATGATCGAACCTGTGAGTGGTTTTGGGACCATCCCAGAACATGCAATTGGCATCGGAAGTGAGGACGGTCTTGCGGAAAACTGTTCTCTCGCCAGCTCCGCAGTTTCCTAAACTCTCAAGGGGTTAGCTCTGAATTTTGGCAATATCATGTCTCAGTTAGGGTTTTTTAAAATAGGATTTGTGTGTGTATGTGTGTGTGCATGTATGTGTGTATGTATACAGACGCACACACTGCCAATGGAACACTAGGAAAGACTGTCTTAAACAGGCAATATTGGCAGCACCTTACTATTTTGTGCTCCAAATTTTATAAACTTAGACTAGATCCTTATACACTTAGAAAACACATGAAAGGGTATCAACTACTTAACAGAAATTATCTAGACAAATTGGTGCGCAAAAGAGGGGTTGCCAAATACGAGTATTATTCTCTATAAATATTATCTAAGTGCTATGATTGAGGGTCATTTTTCTTTTTTATTCCAAATTAATGAAATAATAAATGTATACTGGGCAAATTTAGAAGTATATACTAACATGTATTAGAAATTTAGAATTATAAAAATTTGACAGTTAGAACCTTACAGTCCCAGGAAATACAAAACATTCCATTTCATTTGTACACACACTCTGTTGCAGAGAAGAACACTGGGTGACCAAAGCTGTTAAGCATGAAACATTTTGTATTGGTATGCCATTCCACAGAGGAAATAAAATGGAAAGCAGATGTCAAGGAGGAAAAAGGGTGATGTAATGTATCCAACTGTAAATAATAAACTTATCTTGCAATTTCTAAAAACAGATGATATTGGCTATCCAGTCTCTGTAATGTTTTGTATTCGATTAGATTCATTTAAAAGAATGCTATTAACACTTTTCATTTAAAAGTTCAGTGTTTACTGTATATCAGAAGTTATCTCTTCAGCTATCTGAACATTTGCTGAACAATTTTATGCATGAATGTAAGAGTTTGTGGAGTGTGCATGTGTTTTCAAAATTGTTTTCCGGGCACCTGAGTAAAAGGTTTGACGGCCCCTCACATTAGCTGTCAACTACATTTGGCTAACAGTAGAAAGTGCAGTGTTCAATCTAATCCAAGGAGACTCCGCCACCTGGTGGCCGGCTGAGGCATTTTCACCGTCCGGAGGCAGGGATAAAACCCTTTCCCTTTTCCGGGAAGGTTGATGAACTGTTCCTAAAATACGGAATCAGGGAGGTGAATCATTTGGTTACAAGACATATGAATAAGAAAAGGCAATAAAATGATTAATTTTGAATATTATCATTTTAAATCCAGGAAATTATCGTTGGTAGTTTTTTACTGGGCAGGAAAATATCTAAAACCTCTCACCTAAGATCAACTAATTTCAGAAATTCTTAAAATGATAATCCATACAGTTACCTTTCATAAACATAAGTAAAACTCTCATCTGCCATTTTATTGTAGAGAAACAGAAAATATGTTTTGATCTATTTATGTGCACTGTGGAAAAGTGAAATCAGCAAAGACTCCATTATTTATAGCTCTTTATTGAAAAAGCACATGTAATGCCCTGGCTGGTGTAGCTCAGTGGATTGACCGCAGGCTGCGAACCAAAGCATCGCAGGTTCAATTCCCAGTCAGGGCACATGCCAGGGTTGTAGGCCATGGCCCCCAGCAACCGCACATTGATGTTTCTCTCTCTCTCCCCCCCCCTTCCTTCCCTCTCTAAAAATAAATAAATTAAAAAATTTGTAAAAAAAAAAAAGCAGATAGTAAGATGAGACTGAAGATCACGTTGACAAGTAAATTATGAAAAAAGTGAGTAAAATCTTAATAAGAAGCAAGCTGCGTGAGATTCTGTGCCCCACTACACTCAAAGCCCACGCGCAGGCGTCGGGAGGTTGGGCACCCTCGGTGGCCTGGACGCCAGAAGCAGGCAGCTCAAGTCCTAGCACGTCCCTCAGTAGGTCCTCGACTCGGGGTCCCTTTCTAGACTTTGCTTCTCATACACAATAGGAGGGGACTTGCCTACACAGCTTCTAAGAGCTCTTAGCCTTAACCCTCCAGTTCGTTTCCTTTTTCTCCTCACAAACTCGGGAAATGGGTCTCCAGTGTGTCTCTAAATGACAGCAAGGCCCGCGGTGGACTCCATGCATGTTAGTTGAACACATAAAGTAGTTCTGGGGGCCAAGAACAGGATGGTCTTCTTCGGCAATTATTCGATAAACTAATTTCTGAGCTCTTTCTCTTTCAGACTAGGAGGAGAGAATGCTCCGTAACAGCAAGCAGCTGAACCAAAGAAAACGTCTCTTGTACTTGACTCCAGCCCTGTTAGATCTGTGTGGCTCAGGAATCAAATTCTCCTGTAAACTTAAAGAATCGTTTATTTCCTGCCCAGATCCTCATGCCCGGAATGGAAATCTCAGCCTCCCGTGGAATGTGTTATACAAACAAAATTGAAGAAACGCAGTTCCTAAGAAAGAGAAGTGCATTGTGCCTTCTAAACAAGGAAAGCAGCTAGCAGATGTTTTTACTTCAGATGCGAACTGAAATGCTAGAAAACAGAAATACGTTAAAGCAGCCAATGCTGAGCCGAAAATAAAAGCACAGAAACTGCTGTAAATTGTGCGAAAGAGCTAAACATTTATCTCTAGTACTTGTTTTTACTTCCTGGGTCAAGCTTGCCTCATTTCACCTTTAACCTGAGACAAATGGCTTTTTGATTTCAAAACTTCTCCTCTAGAAAAAGTAAATAAAGTTCATGGAAAACTGGTCCAGATCAAGTCTAGAGTCATTTCTAGTTCCTGTGACTCTATAGAAGGTTTCTTTCTTTTCTTTTCTTTCTTTCTTCTTTCTTTCTTTCTTTCTTTCTTTCTTTCTTTCTTTCTTTTTTCTTTTCTTTCTTTTCTTTCTTTTCTTTCTTTCTTTCTTTCTTTCTTTCTTTCTTCTTTCTTTCCTTTTCTTTCTTTCTTTCTTTCTTCTTTGTGTTATAGTAGTAATAGAGCTCATATCAAAAATTCATTTTAACATGGATAAACCTTGAGGACATTATTATGCTTAGCAAAATAAGCCATAAAAGGATACATACTGCATGGTTGCTGTCGCACGAAGTATACGAAGTAGTCGGAACCACGGAAACAGACGGAGCACAGCAGTCCCACAGGCCCAGGCAGAGACGGACAGCAGGAGGACTGGAGCTTAGCGGGGGTGGAGTTTCAGGGTCGCAGGGTGGAAACTTTCTGGAGACCTCCTACACGACGATGTGAATATACTTAACACCGCTGAACCGCGCACTCAGAATTTAAGACGGCAAGTTTGATAGTGAGGCTTTTTAACCACCGTGGAAGATTGGTGTCAGTTTAAGAGTAAAGAGGACGTTTAAAACCACCCCCAAATTAGTCACTTAGAGAAAGTTCCTGCGAACCAGCCGATGCGTGTGTCTGCCCGATGCGTGGCCCACCTTCCCATAGTGACCGAAAGCCTACGCCACGGTACTGTCCGCTGGACCCAACACAGTGGGCATGGTGGACCCGGACGCTGTTCTCTCGGGCAGGACATCAGCAGTTACGGTCAGGGGCCAGGGGCTCTACAGTGAGGGGACGCGCAGAGAGGGAGGAAGCACGGGGAAGCGGCAAGCAACCCAGGGAAGGAACGCGGGAGGCTTTCCAGAGGCTAATCAGAGACGGGAGGGACGGGAAGAAGACATCAAGGCAAAAAGGAGCCGGCAGCACTCCAGGTGGAGAGGACACGGGCGAAAGGCTAGGCCAGGCAGCCTGGGGCTGCACCGGGAAGCAGGGCACCCAGAGGCCAGGGCAGGGTTTCAGCGGGCTGCGGCCCCGGGCTGGATCCTGGAGGTGGCAGGGAGTCGTCGCAGAGCGTCCAGTGTGGAGGGGACGCGGCTGAGTGCTAATTCAGCAGACCTCTCCGGCTTCGGCGTGGAGACGCACGGGGTGCGGGGGGTGGGGTTCCACCTGGTTAGTGGGCGCATCGAGGCGGCTGTGGAACGCGAAGGCAGGGCCAGGCTTGCGTGGTTCCATAGTTTTGGACGTAAGTGTTTTCACTCACTATTCCATTACATTATCCCAGTTTATTTAAAAAATATTGGTAATCATTTTTAATGGCTTCGTGGTATTTCATCAGATGAATATTTCATCTGATTTATTTAACTGCTCTTCTATATTAGAAACTTGTTCCTAGGTTTTTTTGTTCGTCTTTAGAAGCTTTGTTCTAAGTTTATTCTAAAACAGGCAGAATATACAGTGTTCTATTAAGATCCTTATCCACATTTTAACAATGTTTTCCTGCGTGTTAAGATTATACTAATTTCTTGCAGCAGATGGCACAAGAAATACCTTGTAAAAGAAAAGATTATAATGCAAATGTGCAAGATAATGCTACCATAGGGAGGGGTGTGTGTGTGTGTGTGTGTGTGTGAATATAAACAGTTTTATTTTGTCCCAAAAGACCATTCTAGATCGCAGACTTCCCAAGAAGCCGTAACCTAACAATACACCCCTTCTGTTTCATGAAACAGGGGAGGCTGTGGGTCTGAGTGCCACAGCGCACTCCTTTATCCAGGCGAAAGGTCAAGTGCTGCAGAAGGCCAGAGCTAAAAATAAAGTGTGGCGCTGGTAAAAGTAAGGAGTCGGTCAGGGGGAGGTGAGTCATGCCCAGTGAGCACTTCCATATCCTTCCACACGCCCCGGTCACCTCCTCAGCCAGGGAAGGCCAACTGGTTCTTGCATGAAAGTCATTTTAATAACGACACCAGCGACTTCAGTCACAACACAAAGCAGCTTCATCCTATAGCACTTGGGTCCCGGAAGACCAGATTTGGTTGGATACGAATTTCGGAACGCCTTTCTGGCTTCAGGAGAGAGAGGATGGGTTGGAGGCCAAGAGCTGGTCCTCACAGAGGATCTGTGGGCCCACCCGCCACCTGTGCATTCATGCAAGGTCTGCAGGGAGACGCTGCACCGCAAAGTGGGGGCCTCTGAGGGGCCCCCCTGAGAGTTCAGCAGCGCTCTGGTAGGACTGAGAGGATCAGGAAAACCGCAACAACAGTGTGGATGTCCTGCAGCCCATGCACGGGCTGGGAGAGGACTTTGTGCATGACCCCTTCTCTCCTGTGATCCTGGGCGTTTCCAGGCACATCCAGATAACGCATGCCAGCTGGACTCTTCATAAGGCTGCCTCTCTTCCGGACGTCGTCCAGCCATTGCTCCTTCGGATGCAAGTCAAACCTTTTCGGGACTGAAAAGAAACCTTCCTCTCCAACCTCCGAGAGAGAAAGAGAGATCAGACGCTGCCACTTGGCAAAGTTTCCATGTGATCCTACGTTCAGGATTTTTAAGTTTTTCTTCTTGTTAAGAGTCATGGGAAGACGGTGGAGAACAAGGAGGGTAATTTATGCACCTTTCGAAGAGTCTCTGCTGTGTATGTATAGGACGCAGGAGGGCTATGAAGTCCCCAAGACGGTCTTCTTGGAGCTCACATTCTAACTGGAGGATTAAGATAATGATTACGTACATACAAGTCACACAGTCCAGGAGAGAGCTCATTCCCAGCTAGAACATCCAGGAAGAGAAAGCATCAGGGAAAATTTTTAAAGGTTTTTATTATTTATTTATTTGTTTTTAGACAAGAGGGGAATGGATGCAGAAAGAGAGGGACAGAAACATCTATGTGTGGTTGCCTCTTGCTCACCCCCTACTGGGGACCTGGCCCACCACCCAGGCATGTGCCCTGACTGGGAATCAAACCGGCGACCCTTTGGTTCACAGGCCGGCACTGAATCCACTGAGCCACATCAGCGAGGGTGGAAATGTTCTGATGGACAGCTATTTCTTTCTAATTAGAACCTGTGTATTTAAGACTAAATTCAAAATTTTATAAAAACGTCATTCCTAAAGTCATGAAGGAGTATATAAAAACAAATGCTTAACACTTAGATCAAGTGTCCTTTCTCATGAGACCACAATCTGTAGGTTCATTTTCAACCTGCGTTTAACTCAACTGCCTCACACCTTTGGAGGACCTAAAAACAAAGCAAATTAGGTTGGCATTGCAGTTGGCTTGCTGTGTCCCCACCTTGCCTGGGATTTCTAAAAACCAGAGAAATGCGTTTCAGAGACTCACAGGCAAAGAAGAAGAGAGCAGAGAGCTGAATAGTCAGGACAGAGGATCAGTTCCATGGATGACCACTGTATACCTTATGAAGCTTGAAAGTAATAAAAACAAATTGAAAGAACATATTTTAATAATAAGAATTCTAACCAGCCCAAGTCTACGAAACCTAGTAAACCACTTTGTTTTTTAGTTGATTTAAGAATGTAATTCGAAGGACAAGAATCTACAAAATGCCAACTGCGTGTTGTCTCGTGGGGTTGCAAAGCTCAGTAAAACAGAGGACTCCGCTTTAAGAACTACCGGCTGGCATGGGAAAGAGACAGGTCAATACAGGTTCATGACACACCACCACTGACAACTATTAACTTAGCTCTCAAAACTACTCAGATCGATACAGCAAAGCATTGGCAAGCATTACGGGGCGGAACTATGTTTCCCCGAAACTCGGATGTTGAAGTTCTCACCCCAGGACCTCAGAATGCGGCTGTTTTGGGAGATAGGGTCTTTTTTTTTTTTTAAGATTTTTAAAATTTATTTTTAGAGAGGGAACGGAGGGAAGGATGCAGAGAGAGAGAGAGAGAGAAGTATCAATGTGCGGGGTTACTGGGGGCCGTGGCCTGCAACCCAGGCATGTGCCCTGACTGGGAATCAAACCTCTGATACCTGGTTCACAGCCCATGCTCAATCCACTGAGCTACGCCAGCCAGGGTGGGAGCTAGGGTCTTTATACACAGGTAAGTACGGCCCTGTCTGGTGTGGCTCAGTTGTGTGGGCGCCGTTCCACCAGGTGGCTGGCCAGCTGGCTTCCCGGTCAGGGCACACACATGGGTTGCTGGCCGGGGCGTGTGCAAGAGGCCACCAATGATGTTTCTGTCCCACATCGATGTGTCTCCCCCCTCTGCTTCCTCCCTTCCCCTCTCTCTAATAGCATCTTTAAAAAGAAAAGGAAATGAAACCACATGGGACAGCTAAGGTGGAGAAGAGGAATTCGAGCAGGTGACCAGTTTGAGACAAGACACCAGGACTAGACGTGGCAGTTCAGGGATGCAGCCTAAACCGAAGCCAGATATGGCTGGGGAGGAGTGAGGCAAGGTCAGCTTTGACGTGTTAGGACTTTGTCCTGTAAAAGGTATGGAGACGTCCTAGGGGATTCAGGCAGGGAAGTAACGCCTCGGAGTGACCAAGATGACGGTCAGTTCCGCAGCTTCAGGGCCAGCCCCAGCGGTACCGGCAGGCAGCTGGAAGGCAGACACCCCGAAGCCAGCACGGGGACCTGAGCTGTGAGCGCCCTGAAGACAGGGGCAGGGTCTTAGCCATTTCTGCTTCCTCGCCGCCAGGCCCGACACCTGGTGACTGAAAAAGACAGAAAGGGAAAGCGAGGGAGGCGGGGAGACAGAAAATGGAATTTGCTGGATCGAACCCAGTTCACACTGCGGAGGGAATGGCGGGGCCTTTGAGAGCCTCGCCCTTGTGCAGGCTGAGCTCGGAGGCGCGGAAGGTGCCGGACGGCTCTGCCCAGGGCTGGAGGGGTCCTCAGTGCGAGGCCCTCTCCAGGCCTCGAGCAAGTTGCTTCCCAGATAAACGGAACACCGCCTGCCTGCGTTGTGCTGAAAGAATTACGCGTGATACCGGCGGATGCCAAGGGCTTAGCGCAGTGCGCAGCACAAAGCAACCGCTGAGCTGAGTTGGGGGGAGATGGGTGGCCTTCCCACGGGGTCGCCGCCTCGCAGACGCGGTGGAGGACCCCCCGGGACGAGTGAGGGGCCCGTAGGGAGCTGGGTGTTGCGAGTTCGAGATGAGAGTCTGTCGGTGTCGCCCCGAAGCAGGACCAGCACCCTGCGCCCACTCACCTGCGTTCGGCTCCTCCCGGGCCGCTGGGGCCGCTGCAGGTGTCTCCGTGGGCGCCGTCTCTTCCGACGGCGGCTGCACGGGGTCGGCGCTGGGGTGCCACAGCGGCTTGGGACGCCGCGGCGGGGACTGTGGTGCAGGCGGGCGCGTGGGGAGGCAGCCGTCGCAGGAGAGGGCCGCGCGCCCCGGGAGCCTGGCGGGCGGGCGGAAGGGGGCGCGCCCGCTCGGGCCAGCGTTCCCCGCCCACCCGGTCTCACCCGCGGCTGGGAACCGTGGGCTGGGCTGCTGCGCGCGGCGCGGGGCCCAGAACCATTGGGCTCACGGATCCCAGCCAGCTTCCTTACAGCCCGGCCCCTAGTTCACACCTCGTCGCGAACCCACTGCTCCCCAAGACTCGGAACCTCGGCTCCTGTCCCCTGGCGTCCCCGTTCCTGCGCAGGAGCAGCCGCCCGGCGCTGGGCTGGGCTGTGCGGGCTCAGCTCGCCGCGGGGTGGAGGTGGTCACGGGCAACGGGACAGCGCCCACTGTCCAGCCCCGCCGCGCCCCTTCGGAAGCCGGGGAAGAGCCCCGCAGAGGCGGCGAGGAGGGGTGCGGAAGACCCCTCCACCGCGCCCGGCCGAGTGCCCGCCACCCCGCGGCCGAGCCCGCCCTGGGAGTCCCCGGGGAGCGGGGTGCCGGCCGCGAGCGAGGACCTGGTAGCGCCCTTTGCAGCGGGTCCGTGGCCCGGGTGGGGCTCAGCGGCTGAAGCGCCCACCCACCCACCTGCGGGCATATCGGGACTCTCCGAACCCCAGCACTGGGCCAGGTGAGGGAAGGTAAATGCAAGCGAGGAGTTCATCTAATGGCAACCCTGTTCCTTCTGTACTAGGCCAATCGCCCTGCTCCCCTCTGGGCACGTCAGAGGAGTTTCCCAGGCTGACGGAGTCCTGCACCAGGCGCCGCTACGGACGCGTCCCGCCACCCAAACCGTCTGCTTTCTCCGAGTAAACACGGAGGACCTCCCGTGGACCTCTCCCCACCCCACCCCCAGCTTCTCGGAGACACGTCTTCTCCTAACCATACTCTCTATCCTATCAGAATCTCCCTAGGACGTTTTCGTAGGGTGCTCAAGGTTCATGCTTGGCTTTATGTATCTTAGCCGAGTTGGTGGACGGCGGGGCAAGCGCGTGGTTAGCCTTAGTGGGAACCATCAGCTAGTTTCCAAAGTGACCGCACCGTCTCCCATCCCCACCCGCAGTGTATGAGGATTCCCGCTGTCCCACATCCCTGCCAACGCCTGCCAACTGTTCTTTTTAGTTTCAGCGTTCTGGGCTGCAGTGGTAGCTCGCTGTGGGACTTTATTTTAATGACTGAATCATAAAAATGCTGATAATTGGCTTATAGAAATGGTGCTTTCATAGGATTCAACCTAAAATACTTTCTGTGGTGAGTAATAACGTTGAACGCCGTATCATATATTTATTAACTATGCGCATAATCTCTTCCGTGAAGTCTGTTTCCATCCAATACTTCATCCATTTTTGAACTGGGTTGGGTGTCTTCTTCCTCTCTGATGGGTAGTTTGCCTTGTCACTCTGAATGGTGTGTTATGTGCTCCATTGTGTGCCCTGCCCCCCCCCCCAATTCCTATGTTCAAGTTCAGGCTCCTAGTACCTCTGAACGTGAGTGTGTTTGGAGATAGGGCCTTTCAAGAAATAAGTTAAAATGCGGCCCTTCAGGGCGGGCCCTAGTCCATATGATTCGTGGCCTTATATAAACCGAGGAGATTAGAACACACAGAGACGGAAGACCGTAGGAGGACCCGCGAGAAGAGTGACGTCTGTGAGCCAAGGAGCGAGGCCTCAGGAGAGGCCCCGCCTGCCCCGCCTTGACTTTGGACTTCCAGCCTCCAGAATCGTGGGGAAATAAATTCGACGTTTAAGTCGCCAGTCTGTGGTAATATATTTTTTATGGCAAACCCTAGCAAACTGATGCATAATGTAACTGATTAACTGAAGTTCAATAAGCCGAATTTATTGATATTCTTCATGGTTAATGTAATTATTTTCTTTTATTTTTGTGTTAAATCCATTATTGATTTTTTAAATTGCCAATAACATAAAATAAGATGGATAGTTTCTAAAGGTACAGCCATAGAAGAAAACACTATGGCAAAAAAAAAAAAAAAGCCAATATTATGCTTCATGAGGAACATTAGAAATATTACAAGTAAAGTCAGGAATTGCCCTGGCTGGTGTGGCTCAGTGGATTGGGTGCTGGCCTGTGAACCAAAGGGTCACCAGTTCAATTCCCAGTCAGGCACATACCTGGCTGCCAGCCAGGTCCCCAGGAGGGGTTACGCAAGGGGCAACCACACGTTGATGTTTCTCTCCCTTTCTTTCTCCCTCCCTCCTTCTCTCTCTAAAAATAAATTTAAAATTAAAAAAATAAAGTCAGGAAAAACACAGGATGTCTGTCATCTCCATTATTACTTAACCCTTGATGGATGATGCTGGCCAATGCAATTAACAGAGGAAAAAACACAAGGGACACAGTAATTGGAAAGATTATTTTACTTCTTAAATGATTATAATTCACAGGTGATTTGGTTTCTGACCTGGAAAATTCAAGGGAATCGATTGAAAAACTGTTGTAACAATGTGAAACTTCTTTAACATGATTCAGTCCAAATCTTTAAAAAGCCAATAATTTTTCAATAGGCAAACAACACTCTTTGGAGAAACATAAGAAAGAATCCCATTTAAAATAGCATCAACAAGACAAAGTATCTACTATGAATAAAAGTCCCAAAGCATCCAGTTCTCATGGAAAAACTACTGAATGTTACAGAAATGCCAATTCTCCTTCAAGTAGTCTTGCAATTTAATGTAATCTCAATGAAAATAGTTTTACATTAGGCAAATGTAGATACAGACAGTGCAGGAATACGGGAGTACCCAGCGAATCTAAAACGGAAGGCCCCGGAGCCATAGCAATACTACAGTGTCTGGGTCACTGTAGCTTTAAATACCTTGAAGTCAGGTGATATCACTTCTCTAATTTATTTCTGCTTTTTTCGAAGTTGTTTTGGCCATTCTGTGTCCTTTGCATTTCTATAGGAACTTTAGAATCAGTCTGTCAGTTTCTACCCCCAAGAAAGCCTCCAGAGATTTTGATCCGGGTTGCATTAGATCTATTACGTCAGGTTTAGTTCTGAGTATTTTATATTTTTGATGCTATTGTACATGTTACTTTTATCCAGTTTCCAAGTTCACTGTTAGTATAGAGAAACAATTTATGTTTGTACCTTGCTCTTGTGTCCTGCTAAACCTTGATACTGGATTTCTAACTTCCAGTTAGAAGTCCAACTGCAGAGAGGAAAAATTTCTGTTTACTACCCAGTTTGTGATAATCTGCTACAGCAGCCCTAGGACACTAGTGCAGAGCTATTGGGACATATAACTTGAATTGTTGATTTGCCTCTTTCTTCGATATTTGTTTCATGTATCTTTTTAAAAAAGATTTTATTTATTTACTCTTAGAGAGGTAAGGGAGGGAGATAGAGAGAGAGAAACATCAATGTGCGGTTGCTGGGGGTTATGGCCTGGAACCCAGGAATGTATCCTGGCTGGGAATTGAACCTGCAACACTTTGGTTCACAGCCCACGCTCAATCCACTGAGCTACGCCAGCCAGGGCATGTTTCATGTATCTTGAAGCTCTGGTTTTAGATGAATAAATAATTAGAATTGTTATGTCCTCCTGATAAACCAACCTCTTTATTCTTTATAAAATGAATTTATTTATTCCTGATAGTATTCCTTCAATTGTAGCTTTTTCTAACTTTTTTATTTTTAACCTATTCGTGTCTTTATATTTAAAGTGCATTTCTTGTGGCTGCATACACTTGGTCTTAGTTTCTTTTCCCATGTGACAATCTCTGCTTTGACTTAATTACTTTTGTCTACTATTCTGAGGCTGCACTTGCATGTCTTTTTAAAAAGTAGAAAGGTTTTTATTTTTTTAGTTTTGTGTGCTGTTTACAGGGTTTTAATAAAAATTAGAGACCTAGAATACTATTTTTAAAATAGCTGTATGTGAGCGCCCTCTAGTGGCCACATTGACTAATGTTATCAAATTCAAACAATTCTTCCAGGACTTAATTTACCCATGCTCGCATATTACCGCATATGTGGCAGCTGTGTAATTCCTTATTAGTCCGACTTTTGTGCTTTCTGGAGCAGCAAACAAACTGGTGTTGTGGTCCCCAGAGACACTCAGTGCCCAAACAGGAAGCTTGGCACTCTCAGAACCTGGCAAAGTTTTATCAATTATGGTGTTATTACCACCTTAACGATTAATTCAGACGCACATGTAACAGTTGACATGGGGCCCTCATGGTAAGTGGCATGTAAATGATGACTTCATTAGCATAAAATAAAAGGGCAGAAACAAAACTTTCAAATATGTATAGTGACTCCTTTGCAACTTCCTTTGAATCCATAATTATTTCAAAATAAAATTTTAAAAACATCATTGGTTGTGATAAATGGAAATGGCTCCAAAGTCTCCAGCTAAAAGAATGAGAGTGTCAATTTAGAATTTTTAAAAGGGAAAAGGAAATATAGAGTTTACAGGGAACATAAACACACAGAGTGGTTGGAAGTGCAGGAATATAAAAAGAAAATTAGGCAAATACAAACCAAAGGCAGTAGGTGTGGCTCTTTCCTTTAGGGTGAAAAGATTTAAGGCAAAAGCATTGCTATAATTGAAGAGCGCTACAGCTTAACAACAGCAAATAAAATTCACCCAGAAAGTATAACACTTCAAACATTGCATGCCTTTAAAAACAAAGCCCAAAATACATAAGGAAAAATTTAACAGAACTACAAAAAGAAATGGATAAATCCACCATTGAGATGGCTATGACTTTATACGGTAGACAGTATGTTATAAACAATCATGTTTCTGCAGGCATAATTACTCCTACTTGATAGGATGAAATTCCATTCACCTACATTTCATGGTGCGCCACAAAAATTAAGGTGGGTTCCAGGTGCTCCTGTTTTGGGAAAAAGTATTCTGCTAGGAATTGAAGCATGTTATCTCTCTACTTGTTCAGCAAACATTTCTTGAACAGCTCTTGTGTTTAAGGTAGCATGTTAGAAGAGGCAGGTATTGTACGGATTTAATTCAGCCATTTCATAGACGTGCATCGAGATTAGTGGGGGAAGGGGACTGCCCTAAAGCCCCTCCCCCCTACAGACACTCTCAATTAAGTGCGTGTCTCCTCGAAGAAATGTCTCTGATGGATGGAACAAGAAAAGTAAAGAGTTTCTAAAATTGTGTCTTTAAAACATTATCTTTCAAAACGGAGAAAATACCAGAGCAAGAATGAATTAGTGGCAGACCAACTCCCCCTTCTGTGACGCCGAGGAAGCTGGTAGAGCGCCCCTCTCTCTCTGCTGCCTTCCAGTGGATTGCCCCTGAACCCCAGGGACGTCTGTTGTGTCAGACCCGAGGGTGGGGAGCGTGGGCCCGTGGGCCGGGTCTTCCTCTGTCCGAGCTGGCAGCAGCAGCCAGCTCCTTGCTCCTGCCTGGTCTTCAGTCATTGCCCCGTGAAGGTCACTCCGGACGCTGGCCGGGTTTCCAGCCACCAGGCTCTGCAGGCCTGGGCTCCGCTCAGCTGACGTCGGAGCCCCTGAACGCCACCACTGCGGCGGGGGACCTGCGGGGGCCTGGGGTGCCTTCTCCTGCCCCTGCTCACGCTCACGCTCCGACGATCTCCGCGAGGCGGTGTCTGACCTTTGCACCAGAACCACATCCAGCCCCTCCTCCCCCTGGCTCCTTGCTGCCTCCTGGGCTCGGGGGAGTGGGTGGGGGAGGGGGCCTTTTCTCAAAGCCCCACACTGACGTCTCCGCTTCTCCCCCTGACACGCGTGCCCTGGTCCTCTTTCCCCAGGTTTGGGAAAGCGTGCTGTCACCTTAGGGAGGGCGAGTGGGCAGGAAACGCTGCTCTCCCTCCTCAGGTGTTCCACCGAGTCTGCTGTCTACCCTGAGTTCTTCCCCTTCCTCTGGAGAGCCTAATGCCAAGAACAGACGCTTCTCTCTGCCTTCTGAATGTTTTCTGTTTCTGAGGCAATGACCTGGAATGTGTCTGACAGAATGAGGAAGGGGTCATGGGGTAAAAAAAAAAAAAAGCATATAAAAAAAACCTTCATTCATTAAAATTGCAAATTATTGTTCTTTAACAGTGCAGATGAGCAAAAAGGTCCCTCTGGTGACATTCATTGAGCACCGGTTTTAACCCTAACGGGGAGAAAGCAAGTGTTTCAGAAGTGATGGGTGGGATGGACCCAGCACTACACACCGGGGAAGCCCATTCAGGGTGGACTCAGAAGATGAATCAAGTCGGCTCGGGGTGAGGGATGGCTGGTCGTGGTTGGAAGGCACTAGTACGCATGCACAACAGTAAGCTTGGCTGTGCCCTAGAACACTGATGTGCCGCTGGGGCCTGGGTCCGGTGAGGAGGGGGTGTGAGGATGAGGTGGGAGAGGAGCTGTGGGCCTCTCTTTACAATGGGGGAGGGCAGTCTCCCTGCGGGGGAGGGGTGTGCTGCCCAAGGGGACTTGGAGAGTCCCCAGGCTCACCGCCTCCAGCCACCGCTGGGTCACCCCCTCAGGGGTGAGGGTCTTCGTTCAGAAGGAAGACCCTCTGATCACCTGTTTTATGATTCTGAGGTGCCTCTGCCCCCGGAAATCACCCCCTTTAAATAAGGATGCCTGAAATCCTTCTCACAAAACTTTTTGCTTCCCAGGATGTGACAAATACAAGGGCTGACTCAGGTACCACCTGGGAAGTCACTCGCCCAGAAGCACAGCAAGAGCCCTCCTCGGACCCGCGCCACACCGCGTGGGAACAGCCCTGCGGGCCTCACGAGGGTGTCCCTGGCCAGCGAGCGCCCTTGGGACTGCGATCTTGCCTTTCTGACTTTTGTGTCACCCGGCCCCTGCGGGGTGTCGGTGTCTAAAGTAGGCATGCGCAATGCTTGTTGCAAGATGAAAAGGGGAAAAATGAATGAATGCGTGACTGGATGGGAATGATTCAGAGGACTTCTGGTTTGATGGGGAAGAGGGGGAGGAAAGGGGATTCCCAAGGCAGGTGGCTGATCAATAAAGGATGAGACGTTTCTACAGACAGGTTTAAAAAACCCACACATTTTGCAGTCCCATAATTTCGTGGGTCATTAGCTAACAGGAGCTGCTGGCCGGAGCCTTCTGCAGGAACACTCGGGAGAGCTGAGGGTGTGTGTGGTGTGTGTTTGTGCACTGCAATGAAGACCTCACTATAAAACACTTTATGTGAAACAGTACGTTGCCTGGGGGGTTGTTCCAATTAACTAAGCTACCCAGAGGAATAACTGTGGAGAAAGATTGCATTTATTTTTTGTCTCTTTGAAGCAATGCAGAATCAGCCCATTAAGTACCTCGGACTGAAAGTCAGCAATTCATATGTGATTGTATGTGGTCAAAAATATTATTTCAGGGTTGATTCCTCTAGCTGAAAACTACCATGTGGACAAGTAGTAATTGTGTGTTCTAGTGGCTAACGGCTTCAGATACACGCCAACACGCAGGCGCCACCTGGCTACCACCACCAGCAAACCCTCCGGCACTTTTCCGTCTTGGCCTTTGACTCGCTAGCAGCCCCCACTCTCCATTCCCAGTTTGGTCAACGAGACGAACTCCTTAAAAGCTCCCACCAGAAGCCATAAGACCAGCTCAAAACCTTCCTCTCCTTTGTACCTCGTACCCTGATCCTTGTCTCCAGGATACCGAGCCCCATTTGAAGGTGGAGATTTTTCTGCCTCATCTCCCAGATGCCTGTCCATTCTCGCCTTGGCAGAGAACCCCCGGGGGCCGGGACTGGCAGGTGGACACATGTTCTGCTGAACACCGGCCGCTCGCTGCCTGTGTAAGTGATCCCTGGATCTCATGACCACAGGCAGCTCATGCTCCAGAGGGCACCCGAGGCCTCCCTCTTCTGAGAAAGTCACTGGAGGGAGAGGTCAGTGTGTGGGTTTCCATGGACAAGCCCTGGTCCAGGGTCCCAGCCACTGCGCCTCCAACGTGGCAGGAGACCTGGGCAGAAGCCAAGGAGAACTGTGGTATCTCCCATTTACAAAATCTCAAAAATGCATCAAGTATAACCAAGACGCTAATACTTCCTGAATTAATGTTCTGAGTTAATATCTAACTTAAGAAATTGAACAATTTGACAGGAAAAATGAATCCAGGCATATAAGCAGTTACAAACTTTTACTTTTGAAGTGGTTGTAGACAAAATAAAATATAAATTGTGATTTTTTTAAGGTTAATGATCAAATAAGTCATGGCATGGTGATTCTGTAAATTAAGTTATTACGAGAACTTAGTAAATAACAAACTAGAGTAAGTACTACAAGACAAATAGTGAAGAAACAAAAATACCTACCGAGGAACTAGTGTTGAGACACCCAAGAATGGTATGGAGAGCAATGAAATTGGATCATACCTTTTACAACAGATAGTGTGGTGTTAGACTTGAAAACAATAACTACCGAGAGAAGGAGCAGAGAGCAGACTAATTATCTGTGGGGCAAATAGGCAAATGTATTATCTACAAAAGAGTCACCTTTACCATTGGAACATGAAGCGGACCATCATATTATGAATGTGTTCATATTCAAAAAATGACACGTAGAACAATGTAATATAATAAATATCAAAAGAAAAACAACACAATGAAAAAATGCTCAACGCATACTTACTGCCCAAACCTGTTTTAAAAATCGCCGTGAATACAGGGAAGCGTTCTGCTTTCCTGCCACAGGCGGTCAAGGAAGATAAAAATTTACATAGAAGGAAAGTCCGGACAAATTAAATCAAATCATACAGAACATGTATCATTTTATAGCAATTAAAGAGATACAGCCCTGGCTGGTGTAGCTCAGTGGATTGAGCGCGGGCTGGGAACCAAAGTGTCGCAGGTTTGATTCCCAGTCAGGGTACATGCCTGGGTTGCAGGCCATAACCCCCAGCAACTGCACATTGATGTCTCTCTCTCTCTCTTTCTCCCTCCCTTCCCTCTCTAAAAATAAATAAATAAAATCTTTCTTTAAAAGTTAGAAAAAGAGATACAAATTAGAATTCACCAAATGGCACAAGTAACTAAAAGACGCTGTGTTAACACGAAGCCGGTGTCGGAGAAGGACCTGTGGGAAACAAGAGTCCTGTCCACGTTGCGGCACGCTCCTCGTTTCCGTGGAGCAATTTCTCGATAGGCAGCAGGAGCTCCAAAAACACCTGTAAAATCTTCAATCCGCTCATTCCGTCTGGGGAACATATGAGAAGAAAAAAACACAGGGGGAAGTAAAACCTGTGCAGCAGCATTTCTATAGCAGCGTTATTTTTCATCACATGCAGAAGAAACAGCTCTATGCATCATCATGAAAAGGAAAATGGATTCGGCAATCGCTCTATGTTGACAGGATGGAATGCGAGACACCATTGTAAATTAAAGAGGACTAATACGTGGATTGTGGTGGTCCGTGGAAATCCGTATGTGCAGCTGTGGCAGGTAAAGTTAAACAACAAACACGTCTACCGCTGGAGTGTACAGTCCTTGGGGGCTGGGCCATATCTCACTCACGCTGAATTTTCAGGGCCAGCCTTTGCGCCTGGCACACAACGTGTGCTCAGGGGTTTGTTCAATGAATGCATAGCTGGCTTTTCTGTTTTCCCCGAGTTCTTGACCTCCTGCCTGCCGTGACCTTGGTGTTATGTGCACTTCGCTAGCTTTCCCAGTGCTCACCTGCAGTTCTGAGCTCTAGCCTGCCCCAACCTCAGATAAAGGCATACCCCCGGCAGCCCTGGCATCGGACTACTGTGACCTCTGCTCCAATGAAGTCTCCGGACCCGGGGTGACACACAGCTGCAGCTCAGTCAGCACCTAACCCGGTGTCTGCATTCACCAGCAAGCGTGTGGGAAACGGAATACACTGGTCAGTGCCCACCACAGCAGCCACAGCTACAGGCAGAGAATGGAACGGGGTGAGGAGTGTCGAGTTACAACCTCGCTGCAATCATTCTGGGGGAGAGACCAGCTGTATCTGAAAAACTCGTGTGATTTTAAGAACTGCTTGAAAAAAAACACTAAGGCTCAAAGCTCCTAGTTATGTATATTTTCAAAGACTAATGCCAGTAGAGCTAAATATCCGATGTCTTCCCAACCCCAGACACCTGTTAAAAAGAGACAGATACAGCCAAGGATTCGACCTTCTCTTAATATCCTGGTTGCCCAGCTACTCTAATGGGAATGCCAACGGTGCTGACCCTCCGGAAGCCGCCAGCTGCCTGAGCACCTTCTGCCCAGAATATGTGCTGAGATGCCGTTCGGAGCAGAGTGGCACTTTAAGCTCTTAAGGTACTCAGAAAATGTGTCCTATAAGGTCCCTTTTCTTAGCATCATCAGGCTGTGTGTCAGGGGGTGGCAGGCTGAACAAACGGAAAAGCAGCACACACACACACACACACACACACACGCTGAAACAACCCGTGGCCCCCCGTGCTGGGCCCTCCCGGGCGGCTCGGAGTGCCAGGCCCATAAACATTTGATAGCAGAATGAACGATTGAACGCTTGCATGGAGAGAAGAGGGGAATCAGCAGGTTGCCAGATTCTATTAGGAAATCACGACATCAAGTGACATTCGTATTTATTTTGGAAGATCTTCACTATGTCTGAGAGCATACAGCTCTGAAGAGGCCCCAATCCAGGCAGCGAGCTGTGGCCAGGGACACCATTCCGGGGAAGGAGGAAAAAAATAAGCCTGAAACCCGCTGGCCAGCAGCAGCCCGTGCGGGCTCGAGGTTAAAGAAAGCCCTGCTTGGGGCGTCGGCCCCAGCCCAAGCCGTCTTGTGCTATAAATACAGCGTCCCACATGCTGCGGAGACACGGTGTTCCCACTGCTTGCCGGGACAGATAACATGAATTTGCCCTTTAAACGTCCCAAGCTGAAGGCACAGCCCCCGACCCACCCCTGCCTCCCGGAAGCGCCTTCGCCCCCTTTGCCCTCTGCAGAGGAGGGGGACGGCCGGGGGGTGTCCGAGCACCTGCCCAGCCAATGCGCACTGCGCGCACGGCTCCGGGGTCCCTCCTCCTCTCGCGAGAGGCCGGGCGGGGGATATAAGGAGGGATGCGGGGCGAGACAGGCGGCCCCTTCGCGTCGCGCAGGGACGGAGACGGGGTGGCGGTGCCTGGCCGGGCGGAGGCGAGAGCGAGAGCGCGGCTCCCGGAGGCTGTGTGCGCCCGGCTGTCATCATGGGTGATCAGGCTTTGAGCTTCATAAAGGATTTCCTGGCCGGCGGCATCGCCGCTGCCGTCTCCAAGACCGCGGTCGCCCCCATCGAGAGGGTCAAACTGCTGCTGCAGGTGAGCGCGGCGCGGGCGCGGGCGCGGGCGCGGGCGCGGCGAGCGGGGCGGACGGGCGCTGGGCGCGCCGGGCGCTGCCGGGCGCAGCAGCCAGAGGGGACCGGCGGGCGGGCCGCCGCAAATCTGCGCTAGGCCACAGGCCCGGCGCCCGGCCTACGTGAAGGGGAAGGTGCCCTCTGCGCAGACAGGTCCAAGCGTCAGTAGCAGATTCCTGGTGTCGGGTGGCGCGCAGCGCCCGGGTGTCTATATATGGAAACCGACCCCGAGTGGGTTACAGCCAGCCAGATCCTGTGCCTGGGACAACACTGGCACGCCACCGAGGCCTCGTAGGTCAGCCTCACCTTTCCACTTTCAATGCTCCTTGGACCTTTTCACCCGCACCCACCCTTTACAATAAGAGCCTCAAGTTATTACGGAACTCGCTTACTGTGTCTCGTGCGTTCTGCTGAGGCTGGCATGCATATATTTTCAGTCATTTTTCCATAACCTCTAAGACAGGTATTGCCTCCTCCAGTTATACAGATGAAGAAACAGATTTGAGAGATTAAGAAACAGTGTTTGGAAGACACTCGGCCTTCCTCACTCACCCTTTCCCCAAGTCTCTCCCACTGCATCCTAGACCCTGAATGGCTTTATCGCCGTCATCCCACTTGCCCTTTTTCTCCCCACTTGTCCAGACGGCTTGGGCCCTCCGTGAGCCTCTCCGGTTCCGGAGTGAAAACGATCCGTGACCAGAAAAGCCCCCCCGAGTCACTCACAACAGCAGTGCGCCCTCAGTAATTGGCGACTTGGATCACCTGCCTGACAATGTCCCGGCCGTAGGGCCTGGGGGATTTCTTCTCCTTCTGTGAGAACACCTGCTACTCAGAGATCACGGTCGGTCTCTCCTGCAGCTGGAGTGAGGGGCAGGAGTCCTCGCCTCCTGCCCCTGGTGCCTGTAGCATCAGGGCCGGTGCCCTTTGGGACAGGGTCTCCAGTCATGTCTGTGTCCCAGAGAGCCCCTGGCACAGTTCTGGCACCTCCGGAAAATCCAGTCCACAAATGACTCTCTCCACACAATTAAATCGTCTTTTCCATGTATTTGGGGCAGAACATTTTCTCTCAGATTGAAGCAAAAGTGGATACTTTTGGCTCGTTATCCAAGTAGCTAACGTGTTTATATACAATATTCAATTTCCCGCATACGTCTTTAAAAAGGGAATTCTGAGAAGTGCACGTTCCTTTTCTCCTGCCCTCTTCTCCTCCTCCCTCCCTCCTGCTCTCCCTGACGCCCAACCCCTCCCCGTCCCCCCCCCCCCCCCACAGGTCCAGCACGCCAGCAAACAGATCAGCGCGGAGAAGCAGTACAAAGGGATCATTGACTGTGTGGTGAGAATCCCCAAGGAGCAGGGCTTCCTCTCCTTCTGGAGGGGGAACCTGGCCAACGTGATCCGCTACTTCCCCACCCAAGCTCTCAACTTCGCCTTCAAGGACAAGTACAAGCAGATCTTCCTGGGGGGCGTGGACCGGCACAAGCAGTTCTGGCGCTACTTCGCCGGGAACCTGGCGTCCGGCGGGGCAGCTGGGGCCACCTCCCTCTGCTTCGTCTACCCGCTGGACTTTGCTAGGACCAGGTTGGCCGCCGACGTGGGCAAGGGCGCCGCCCAGCGGGAGTTCAGTGGTCTGGGCGACTGTCTCACCAAGATCTTCAAGTCCGATGGCCTTCGGGGTCTCTACCAGGGTTTCAGCGTCTCTGTTCAGGGCATCATTATCTACAGAGCTGCCTACTTTGGAGTCTACGATACTGCCAAGGGTGAGAGAGGGGCCTGGGGATGGGGTGGGGGGATGTGTGCGGCCTGGGGAGGGGGAGGCTGTGCAAAGAGAATCCTGGGGGGATCTGCCACGGACACAGGGCTTTATACTCATCAGTCTTGTCTTTTGCTGGTCCCTGGGCGACCCTGAGGCTGTGGGACCAGAGGAAGAGGATTCTCTTTGTCCTCTGCTGAAACAGACTCGGGCTTTGAGTCCTTCAGAGGAGGCAGGGGCAGACTAGCTGCCTCAAGGCCCTTCTGGTTACTGAGTAATAACACTTGAACCTGTCCTGCATGCTGCCGGGCAGAGCTCTGACCTCCCAGACCCAGCGAGGGCAGCCACCACCTCGTGCTCCATTGGCTGCTGGCTTCGGGAGGCACCCCCAGGGGGCAGGTTCTTCTGGAAGGGGCAGCGTGGAGCGGGAGGTCCCGTAGCCTCCTCCCCGCCCCCGCCTGCCCTCCGCCCAGCTGCCGAGGGGAATCGCTTCACCGCCGTCTGGCTTCTTGGCTCCGCCCGCAGGGATGCTGCCTGACCCCAAGAACGTGCACATTATCGTGAGCTGGATGATCGCCCAGAGCGTGACGGCGGTGGCGGGGCTGGTGTCCTACCCCTTCGACACCGTGCGCCGTCGGATGATGATGCAGTCCGGCCGGAAAGGGGGTAAGCCCGGCGCCTGCCGGTCCCCGCCGCGTGCGCGCTGCCCGGGAACACGGTCTGATACGGCTTCCGGTCCAGCCTAGTCCTGTTGTTAGACAGACGTCCGTGCTGAGAACTTAGGAGAGGTTCTCCGCTCCGTCTTTAGGGAATGGTGTTATCACACAGGTCAGAGCACCAAACATGGGATGTTCAGAGACGGACGTACCTGGGTATCTGGCATGATGGCGGCCTTATGCCCTTTTTTACTCTTAGATCCTGGTGAGAAACAAGGGGAAAGAATTGAAGAAATTCGTTGGTTTATTTGAAAATAATTCTTCCCTTATCTAGTTATTACAGGGAGGGAAGAGGGATGATTAGCTGGACGAGAGATGGCCGAAGCCGTCAGTTATGAAAGAGAAGGCACATTGGCTGCCATAGGTTGCAACCCATGACATTGCCATTTTTAAAGCCAGAAGGTCCCGTGTTCATTTCCTGTGGTTCAGCCAAGCAGTCGCAGCTCTTTTCAGTGTGTGGGCCCCGGGGGGCTGGTGTGGCCGGAGACCAGGCCTCAGTCTGCTCCTCCGTGAAAGGGCATGCCGCAGCGCACCGCACGGCTGCTGTCCCGCGCTGCTCCCCCCCACCTGCTTTACAGCTCGGGGGTCTGCAGATGAGCTGGCTGACTGCCACATTCTTGAGTTCAAGGAGAAGGAGCGATAAGCAAGCCTGCCTGCCCGTTCCGCAGGGGAGGGGATTTCTCGTGGGCTGTTTTGGAGCTGGGCCTCGTTGCTCCAGTGACTGACGGAGAGCACTGCGTGCTGACGCCTCTGGGAGGCCAAGCCGCTTCCCTCTAGAGTGACGGGCCCCCCCCCGCCGTTTGCCTCCACAGCGGACATCATGTACACGGGGACCTTGGACTGCTGGAGGAAGATCGCCAAAGACGAGGGAGCCAAAGCCTTCTTCAAAGGGGCCTGGTCCAACGTGCTGCGAGGCATGGGCGGCGCCTTTGTGCTGGTGTTGTATGACGAGATCAAAAAGTACGTCTAGTGGAGTTAGCGCGTTCGTTGGTTCCAGACCCGGTGTGTGGTTTAATAGACTCTTCCCAAGGGAAGTAAAACAGAAAGATCTGGGATAAAACCAGACTGAAAGGAATACCTCAGGAAAAAAAAAAAAAAGAAAAGAGCTTCACTGAGTGTTCATTAAACCACGAATGTATTTTGTATTTATTTTACATTTAAATTCCCACAGAAAAGAGAACGTGTCATCCTTGTATAATGAACTGAAGAACTGATAATAAAGAACAAACTGAATGTGAAACCAATAAAGACCACTTAACGCATGTTCTGTTGAATTCTCACTAACTGCCACGGGGAGTAAGACACACGCATGCCTGTGTTCTAGCCCGACTCGCACACGTCAGTGGCCCAGGTGCTCAGTGTCGAGTATCATGCCGTGTCTCATGTGAGTACCTACAGTGCTTAAAGTGCCGGCTTGCAACCTTGAACGGGCTACCCACTCTCTTTGCTCACTACCATGTTGCTGTAGGCTCGGAAATTCTGGCCCAGGTCACAGCTCCCATAGCCTCACCGTACTCTGTGCGCGTCCATTGTCTTCAGGAATTCCGCACTCCCACGCAAAGCTTTAAGTCACAGTTTCGAGAGTTTTGCGTGCATAGGAAGTGCTTTGTGTTAGCACCGTTAAAGAATTGGGAGATTTAGAGTTTTATGACGAGCGGACACTATGCACTGAAAAATCACGTAGCAAGCTAGAATCTCGTGATGATTAGGTTCCGTGGGAGACACGGAAAGACAGGAACCCATCCTCAGGGAAGCTTCAGTGGGGCCCTGGCTGGGTAGCTCTGTCGGAGCATCGTCCTGGTGCACCGAGGTTGCGGGCTCGGTCCCCGGTCAGGGCACGTACAAGAATCACCTGACGATGGCATAAACAAGTGGAACAACAAACCAATGTTTCTCTCTCGATGCACTTTTTAAAAAGACGCTTACATGGGCAGAGGAGCAAGGCGAGAAATGGCATTGCTAAGTGATGTCATGTTTCCTGTAGTGAATCTTGGTTGAGTAGAAGGGGGGTTGCAGTGTGGGCCGTGGCAGAAGGAGCACCTTCGAGGAAGATGACTGG
The DNA here is from genome assembly GCF_004126475.2 of Phyllostomus discolor. Classification (NCBI taxonomy): domain Eukaryota; kingdom Metazoa; phylum Chordata; class Mammalia; order Chiroptera; family Phyllostomidae; genus Phyllostomus; species Phyllostomus discolor. The sequence goes on along the minus strand of NC_040913.2, from coordinate 86,380,034 downwards.
ACTTAGATGCGTGGCTGCGGAGAGCATCTGCTAGCGTCCCGCGCATGGGCAGGGCACGAGCATGCCAGCGTTCTTTTCTGTAACCATTTAGCAAGACCTAGTGGGAGAAGTCAGTTTTTGGGTTTGACTCACAAATGCGTGAGCAAGAGGAAAAGAGTTACCATCTCAAGTGGGAAAGGAGGCACTTGGGCCCAGGAGACCAGACAGTTCCCAGGGTCCTGGCTCCTTGAGTGCCCGGCAGGAGACGCGTCCCTCCGCCCCAGGTGAGGCCCAGGAACCAGGCACGGGTCCTGCTTCTCCTGACAGGTGGTTGGAGGGGTGTGGTGCCCCCCCCCCCCCCGCACCTCCTCCTCCTTCCCGTCCTTCCCCAGCCCTCCCACCCGCGCAGCCCTGCATCCCCAGTAAGAAACCGGCTGCCCTGTTTCACCGCAGTAACTGAGGGCAGCACTCTCCCGTACCCCCCAAAATTGTTGTGCCCACAGGGCAGCGCTCTGCCCTCCTGCAGTAAGTGGTCAAGGAGGATTAAAAACTTACACAGAAGGATGCCCTGCCTGACACGCAGCCCAGCCTAGCAGAGATCTGAGAGACAGTGGGGCTGCCTCACGGGTGGCAGCCCAAATACACACACATTCCGGTTCAAGATCAGCACACTTATTTCACTGTTAAGACCTAAGAGTTACCTTAGAAAACAAAGCATATTGATGGTTAATGAGGGGTTTCTACGTCGGCAGCCCAGGTAATGCAAACCAGTGCACCCTCTGGCGGCAACTGGAAAAGGCGTTACAACTGTCTGAAGTGAGAACCTGCCGGAGAGCACTGGGGGGAGACCGAGGTGCGGAAAATGACACCCCAGGAGGGAGTCTGACCTCGCCCCCCATCTGATACGTCTCGTCTCCCCACGAGGGGCTGCAAACACTGAAAATGCGGCTGAAGGACTGACCGGGGCACGGGGGAGTCCGAAAGCCTCTCGGGGAGAAAGGAACAAAAACAAAGCAAAGGAATCCTCGGGCTGCCAAGGAAGGGGGAGCCAGAGGCTGCCGTCCCAGCAGTAGGGGTGACCTGGAAACAGGCGGGCTTGCCCTCATGGACGCCAGCCTTCGGGTCACCCCAATTTGAGGCGGGGGCGCCCCTGCGGCCTGCCAGAGGCGGGGGTCTGGGAAGAAATGGCATCCGGAGCAGGGGTCGGCCAACCTTCTCCCTGAGGGACGAGGCTGTCAGTGTGAATTTCATGTAGCACATACCAGTCACAGAACATTCTTTTGATCTTAAAGCTCATTTAACAAAGTTAAAGCCACCTACCCGGGCACCGAGCTGCCGAATTTGCCCACAGGCTGTCCCTGGCTGCCCTTGGCCTACTAGAGTTAAGGTTTTCCTGAAACTTTTCCTATCAACCAAAACCACAAATACAACTTTAAAATATCCAACTGAAAACATAAAGCACGCCTTACTTTAAAAGTGGGAATCACAAAGGAAGCCCAAAAATATTTTGAACTTGCTAAAAATACCATGCTATCCAAACTTGTGAGAAACAGCTAAACCTATGCTAAGAATTTACAGCCTTCAATGCATCTATGAGAAAGAAGGCTGAAAACCAGTGAACTACACTTCCATTTCAAGAAGCCAGAAAAACGACAGCACACGAAACCCAAAGACTGGGAGGAAATAACTAAGGTGACAGGGTCAGCGAGAAAGAGACAGGCGGTAGCACCCAGGGAACTGCAAGTCTAAGTGTGAAAGGCAGGATTTCCAGGACGTAGTGGGACTATCTTCACGCCCTCAGGTAAATGAAGACTTCATGAAATCTAACATTTAACAAAAGTACTAACCATAAAAGAAAAGATTGGTAAAGTGGACTAAATAAAATTTTAAAAATTTTTTAAAAAATATTTTATTCATTTGTTTTTAGAGAGAGAGGAAGGGAGGGAGAGCAGGAGAGAAACATCAATGTGTGGTTGCCTCTTGTGCGCCCCCAACTGGGGACCCGGCCCGCAACCCAGGCATGTGCCCAGACTGGGAATTGAACCTGTGACCCTTTGGTTCTCAGACCTGCACCCAATCCACTGAGCTACACCAGCCAGGAAAATTCAAAATTTCTGTTCAGAGAGCCCATTCAGAGTGAAAAGGTAAGCCAGACTAGGAGAGAATATTTTTATTGTACCGTCACTCTCACCGGAACTGCAGTGTATTTAGAATATATAACTGCTCCTATACATCTGTAAGAAAAAGACATTCACCCAATAGAAAAACAGGCGAGAAAAAAACCCCCACCCTTGAAAAAGTACTCCCCAATGTCCAATAAACAAGAAAGAGTGTTCAAGCAGATGTAAGTCGTGCAATTACAAAGTCACGATGTGCCATTCCAAACCCTCCACAAAGGCTGAACTTGAAAATGACCGGCACTACATTCTGCGAGGCAGGATCCAAGGAACATGCACACTCTTGTGGGGGAGTAAACTGGGCCGCACTTTGGAGAGCTCCGGCTTTAGCCACTGAATCTGTAGGTGTTAGGACCCAGCAACTCCACTCCTATGAATATGCCCGATGGAAGTTCATGCCCAGGTCCTCGGGACACACCTCCAAAGCCTTCATGTCGTTATTTGTAGCAGTTAAAACCTGGAAACCACCTCAAGGGACCATAAACCACCAGGCGAATAAATAAGTCCTGGTACAGTCAGACTGGGACACAGCAACGAGAAGGAATTCCAGCTACGAGACAGCATGGAAACATCTCCTGGACATCAACAGGCCCAGCAAAAGCAGCCAGGCATAAAAAGATATAATTCCATTCATAGGACATTAAAAAAAACTCCAGACCAAACGACACTGCGGCATTCAAAGTGAGGGCGGCAGTTACCTTTTGGCAGAGTGATGGCTGGCAGGGAGCCCCCGGGATCTGGGGGTTCTAGTGCGGGAACAGTACTTGAGTGGGAACCCGGGGGTTTGCTCTGGGCCGCTGCACGGGTTGCACGTTGATGCTCAGCACCCTCTTCTGTGTTTCTGGAACACCTAGACCACCACCAGCTACTCACAGAACTCTGGAAGTGCCATGTTCTCGTGGACACTTGCCTCAAGGGCCACGTCCCTCTCTCAGTCTCCAAAAGGGAATTTAAAACGAAAGCTCCTCAATGTTTTTTTTCTAGTTAGTATACATAACTACATGGGGAAGCAGATGTATTTACTTATGGTTCTGTATTTTTTTTAATCAAATATAAAGATTCTCAATGAAATGAAGAAAGCAAAGCACCCTCCAGACCCGGAGACCAGCTGGCATCCCCACGCGTGAAACACACGTGGTGTCCTTGTTGTGGAGACTGTCACCGTGAGACATGTGCTGTACATTCAGGACCAGAGTTTTTAAACCATCCTTTGGTGACTATCCAAATTCTCTTACTGTAACAGCAATATGAAATTAGGTCCATAGGGAAAAACCCTCATTAAGTTTCTGTAAAAGGACGTGTTAGTTCCTAAATTGATGCCTGAACAGCAAGTTTTAAAATGAGTATTTCTTATCACTCACAACATGTGTGAAATGTTGATGTAGGTGACAGATACTTTTAGAAGGCACTCCTTTAATCTGTAACAAAGTGTCCATTGCAGCATCGTAACAATTTTACAGAGATCAGATAACTTGTTTTAGAATGGGATTTCAAGCAAACTTTTTTTTTCTTTTTTTTCTTTAAGATTTATTTATTTTTAGAGAGGGAAGGGAGGGAGAAAGAGAGAAACATCAATGTGTGGTTGCTGGGGGCCATGGCCTGCAATCTGGGCATGTGCCCTGGCTGGGAATCGAACCTGCGATGCTTTGGTTTGCAGCCCGCACTCAATCCACTGAGCTCCACCAGCCAGGGCCAAACTCTTTAGAAATTCTATTAAATAAACAACACCCTCCTTCCATCTTCATTTTCACCAATTCTTAGTCTTCCATGGCACGTAAAGGCTATTACTATAAATTTTCAATGGGAAGAAGACTGTGAATTTGAGAGAGAAACGTAATCTCAAAACTCAGTTATCTTTAATTCTTTTATTTGTTTTCATTATGCCAAGCTAGTTCTTGATGACTAAAACACATCACAACGGACTGAAAAGTTTAAGAGGCGTACTGATTTTTCAGTTTCTTGCTGATCTTCATCCATGGAAGTAAAAGTAGTCATTAGCATTAAGCACATTTTCTAGGATGTTACATAATCATTTATATATAGGTAAAGACTTTGGCATTTACAATATTAAACATTTGTGAATTTAATTATCAAAATATAGTAAATTAAACGTGTGTCTCCAACATAATATGGGTCATAACACTTCCCACGGTGTGCAGTATTTGAGTCTGGACAAGGACACAATCAAATCCATCACAACGACCTCTTCTGAAAGCTGTCTAGGTATGCATTTTGGAGATTTGGGTTAATGGGTTGAAAACAACTGCAGTACGCTATAAGCAAACCAGAAAAATTTTATTTGTAGTAGTTAAGAAGGTAGCTTTTTATGGAGAGTGAGAAAAGGAAGTAGGGGAAGCCCGAGAGATAATAGCTATCCCTTAGGAAAGATTCTTAATAGTTCAAAATCTTTCATGGACTCTTATCAAAAAGGAGGCAACATTAACACGTGACAGATAGGAAAATAACTCTCAATAAGAACCTTGCCTAACCATTGAGACTTTGGAATGAGTGTAATTTCTACTTGCAGAAGTAAATCGTCAAAGTACACACACAGTGAGGTACGAGCAAACCAAACACAAAGCAGTGCTAGACCACCCTTGGCTTTGTACGTCTTTGATGGTGAGAACGGTGCGACTGTGAGTCCTTCATCAAGGCCCGGACTCCCACGAGAGAAAGTCCCGTTAGGCAATGACCAGCCTTTTACCTGCACTGAGATAAGGAACCCTGACAGGGAAGCGTAAATCCTGCTCGGAGGAAATGAACAGTTACTCTTCCCGACTTTTCCTTCCAGCTGAATTCCTGTCAGTAATATTCAGATGCTCCTCCCTCCCCTGTCGGAGCAGTACAAACGAAGGCATCACATTCGTGTCTAAAGTCGAAGTACAGCTTTGCCTGCCAAGTCGTGTTGTACCTGACACGTGGCAAGGGTCACACACAATGTTCAGAGACTAATGCCACTAGGACATTAAAAGTTTTGACGTATGTTTCTCCCTAACAACTTAAAACCAATTAAAAAACATTGGCTAATCACTACTAGACAGAGGTTCAAATGCTGAGTTTTCAGTTCCGCATCGTCTTATTTCCCCGTAACGACAGGTTATACGAACATTAAAAGTACAATAAGTTAAAGATAAAGCCTTGCACCAGTGTAGCTAGGGCTCACACAGCAAGCAGAACACTCACGGATGAAAAAGCCCGTTCGCTAGAACAGGGCATCACGCAACAGTGAGCCGACTTTGGAGCCCCCCGTTGGGTTGTGCCTGCGGGTTTGTTAGCCCTGCTGGTCCCACACGCCACGCGCCCACCCTGAGCACAGTCTGCGGGCTGACACTCTCACTAGGTCCAAGAAATTCTACGATGATGTCAGTAAAATGTAGTTCGGCTCTCCACAGACGTGCTGCAGAGCCTGATTTAACCCAGAAAATGCCAATCTTCTTACTGCAGCCACAGATAAAAAATTCATAGGAAAAAAAGAAAGGTTTGGCATTTAATATGGAAACTTTCCAATCCATTCTAAGGATAGAGTAAAAAGGCCAGTAATGAAAAACAGTGATACCAGGACAGCAGAAGCAACCATGGCTGAGACATGCTTTGTTGTATAACACAATAAAAAAATTCTAACTTCAAAAGTCAACTCTATTATACCTTCCTACTCCAGTTAAGACTATGAAGACTTTAAGTGGAACTAGCAAAAACGACATTCCAGGATTCAACCTGTAAGCCCAAAACCAGAAAATGTGCAGACATTGAAAGTAGACCCAACAATATGTGATTTTCCCCCTTTATTGTTTATGTTTTAGTTTTCCTTTCCAACCCTTGAAAACACTAGCTGGAATTTCTAAAGCTGTGAGACAATACGTTTCTTTCTGAACTTCAACAAACACTTGTAAATACAATACAATAAACACTAAATATAACACAACCTGCTAACGGTATCACTTCAAACACTTCCGCCACAACTGAGGATGGACTTCTCGGCTCTTCAAACTGGCGGTGCTGTTCTGCTGATTCAAATGCTATTTGTTTTTGCTCGTGACGATGTTTCCGTGTACAAACTGTTCACCGCACAAACGGGCTGCAGCGCTGAGGCCTACCTCACTTCTCAGAACCTCATTAACAGCGCTCCATCTGAGCGCACAAAAACACGCGAGAGAGGCTGCTAAATGGAACTTCCTCAGACACTTAGTCTGAAACGGCCTGGAATGGCTGATCAAATTTTAAGGTCTGACTCAGCGCCCTCAGGCAGAGGTAGCAGATGTCTCTGGAGAACCCGTAAGGACTGCCCCAGTGAATCAGCTCCACCAGTGAAATCGAATTTCAACATTGGTTTCGTTAGTAAGAAAGTGTTCTAGTCAAGCCATGAGTCATAGCACCTAAATCCTGAAGCAAACAGAAAAAAGGAAGATACGTCTAGGAGTCTAGGAGTCATGCTGGTGGTTGGGAGCGCGTGGGAAATGAAAACAAAATACAACGAGACACGCGCAGCCAACACGGGGGTGCGACGTGCCGTGTCACCGTCCCAGCCGCTCTGTCGGTGCCGAGACAGCACACACGCCTTCTCCCCCAAACACAGGTGCGTCTCCCACGGGCACATTCTTGTCGGAGACGCCGATTTTACACTCCATTGTTTTTTGAAAACAATTCCGCATTAAATTACAGTAAATTACAACTCAGTGTTGTACAACTTAAAAAATTCCTAAAACAGTTATCACAGATGCTCACAGAGAGGACTGCACTGATCCACAAGAGCAATCCAGTAAGAATCAGATGAACCACGGGTCAAGTAAAAAGTGTTTATAACCAAGCTGCGCGAACATTGGGGGGCTTGGGCCTCAGCGACAGGCCGCGGGACGCGTCCAGAGCCGCTCCCTCGCTCTTACAGCTGAGGCCGCTGGTGGCGCTCGACGTCCTGGAGGCTCCTCCTGAGAACACACAAAAACGAGAGATTGTTTTGAATTACTTAAGCTAAACACATAAATCATCATCAGATAAACTTCCTAATTGTAAGTCCACACTAACTTTTTCTTTCCTATCTCCCGTGTTTTAGTCCAATAGAATTTTCAACCAGGAATGCACTGACGAGTTCCCTGTGGAGCTTAAAAAATGAAGTGACAAACACCCCCAGATGCTGCACTAGGGGGTTTTGATTCAACAGATCTGGGCTGGGAATAAATGTTTTAAAAAGCTTATCATGTGATTCAACTGGAAAAAAACACCTTTTATACAACCATTTATATATTTGTTCAGAAAAACGTACCACGTTCAAGACCCAGCACCCCGTGTGCGTCACTGGAACAAGGCCCCAACTCAGTCCCTGAGTCAAGGAAGTGACGCTGGGAGCAGGAGGGAGGGGACTGCCAGTCACCTGACTGGTGAGGTAGGACTCACGTGAGCGCTAGGATGCCGTGGCCTGGTGGGTGGCTCCCACTCCCTGTCCCTGCTGCCTCCTACTGTCCCTAGTCCGGGACATGCATGGGCAGTAAGAGCACCGACTCCCGTCCCGGCCAGGGCCCGGCCCTCCCGTGAGCCACAAGGCCCGGCACTGAGCGGCCCCCCTGTGCCACGTTCTCCGGCACACACCGCCAATGGACGGCCGAGTCACTGCCCACGCAGCCACTGACCACGCAGCATCAGCAGGAGGGATCGCGCCTGATGCCTCCGCTGACGGCTGAGTCTCATGTCGTTCCCCCGTGAGGAAGACAAAGCACACACAAGGGCTGAAGATGTTAACAATTCTTCGCTGGCTCGGGAACACGTTCCAGCGATCTTTAAACAGCACATCTACTCACTTCTTCCTTTAATAAATATATGGAAGTCATTAAGTCTCTCTTCCATTATCTAAGAACACTACTGATATTTTCAGTGGCTTTTCCTCCTGGTTTCCTTGCTGTGCTGCCGTTCCCTGCTGCACACGACACCTGAGGTCAAGTGAACACACACAGAACAGAGCACGCAGTGAAAAATCATAACACGCATTCCGCAAGCCAGCCTTTTAAAGCTCGATCGTAAGGACAGAAGCTGTATTTTTTAAAAAGGACAAAAGCAAGCGCAGAATCATCCGGATGCACTCACTCAGCGGGCTGTACTGGCCCAGCGTGGACCGGACCCGTCTCAGGGAGGGCGCGGCGCCCAGGTAGCCCATGTTGCGGTGGTAGTCCATCAGCTGCTCCGAGCGCTTCATGCCCACCGTCGGCTTCACGGCTTCCAGCCTCTTCAGTAACGCCTTCGTTCGGAGAGAAGCGGTTTGAGAGTCAGTGTCAGAGAAACGGCAACATTCTCCCAAAAGGACAACTATCTTTAGAGCCTGAACCTCATGAAATAAAACAGGCTTTAAGTCACTGCTGACACGCCACGGGAACAAGTGTTTCAAACAACACACTTGCAGGAAAACCCGAGGGCTGTGACCTGCTCTCCAGCTAACCAGAACCTCGCCGGCTCTCACGACGGATTGCAGGCACATCTCTCTGTCCTATCAGGCCACAATTTTAGAAAAGGTGCTATAAGTTGAAATACATTAAACCTGACCTTCTCATGGAAATGACGTAATGGGAATAATGCTAAAAGCCCAGAAATGACCATAAACTTACTACAACTGCTGGAAACCCTCGAGCTGGTCCCAGGCAGTGCTGGCTGCAGGGTGACCGCACACTGAGCAAAGGCCTGTGGGCAGGGCCCCCCCACCCCTCGCTTCTGCCAGTCCCATTACGCTTTCTGATGGTCTGTTTTACGTGCCGGAGATTCTGCATGGAATTCAGTTTGAGAAGTAAGTTTTTGCTGTTAAGTTTGAAAATAAACTATTATAAAATATAAAGCATACATAAATCAACCAGCCAAGATACAGCATAACATGGTGTTTTAATAAGATTTAGGAAGAGTCTAACATATAGCCCTGGCTGGCGTAGCTCAGTGGACTGAGCGCGGGCTGCAAACCAAAGTATCACAGGTTTGATTCCCAGTCAGGGCACATGCCTGGGTTGCAGGCCACGGCCCCCAGCAACCACACATTGATGTTTCTCTCTCTCTCTCTTTCTCCCTCCCTTCCCTCTCTAAAAATAAATAAATAAATATTAAAAAAAAAATAAAGTGCTTTTAAAAAAATTTTTTAAAAAGAGTCTAACATATAATACTCCTAATTTTATTTTCTTTCTTCACAAATCAGAAGGTGAAAGAGTTTCTATTGTTTGCTTTTCCCCAGGCATCACTGAGAAAGGAACAGTATTTAAGTAGACCAACGCATTGGGAATTTATCCATGGTTGTATTTTATTATTTTCTTTGATTTAAACGTTCTCTGTAGCATACTGAACTTCGTCTGAAAAGAGAATTGTGTTCTGTGCCACAATTCACATTAAAATATCAGCCTCAGCTGTTCTATCATAGGACAAGTTTCCCTCTGCATCACCTTTTTTCCTTTTTCAATTTAAGTTTTCTTTATATTGTGGCAAAGTATATGTAACATGAAATTACCACTTGAACCACACCATTCAGTGGCATCTAGTACACGCACATCATGGTGAACCATCACGCCAAACGTTTTTGGGACTTTTTTTTCTACCTCGTGTTTTGCTCTTAGCATTTCCTCCCCCTGCCCTTCTATTCCGAGGTTCTATTATCAGTGTTCTGAGCACCCCCCGAGAAGGAAGGGGCATAGGTAGAGTCAAGATTTTCGGGGGGAGAGCTGTTTGGAGAAGGGAGAGAAGAAGGGCGTTGCAGGAACGAACGGAGGCCAGGGGCAGAGGAACAGAACACGCGAAGAGGCAGACAGCACCGTGCGCACGCTGCCTGCCAGCCATTCTGTCTGCGCGGAATGCCCCTCCCCGGTCCGCCCCTTCGAAGGCCAGGAGATGGTCAGCTCCTCGGGAAGCCTTGCCCGCCTGTGCTGGTGGTTCCCCACTGGGCTGAGAGCTCTGGTTCACACGCGGCTCCATCTGTCCAGTCTGTGGTCTTTCCCGCATAACACCATCTTTCGTTGTAGAAAGAGGAGATGGATAATTTAGGTGACAAAACCTAAGATTGTATCTTCTTTCTCTACAGTTTGTAACTGCTAAGAGCTATGTGAGATACTGGAGGAAACAAAAGAATGTAAAATACGTCCCTGTCATGTAATTTACAACTTAGTTGGGAAGGCAGTACCGTTGCATGTCTAAGACATTTATAGCCTAAAAGTTTCTGAGTAAGAAACTTCCTATGTATCAATCACATCATCAATGTATTTCACTGGTTGGAGCAACATTTACTGTTTTACCTAATTATCCTATTAACTACCCACTGAGCTCTCCAGAGTGGGATGCATGGGAAAGAGAACTTGATATTTTCAGTTACCTATTAATTTTGTTTTGTTTGCTGGTGCAAGTCTCAATATTTTAAAAATAAACTCCTAAGTTTCTAAATTTAGTTTTTTGGTTAGATGCATATTTTTCTTTAAATTTTAAGAAAATTGCAATGCTCATTCATCAGATGTAAAACACATAACTATCATCAAAATCAACTGTGAAGTATTCTGATGGTAAGGCAGAAAGTGTACCCCTTCTCCAGTCCTGATGTGTCGCTGGGCGAGACTGCATGCAAACCCAGGGAGGGGACGCGCCCGGGCGCAGCTGTCCCAGCCCCACAGGGCCACACTGCCGAGTGTCAGTCTGGGGCCCTACTTCCATAAGCTGAGCAAAAGCTGAATGACTGACTGCTTTTGCTTGTGGAAACGATATCAAAACAATGAAGTACTGATTGCAGTTCAAACCCTACAATCAAAAGCATATACATTTCAGCCCTGGCCAGTGTGGCTCCGCTGGGTGGAGCATCAGCCCATCACCAAAAGGTTGCGGGTTTGATTCTGGTCCAGGTGCAAACGAGTGATCCCTGCCTGGTCCCAGCACCTAAGGGAAGCAACCAATCAATGTTTCTCTCTCACACCAGTATCTCTCTCTCTCTCCCTTCGGCTCTCTTCAAAAGGAATGAAAAAATGTCCTCAGGTGAGGATAAAAAAAGTATATACATTTCAGTTCACTCATCAATTTACAATGCCTGGAGAAAACTTAAAAATGATAGTTTGATAGTTTAAAACATTGTAAACACTTGTAATAGAGGGATAAAAATGTAAGCTATTTAGTCAGAAAGACTTGGGTTTAAATCCTGGCTTTGCCACTAAGTAACCTTGACCAAGTAACTTAATAGGGATATTAACAATAAACCTCGAACAGTTTGGGGAGGTGAGTGAGACAGTGCCTCAGAGTGCCCAGAACAGTGTCCGGCAGACAGTAGTAACTTACTCAATATTCATGCTGCCATTAACACTGCTTTGTATTATTGTCTAGTTGCTTGACATGTAACAGTATATATTCCCAGCTAAGTTATAAATTACATGATATGGCAGTATTTTAAGTCTATATTTTTATATTCCTTCCAGTATCTTACATAGTTCACAATTAAATACTTGTTTAATGAACTGAAAAATGGTAAGAATGATTACTTATTTTTCAATTTATGGTCTACAAAATCTTAGAACTGCTACTCAATTCAGATTCTAATAATGAATCTCAAAATAATTTATCTAAATATTTCTTCATTATTTTATCTTGGAAGTTATCTTTTTCCTTTTTTTTGGAAAGAAACACAGCCCAGCCTAAACCCCGTCTTCAGAGGCAGGAAGGTCAGAGCGAGGGGACGACTGGACAACGTGTCCGCGGTCCCTGCAGTTCTGCACAGAGGGGAACCACTCTCCTGTTTCCGCGGCGACAAAGCGAAGACCCTGAAGGCCGCCCGAGGGTAGTGACAAGTGTCCCACAGTCAGTCCCACAACCAGGACTGCTCTCCCCTGTTTTCTGCAGCTGGAGTCACACTGAGTTATCATTAGGTTTACTTCTTTTACGGGAGGAGACATCAGACAATAAAGCAGAGAGAAGCCAGACTGAACGAACCATAAATTACTTCAAGTTCTGAGGACAAAGGTACTGATCATTCAACAGACTAACACGCACGATGTCTGCTACAAATGTTCATCTTTGTGACAATGCATCACTCCCCCTTTTAATAGTGTTCCCTTTGTAAGAGCTCTAAAATTACTCCTCTAGACCAGCAAGGAACAGAAGAAAAAGAGGATTTTATTTTTCACTTAGTGTCTTGAAAAACAGTCTCTATTTCTAAATTTATACATGCATTACTTTCATTTGCACACAGGAACTCCTGAGTGGAAAGACTGTGGTCTACATTACTGTCCACTTATTTGTACTTCTCTGGATTTAAGATGGAAATACGTCAACTCTGTCTGAGCTCCAGGCTCCAGCCCCGACACATCCTGCAGCAGGGGCACTGGTCCCCCGGCCCAGCTTCAGGCCCGCCCCCTCTCCCTTCACAGCTAAGGAAACCGGCCTACATGTAGAAGAACGAAATAACCTCCTTTCTACCAGAGGGTAAAGTGAAATTTAAGCTAATCATCTTACTGACTCCCTCTCCTCTGCTAAGATTATTCTTGTGCTCTTTTATAAGAAAATCTGGCTTAACAAGAATATTTCAAAATTCATGAGTTAAAACATGGCTCCCCTGTTGGAAATAATAAAGTTCTAATATAATTGAGTCTACATGGAGCAAGCGCGCCCTCTACTGGATGAAGTTACTTTTTCTTTATTATTCCTCTGGTTTATTTCCTTTGGTAATGAGAGGGGAAAAAACGGTGGTGAAACTAATAGTGAAGAAGTCGAAATTCACCAGAAATGCAGATTAACAGCACACTTTTAACTCTGACGCTTAGGGCTCGGCTGTACTCCGCGTCTCCGCTCTCCTTTCCCACCCGCGCCGCATGGCCGTGCTGCTCCGTCTGGCACTGCGTCAGGCACAGCGCCCCCCCCCCCCCCCCCCCCCCCCCCCCCCGCCTGGACCGCCAACCGGCGAACGCGCGAGTCCTGCAACAGAGCTGCCGCAGTCACGCTGACCGCCAGCAGAGGAACTGGGCTCTGTCTCTGGAGACGCAGTAATGGGCGCCGCCCGTGCAGTACATCTGACACAGAAGTACAAACGTGCGTGCACGCGTGTGCATGTGTTTTGACCACGAAGAGCCTAGCAAGCAGCTCTAAAAGTACATCAGCTCACAGTGAAGTGCTGTTAGAGCCACCGTGGCTCTACACGGGGTCTGACAGGTGGCTGGTTATACAATAAAAATACAAAAATCCCGTTTACAAAAGCAAGCGGTAAGAAAGTGTAACGAAAAAATTTCATGCAGAATAGAATAAAACTATGTGGGTTTGAAGCAAGTTATCTTACTAAGGTAGAATATAAGAAATCTCTGAATAAATGAGAAGACATCCTATTTCTGGTAGGAAGGTAAAGGATTTATCAATTACTGTAGCTCTGAATTTGTGTGCTGAGGATCTAATTTTAGTTTAGGACACTGCCTGGGTTTAGAATCGCGGGTCAGCCGCTTACCAGCTCTGTGCTGGGGCTGATTGATTAATCTCCTCGGTCTCAGCTAGCTCATCTGTAGGGTGTGGCTAAAATAGCCCCCACCTGAGAGAATCAATAAGCTAATACTGATTCAATAGTCAGGATTATTCAAGATCAGGGTTCAATACAGGATTCCTTATCCTTGGAAGACACCAAGGATAATGCCAGGAATTTAGTAAGAGCTCAGTAAACATCAGCAATTATCATGAACTGGAGTCCATGAAGCCAGTGATATGCATGAGTAAGTGTTTAGTGTGAAGGTCTGAACAGTCCCTGTATACAGTCCTTAGAACAACACCAGAGTGTAACCATGTTTCTCAACAATCAATGCCTTTCATAAGTTCAAGTAGCAGACCACCAAATTTGACCTCTATGAGAATGTTACTTATTCTTTGAAACAGGTGACATATAAATTATTCTGGCTTTCAGGGATACAACCCAGTGAAACGGGTTTCGCTAGTGACTGAACACTTCACAGATGTATCCATCCGACACTGGGACACCATCTCCTGTGGCCTTGCGCTAAGTTAACAGGTCTAGTCAGAGAGACAATGGAGCTTTCCGTATTTTCATTTAATGTTCCCTTAGTTTTCTGGAAAAAAACCCTACATACCGTACCTTACAGGCTCAGAGTCCATCATGTATTTCAACGCAAAGACACGGCTAAACCTACTTTATAGAATTAAATTTGAAGTTTGAGCTGTTTTGGGGTTTCCAGTAAGTTGGACTGAAAAGCAACACAAATGCATTTTCTCTGATAACTGAAAACTTCCAGTCACTTACCAGGTTCTCTCTTTCAATCCTCTGCTGTTCTCTCTGTCGGTTGACAGCACTGTGATACAGCTTGGGGGTGTGACTGATGGACCTTCTAGGAACCACGTTTTTGCTTCCCGGCTTCTCAGCCTGCCTCGACAGCTCCTTCAGAAGCCTCTGGTTTTCCTGGTCGATCTGCCGCACCTCCTCTCTCGTGAACGAGTAGTTCCTCCTGGGCGCCGCTGGAGGCTGCTGGTCGAAGTGATGCTTCTGCGGCGGCCCCTTTCTGTCCAGTTCCAGGAAAGCTACAGAAGTGGACAGAAGGAAAAACAGCTTAAGAGAGGAGCACAGAAATACAATGGTGCGAGCTTTGCCTCTTAAGAGGGAAAACTACATTAACCCACGAAAAGGTATGGATGAAATAATATTAATTGCACCCAGACTACAGTTGTGCAGGAAAAAATCCAGAGGCAACTTACTGTTTTATGTTTACTGGGTTCTTTGGTAATAACAGCTGTACACAAAACAACGGAAACTTTTTAATAAGAAATGTACATGATGCTGATTCTAAGGTAGGTATCAGGTTAATTTTATGTTTCCCTGAGGCAGCTTACTTTAGGGAGCTTGGAAACCTCTGGCTGAGTACACTAGAAACCTATGGTTGGGTACATTAATACAATACTTAACTTGGACAGCATTTGTTCACTGGAAGGCATGCTTTAAAAATAAAATGCCCTTCGCAATGACTGATGGAAACAAGGGCTAGAAAGTGGCAAAAACAAACTCAGTATTCTGAAGTTTCAACTTAATCCGAAAATACTTTCCTAAAAAAGATTTATGATCTTAATATTGGTATTAAAACAAATGCTCCTGTAAAAGTCAAACATTTTCATTCCTGACTAAACATTAGCCCACACGAATACAGTGTATAAAGTTTTTAACCAAGAAAAATATTTTGCATACTATGATTATCACATAAAAGTTTACAAAAATATTACCACTTAATGTTTTCATTGTTAAAGCTTCCGCTTAAATCTATACTAAAAATGAATACATTGTCAGATTAATATACTGTCACATTTTTTTTCACACTATTTTTTAAAGTAACCGTTACTTGTTTTTACCTCGAGTACCTTCATGTTAATCCTCTTCCTCGCTTAGCATTTTGTGCTGTTACAAGCACAACGCTGTAAGGGAAGGGGCATGTTTAACCCTCATCTAAAAATGTGCCTGGTCCAGAAATAAAACATTTAATCAAGGTCACGAAAACTGTAAGTCTACCTCCCCACATTTAACTGAAGACGATCAGAGATTACAGAAACTTAAAAAAATTTATTGCAGGGGCTTCCTGATAGAAAAAAGAAGGAAATTAATGGTTGGTAATTTGTTGAAAACAATACTGGGTCAATGACAGAATCTGAATGAGAACACATTTAGGAAGATATAGATGTGCTGAAGATAATTAATTATCTTGCTCCCAAAAACTGCACATTTTGTAGAATTTAAGGTTTCTAGATTAATCTAGCCATATATGAAAACCTTTAAAATGAAATTCTAAAGGCAATTAGAAACTACTTTCTTAATGGCACTTTTAAAAAGTTTTCAAAAGTAAAATAAGGCTATAACAATAATTAAAAAGGACATTTAATCTAATTCATTTTTAAAATTAGCATTCTGACTTGGATGACAAAGTATATATATGGAATGCTTATATTTTGATACCAGGTAGTACTAGAATGTTTTTCTAAAGTGGCTGCATGCTTTAGTAGAAAGCAACCACAAATACAGCGGTGAGCAAAAGGAGGTTTATAGTTGTAACACAAACAATACAATGAATAAAGTAACACAAGAATGAATGGTTTCCAAGCACTCGCAACTGTAAACCTACTTTTGCACGCCCCTGTGTATGAGCCATTGGTTTTTCCAATTAAGATCTAAATTTTTTGAACTTGAATACACTTTGAGGGATGTGCACATTTATGAAATGCTGCTTTTCCCTAATTGTTTCCAATGGAACAATTCTGTTCCAACTTGTTACAGGTTCGTCAGGGGCCGTCATCACCAGAGCCATCTCCGGAGTCATCTAACACCACTTAGTAGAAGCGTCAGTCCACTTTCACCTAGGCCGACAGACAGCACTTTAAAAATTCATACATAATGCTATCACCGAAAATTTTATCCCTAGCCATTTTAAGACCTCATTTGTATATTAGTTCTTTAAAAAAAATCCATCTTGTAGGCATATTCAGGATCCCTACTTAAAAAATGGTATTTGCTTTTTAAAGTGATTTTTAAAGTTTTTTTTTATTAATATGAACTTATAAACTGGTAAGTCACATTTCAAGGAATAATAATTAAATTTACTGAATTTCTTTGTCTTTGTGGACCTGTCAGATGAGAAATTCTGTGACATTCTTCCAGTCCCCTTCCTTGAATCCGGCAGGCTTGCGGACCAGGATGACCCAGCCAAAGTGTCTGTCAAAACTAGGCAAAAAAGGAGATGCACCCCCCCACCCCAGCACCCGCTCCCTAGAGTACTTGTCCTTGGGCCCCAGCCGAGCTGCCCTGCACAGCTGACTGCCCTGGAGCCCTAGGGCTGCTAGGCTGTGAGGAGATCAAACCGCACAGAGGGAGGGGCCGCGCAGAGGCACTGTGACCCTGGCCTGTGAGTCACCCTAGGGTGCTGCCTTCCACCTCTCCGAGGTTTGTGATGTGTTATCAGAGCAGCAGTTACTGGCACAAAATTGCGTGCCAGGAACTGGGGCGTTACTGTAACTAGAGCAGAAACAGACGGCCCTGGCTGAGAGACCAGGGGACAAGGAGAGCTGGAAGGACCCAGAGGGACCGCTGAGAAGAGGATGCAGCGGCAGACTGTCAGGGACGCTGCGGGCTGGCCGGCCGGCTGACCAGGTACCTGCTTCTGGGCTGGGTGAAGCAGACCCCCACACAGAGTGCTGAAAGTTTCGGCGGTTTATTTCATCCACAGTGCCGACAGGAGATGGGCTGAAACAGGATCCGGTCAGTTTTCAAGTAAGATTTAGAGAGAATATAAAAGAGCCAGGACTTATGGGATCCAAAATACATCTCCTGGCCCAGGCCAGTGGGGCTCAGTTAGTCTGGGGTGTTTCCCGCAACCGAAGGTTGAGGGTTCGATGCCCTGTGGGGCGCATCCGACCCCTGCTCGCCTGCGCTTATGGGGGGCAACCGATCGGTGGGTGCTGCTCTCCAGCAACGACGTTTCTCTCTCCCTTCCTCTCTTCCTAAAAAGCAATGAAAACAAAGTCCTGGGGTGAGGGCTGGAAATACATACACACAACTACTTGTCCTGTCCAGTCCTGCCGGCAGAAGATTCTCAGAGTACTCGGGGGGCTACACGCAAGTGAGGCACCATGTCTGAGCAGCCCCAGCTGCACTTGGACTTCTCTGAGATGCTGGGTCTCGAGGCTGGGGGGCCTTTGGAAAGGAGACGAGCACTTCGGCGTCTGGGAGGAGGGTGTGTAAGTTATTGCCTGGCAGAGGGCAGACCGAAGAGGCTTTACGCATGTCTGTAAGTTATCTGACTTATTAAGAGGGAGGGCCTGTGCTCCTCTCCTTAAATCGGGGAAGGTCTGTGGCTGTTTAAAGCAACAGAACACGGGAGAAATGAAGCTGCGTGACCCCGGAGGCGAGGTCATAAAAGGCGATGAGGGTCCTGCCTTGTCTCCCGGAACCCTGTGCTTGGACACTTGAGCCGCCATGTGAGAGGGCCAACGACCTGACGCCACCCTTCCTGGAGAAGCCAGGTCAGAGAGGGTGCACGTGGGCCCCCTGCTCAAGTCACCCCGAACCCAGACGCCCGACGTGTGAGTAACGAGCATTCGGACCATCCCCGTCCTGCCTCTGAGCCTCTGTGTTGGGGCAACTTACTATGGAGGAATGGCCCTGACATGTCATCACACACACAAAAGTGTTGTGTGACACACAAGGTATCTGTGGGCCAAGTGCAGCCCACCAGCAGGCAGTTAACGTTTGTTTGTTGGGGGGGGGGGGTGGCGGAGTGGGGGCTAATTGACCTATAAATCTTCCATAGTGATTGTGGTCTTGTCCGCTTCATCATCCAGTTGTGTTTTGGTTTTATCGTACATTTCAGGTCAATGGCCCTTAAATCTTTCTGTTGTGGTTGGTCAGTTCATTGACGTAAAACACTCTGTTCCTTTCAGGGCTTTTCACACCTTGAACTCGATTTTGTGAACTAATATGACTGATAACTCTATTTTCTCTTTGCTAACAATACTCACCTGACATACTGTTCAAGCCTCTATTTTCATCCTTTCTATATTATTTTAAATGTTTTCTTTTGTTGGACTTGAAATTTTTAACTCCCTCTGATGGTATCTTCAGGTAAGTTAAAAACATCCACTTACATTGTTTGATCTCTTTTCCCACAATCTTACTTTAAAAAAGTATACCCGTTATTACTTTTTTTCTCATTTCCCCACTTTTTGGAAGATTATACTACATTTTTTCCTTAATACACTACGAATCATATACTCTAATCCATTCTTCTAGAAGTTCTTAAACTTTTGGTCTCAGGACCCTCTTACACACCTAAATATTGCTGAGCACCCCAAGGAATGCTTATGTGGGGTACATCTACCAATATTTACCATGTGTTAAAAAGTTAAAAAAATTAAAGATAATTATTAATTCATCTGAAAATAACCAATGATATATTAACATCACATTTTATTTAAAAATTTGAAAAACTGAGGAGTGGCAGAATGTAACATTTTGCACATCTTTTAATGCCCTGGTGGCAGACAGCCGACTCTCACTGAGGGTCGTGCACCCACCTGCTGCGCTGTCGTCGTCCCGTGGCCCCAGGAAAACCCCGCTGTACACGCGTGACAGAAGGGTGTGAAAAGCCAATCTTGTCCGCTTTATTAGTGAAAGCAGTGTTGTCCTTGCCTAAAACCACCGAGCGTCACTCTGAACTCTGCTTCAAGTGCTGTGGCCTTCGACTCCGAGCCTGGTGCCTCTGCCAATCCAGTCTTTTCCCAGAGGTTCGGTAGCAGGCGCCTGGTGTCTGCCGAGGGTGTCTGAGATTTCCCGCCCGCCTGCTCCCCCAGTCTGGTCGGCTGAGCCTGCCAGCAGACGGGTGAACGTGCTGCCAGGGTGGAGGTGCCCGCAGCTGATCTCAGAACAGAACTCCCCCCGCAGCCCCCACCCCCATGGTTTTGCTCTCTGGGGTTTCAGTTACCTGTGGTCAACTGTGGCCCACAAACGTTAAATGGAAAATTCCAAAGATACACCATTCCTAAGTTTTGCACTGTGTGCCATTCTGAGCAGCACGATGGCATCTCAAGCTGCCCCACCCAGGACATGAACCGGCCCTCTGTCCAGCCAGCAAACCCACGCGGTCTTCACCACCACACTCCAGGTGCTCAGTGGCCGTCTGGGCCAGCCGATCACCTGTGGCAGAGCCGCACGCTCGTGTTCAGGGCACCCTGCCTTTCCTCACCAATGGCCCCAAAGCCATTCACATAACTTTTATTACAGTTCATTGTTGGAAGTGTCTGTTTTATTACTAAGCTGTTGCTGCTAATCTCCCACTGCGCCTACTTCTAAGGTGGGCTTCATCGCAGGTATGCGCACACAGGTTCAGCGCCCTGCAGGGGTCTGGGGAGTGCATGCACTGAGGATGGAGGCGCGGGGGTGGCTGCTGCACAGGCGTTCCCTTCCTCACCGGGTCTAACAGGGTCCGAGCGCCCCCTGGATTTAGTCAGTCTGCTTCACTCCCTCCCATGTAGGCATCAGTTTAGCAATAAGTTTAACCAGTCAGTTCCTTTGTTCATTAATTCTTCCTTGATCACATCTGCTTCTCTTATCATTTTTCTTCTCAGGATACATCACCTAACGATGTATCTAATTATTTCATACAGAATCTGCGCAGTAACATTTGAGGTGGAGCACTCCTGAACGGTCCCCGCTTTGCCCCGCAGATTCCTCCCAAACTGACCCAGTTTCACCTAAACGAAGTGCATGGAACACACCCTCCACTCTGGTCACGTCAGCGTCTTCAGTGCTCTCCACCTGTGAGCCAGTCAGGCCGTAACCCGATGCCTAAACTTTTTCTTACTCTGTTTACTTTTTAATGCTCTCTCTTGAGAAGTGCTTTACAGCTCAAGGTCAGAGAACAAATTCCAAACATACCCTTTTTTGCTATTTACATAGCCAAAGGTAGGCTTGGGGTAGGGGTGGGAAATCGCCCAAACCAGTACCTAATTGAGCTAAAAGAGGCTAAATATTCAGAGATTCTAATAAATTCAAGATCTACTTGAATGTCCGATGTCTAATAATACTAGTTACACTGCTCTTCCCTTCTAATACTTGTCAAGCACCCCAGAAATCCCAATTTGGAACAGGGCCTTAGCAACATGTACCAACACCTCATGCTACAAAGGAAGAAACCGGGGCACGCAATAGTTGCTGTTTGTCTAGGGTCACGTGAGTAAGCCTAAAATTTTGATTCCACTTCCAGAATTTTCTTCACTCAAATTCAACACTGTTTCATAGTCCAGTTGGCCCTAATGGGGATACCTGATTTCATATTCTTTTATTAACCTTTGTTTCATATGCTTATCATTTCATAGTTCAAATTTACAAGCATCAATGAACTTGTTAACAAAGTTATTTTACACCAACAAATAACGTTAACACTGTTAGCTGTAAGCACCCCTCACTATAAACTCTCGCTCAGTGTCTGCTATGATGACTGGCGAAATGTTTTACTCAAAAGTCATCATCTGGATCAACAAACTGTTTTATGTACCTCTGCACTCAGCTGGCGACAGATGTTTAAATTCAGATGACACAGCACACGTGTGTCCCTACCTCAGCTGCTCTCCTAGGATCACGTCTCGTGTCACAATTTTTTAAATGTGCTGTACGCATCATTGCTCTCGTTTTCCTTACACTAGGTGAATTTATCCTCCAAGGGGAAAAGGCTGTGAAGAGATCAGGCGGGACAGAGAGGCCTGGGAAGCCCACACGGCAGCAGCCGCACGTGGAAAAGCGTGCTGAGAAACCGAGTGCAGAAAAAGCACGGCTGTGCACACAGCTCCGATCCACGTGTCCACGGCTGAGTGCTATGTGCAAAAATAAAGAAAGCTTATAAAAATATTCTTGGATCTGAAAGCCTCACTGGGTAAATTGAGAACAAATAATTTTGAAGAACTAAAGAAAAACATTATGTGACAGGCGAAGGGCCACCGTTAGTGTTTGAAATGTTTCACTATTACACAGAATCCATGGGTGGTTCTGTCATGGAGCCCAATGGCAGAGGTACCAGCCAGCCAATGCCCCCTGTGTTCCGGTGCCTTTAAAAGCCCTGGGCGCCCCTTGGCAGCGAGTCGCTGAGACCACGCTCCCTGCTGGCTCCGTACCGGGCAGCGGTGCGAATGAAGCCCCCCCTCCACATACACGCTCAGTCTCCCCGCTGAACCAGTACTTCCGCGCTTCACTTATATTTGGAGAAACTGCTGAGGGGTTCTGGGTATGATGACTGTTTCTCCCATTTCAAACTTAAAAATATACAGGCTGTCCGCATCCAACTCGTCAGACAAGGACAGGGAGAGACGACTGTATTTTCAGGACACCGAATCGTTTTTAGAATCATGGTGCTCGGACTGTGGTCCTTGGGTCGGCAGTGCCGGCATTGCTGGCGGGCCGGCTGGAAATGTTGCTCCTTGGCTTTTGCTCAAGATCCTGAACCAGAATCTGTATTTTAACAGGGTCCCCAAGGGACCTGTATGCATATGAAGTTGAGAAGCTCTTCTAGACTGGAAAGTGGCCATACGAATTTTTTTTTTTAAGTGAAAACTGTTACAGTGGATAGCTTGACAAAGAATTAGCAACTTTCCCTAGAGAAGAGTGTTAATCAAGTTTACTAAAGGTCGTAACGCAGAAGGAGGCACAGACTTATTCTATGAAACTTCAGATGGCAAATCTAAGGAAGACTAATGGGTAATTGACACAAAGTCAAATTTCAGTGAAACGTGAAACGCATTTCCTAACTGTTAGAGCCGTGCAGCACAGAAGCGCCCTCACAGTTCCCTCAGTTGACAGGTGTCATCTACTATGTGCCAACACGCGCTAGACTTTGGGATTCTAGTAAGGAATACGATCCTGCCCTCCTGCTGCTTACACTCTAAGGGGAGAGAAAAGCAAACACGACCAATTTCAGAGTCTAATGTGTATTCTGATGGGAGGAGACAGGCTTTTGGGACAGAGAGGTGGGTAGGAATCAAGGGCATGAAGCTAAAACTAGACAGAAGTTAAGAAAGTCTCTTTGAAGAGGTGGTTACAGGCCGAGACCTGAGACACAGAAGCAGCCTACGCGAAGGGCAACGGCAAGTGCAAGTGCCCCGTAGGTGCGAGCTGTTCCGAGACCGGTGAGGAGGCCGTGCAACTGGAGCCAAGTAACAGGAGATGGAACAGAGCTGCAGGCGACATCCACACGGTGCAGGGCAATCGTTCTTCTCACCAGCCTCGACAGCACATCACCCCAGCTGTATCAGAGAGCCCTTGGCGGGGCCCAGGCATCAGTGTTTGCTTTATCAATCTGTCTCTCTGGTTCTCCAGACTACACCGACGTGCTGCCTGGGAGGCTGTTAGGCTACGATAAGGGATTTGGCTTTTATTTTTAATATAGGAGTAAGCCCACTGAAAAGAGTTACGAAATTAGTAGGGATTGCTTTTTAAAACAACACTCTGGTTGTCAGAGGGAAGAAGCAGAGGATCAACAATAGAAAATGGCTCAATCCTGAAAGTTGTAAGAGGCCGAATGAGCATTTACCAGGAAAGGCACTGTAAGTAGAGGCCTGGCCACTGGGTGGTGATGGCCAGTGGGAGTCCCGTGTTTCAGACACACTGAGCACCTGGGACAGTCAGAGCACAGGGAAAAGCAAACCTCCCAGAGAGGGAATGAATCCCAAGTGCAAAATGCTCCAAAATCACTTCATCAACCTATGAGTTATTTGACTAAATAGGGAATTTATTTACACCCTTACATTTTCACCACCGTGTAAATTATGAAGCTCAAGATTTATTCTCTCAACTAACACTTCAAACAAAGAGAATTCTACTTACAACTTGAAAATGTTATCTTCAACCGACCTAAAAGCTAACCTGCAAAGCCCCGTATTTTCCGTTACAGCAACAAGTCTAAAGGAAAGTCTGAAGCTGCCCTTAGTCCACCTGGAATAAACGCCTTGTTCCTTTCCAATGAATGTGGATAATAATAAACTGATACGGAAATATAACAATAAAGATTATTCTAGTTAAAAATATTTACACTTGAATTGAATTATGCAATTTCATCAACTAGGTAATTCTTTTCAAGTAATGCTCTTTACCCTGTAACACATAATCTGAATATTGCCCTGCAGTTTACTTTGAGTTCTCTCACTTGCCAGCCTTCCTGCCACTTTCCCCGGTGGGAAGATGACAGGTCACTTTCACCTCCATGCTGTTGCCTTCCGAAAAGGCGAAAGCGACACAGATCTACTGCCAGTGTCTCTACCGAGTGTGGGAAACCCCAGCTGGCTCCACCCGTCTCAACGACCTCACCCATTTGGTCCCGCTAGGCATTTGGAGTTTGTGTGGCACTAACAACAAAAAGAATTAGTGTGAAGTCATTTTCAGGCCTAGCTGATTGATCAGCTGTGCAATGATGTAAAGGATGACCTTCCTGATACTTTTATGGTAAACTGGAATCTCTAGTAAAGTTATGATATGAATTATCCCAAACAACAAAGCATATTACGAAAATCAATACAGTCAAAGCATGTAATGTTTAAGCTCAATATACCTTTAAGTTTCATATTTAAATGCAACAGTTTTGAAAAGGAAAAATTACCTTTCAAGAGATGATTCAGGTCCATGGTGTCATTCAGGGCTTTCTGCTTGTGCCTGCGGTCTGAACTGGAATCCGACACCGGGGACTTCGGGGTGAGATCGGCCCCATGCTTTTCTCTTCCTTTTTTGGCCGATTTCAAATTATTTTTTAAATCCCCAACATTTCCATACACTTCCTGACTCACGTTTTCTTGCCTTTTAACTTTTACTTTCTGATCGTTTGACGCGCCCAGTTCGAAAGACTGCACAGGGCTGATGTCTGGGGTCGATAAAGGAGTGACGTCTGTCACAGTGTCTTCAGATTCCTCGGTGCGGTCACCGACTTTCGGTTTAGTACTTGAAGGCTGTGTTCCCGCCGATGGTACTCCCGATTTAGATTTCTGTTTTGGTGACGAGTGGGTTACTCGAGAGAGAGGTTTCTTTAATGACGGAGATGAATCAGATGTACAATTATCAGAGTCTGCATCTGAAGAATCGGACCGTGAAGTTGAGGAGGACAAAGAGGAAGAGGAGCTCCTTTTGGAATACTTTCTACTTAGGCCTTTTTTAACCTGACTGGATGGTTTGGCTGACTTGGACCGGACATGATGTCTTCTCCCATCATCGCTGCTTTCCTCTCCATCCGTATAGTAATCATCTTCACCTTCCTTCGCAGTTTTGGGAATTCTACTTGGAATGGTCAGGTGTATTTTACGTCCTGTTGTAGCATCACCCAATTTCTTTGATCTCGAAGAAGTGGTCAATGGTAAAGAATTTCTGGTTTGTGTATTATCATTTTCTATTACGTGTTCTTTTGGAGGAATTACCACTTGTCTTTCATTTCCTTTCTCAGTAAGATAATTTTCGTTTCTTTGCATTCTACATTTTGAGTTTACATTTTCTGTATCTTTGTCTGTTCTCTCTTTAGGGTTATCCTTTTGCTTGTCAAAAACTGAGTTACTTTCACTTTTCTTTGTATCCTCAAAGTCACTGTCAAAGAAAGAATGGTCCACTTCACCTTCTGATATATCTCCGAACTGATCCATGATGGCAAAAATATATCTAAAAAAGGAGAAAAATGTAACAATCAGACTAAAAAGTAATCATAAGATACTCCTTATTTTTGTGTAGGAATTCAGTCTTCCTAAACAAAGAGGTTTGGTTAATACATTAAGAGAAACATGACCCCCCAAAACCCCACCAAAACCCAGCAAGTCAGAGAAGCGATAATGGGGCTAGAGGAGCACTTCCAGGTTGTGTCAGTGATTTCAAAAACAGGCCTAATAGTTCAGTTCACAAGAAAATCAAAACAGATCATCGAGGCGGGGACATCAGAGACATGGATACTAGACGAACCCTAAGGAAAAGGTGCCTCCCATAAATGAAGTGCAGGCAGAGTGCAGAGTAAGGAAGGATGGCGTTAACACCAGCACAAACACATCATTTCAGTGAGAGCGGTATAATAATGCAGATGGCAAACCACCCATTTCACTGCTCCCTCACCGCGGGTACTGAAGCAGCGACAGAAAGGAGAAGGTTCCCGGGAGAAAGAGAAGCTGCCTCTGTCCTTCTCAAAGGGCAGCCACAACTCTACGGCACAGGCACAGGCTATCCAGGCAGCTAGGGGCAAACCTCTAAAATTTAACCCGGGACGTACAGCCCGGGACGTAACCGAGTACGGAAGAGGACAAGGGAAGGGTCCGCATGTCTTACTGTGTTAAAGGGAGTCTAACCGAAGAGATTTTATAGCAAATGGGCTGTTTAAAGTAAAAAAATGAGAGCATGTTATTTAGACAGAGTTAAATACTGGGAGAAATACATAAAAATGTTCAAAGGAGGTGCCTCTAGCATAGTGCAGAAACCACTGTTTTGGTTACAGACCTTAAATTACCAGCTGACTTGCTGATTTAAACATATTTTAATGCTTTGTACGACTGAAATTAAGTTAGAGATATTTCTCTTTCTCACTGGTCTTACCAGCAGTGCCACAACTTCTATTACTAATAATCTTGAATTCAGAGTATAACCTCTAATACTGTTCTCCACTAAAAAATTAATTAATTTAAAAAAATCAGAGCAGCTGATTCCATTTCTGAGAGGGGGAGGGGCTCAAAAAGGGCCTGGAATATCTTACTGTTGACAGAAAGCACAATATTCAAACACGCCTGAGTTAGGGGCAACAAAACAAAAGACTCTGTTTCAAAGGGGCTTTCACTGTTCAAGCTGGTATTTAAAACTGAAAAACAAGAAACAAAACATATGCAAAAATGAAAACGTAATTCTATGGGAAGACACTGTCCAAATTGATATTCAAAAGGGGCAAATAGTATGAGTTATGTTAAAGGAAAGCAATATACAACTTCCCAATAATAACATACAGGTAACAAGACAATCATGTGCTCATTATATCCAATTTGGTTAATTTTGTTATATATAATCAAACAATAAAAAACTATGTTATCTGTATCCTAAATCGGCCATGATACTCTGCAGCCTTTAATTAAGTGACCTTGCAACTTATAAAAACAAGTATGAACATGATTTTAAAATCAACTAAAACTTATATTATTAATACTAATGTGGTAAGTTCAACACGATAAAGTATATGGGGTAATACATTTTATCATCATTAGATCATCTGTCTGCCTAAAGTTTTAAAGAATTTAAGAGATTCTGACATATTAAACTAATAAGGGAATCTGATTAAATCAGTAAGTTTAGACTTATTAGGTTTATACACATCTAAGTACTTAGGAAGAGTTTATTAGGTCTGTTAAGTGTGACTTGTCAGATGTTTGAGGAAGAAAATCAAATACTGTATACTAAAATTGTAATTGTGCTACTAGTGAAATAAATTTGCAAATGGAGTACAATGTTCAAGGACATTTAAACTAAATGAAAGTTAATCAAAGTACAAATGAGTTTTAAAATTCTAACATTATTACATTTAAACTGAGATAAGATGTGTTAAGTAAATCTTAAATATTTAAGAAAATTAGATTATAAAACCTACAGCTAATAAATATTAAAATACAAAAAATATTACCTCCCATAACACAGATTAACACCCTTTTTATGTTTTAAAATCCAAAGTGACAAAAGAAAAGCTCTTCCCAAAATCCTCAAAAAAGATGTCTAATATGGTTTTAGGTATAATATTTACCCATACTGAAATCAAAGTCTACTCTCTCAAATAGTAATTTATAAAAACTGAAGCTTGTCTCTTAAAGACATTTGGCAATTAATTTTTAGAGCCACACAGAGGACTGAGTGCCAACCTGCAAACTGGAAGGTCGCCGGTTCAGTTCCTAGTCAGGGCCCAAGCCTGGGTTGCAGGCTAGGTCTACAGTTGTGGGCATGCAAGAGGCAACTGACTGATGTATCTCTTACACATCGATGTTTCTCTCCCTCTCCCTTCTCCCTCCCTTCTCCTCTCTCTGAAAATAAATAAAATCTTAAAAAAAAATTTTGGAGGCACAAAAAAATCATAAATCATTTAAACCAGTACCTCCATTTCTGAAAATTTATCCTAACAATATTAAGAAGGAATGGTATTAACAATAGCGGTTTGTAATACTGAAAAAACTTGAATAGAGGAATATTATGATTTCATTAAATAATTACTTACCAGGGGCCAGCAAACTACTATGCACGGGCTAAATTTGGCCTGATAGTTGTTTCTGTAAAAATTCTAGAGGAACACAGTTTGAAAAGGTTCCCAGACCAAATTCCAATGTAAGAGGCTTCCCCGCACCAGCAAACAATTCTCAGACGTCAACAGGGTGTCTGAGAATTCAACTCCACTCTGACACTAGGGACATGGGATCCCACAGGAAAAGGGCTCAGTCCCTCACGACCACCCTCAACTGGAGGCACCAGTCACAAACCCCGGTGGCTACCTGCACTTTCCGACTACCAGACTACAAACCCCTCCAACTCAGGGTGCCCAACACAAACCCGGGTTGTTGCCGGTACTTCTGACTGGCTATAACCCAGTTTCCCGCCAGCCCATCCTTGGATTTGATTCGCTACAACAGTGCACAGAACTCAAGAAAACCCATTTACTCACTGGAGTACCAAGTCATTACACAGGACGTTGAGAGGTACGTGTCAACAGTCAGATGAAGAGAGGTGCAAGGTGAGCTCCCCGCGGAAGCTCTCTGCACGAAGACCCAGCCAGCTCTCCGGGGTTTTCCGGAGGCCTCATTGCATAGTGAGGGTTAGGTCCCTGGCCACTGGCACTTCGATCTCCAACCCCTGTCCCCAGAGGGTCAGTGTAACTGGAAGTTCCAAACCTTTAATCTGATGGACTCTCCAGCAACCAGCCCCACCCTTGGGTAGGGTCCAAAACTCACCTCATTAACATAAGAAAAACACCAGAACCACTTTCAACCCCTGGGAAATTCCAAGGGTTTTGGGAGAAGAGGGTCAAATATCTTAGGAACGGAAACCTCCCGCAGCCCCACTCGCAGCCCCACTCAGGGGTTTAGGTGCGTCTCCGGCAGCTTCCCCACTACAGGGGCAGAGCTGCGAAAATGACAGAGACCCTACTCATGGCCCACAAGGCCTAAAATATTTACCAACTGCCCCTTTCCTGAAAGAATCTGTGGACCCCTGATTTAGGGGCTATATCAGCATGAAAAATGCAGTATACAGAATGATTGCCCATGCTGGATTACTAATGATACAATTTATATATTTAAACAGAAGCCAGGAGAAAAAAGGGTATAAATTAAGAGTTGACCTGTTAGAAAAATCAACAACCCCATTGCCTATTTTGTATTTCCATTACTGTTATGGCAGTGTCCATGCAACAAATTAGGCACGTGGGTGATGGCCGGGAGTCTGCAAAGTGAAAATGAATGAACTGCGTCTGATGCACGCGGGTTCAGGGTTCAAGCTCGACTCCGCCACTTCCTAGCTGTGTGTTCCCAGGCCCGTGTACAAGCGAGGCTGCAGACAGAGGAAGTAACTGCACTGCTGTTACCGGCCAGCATCTAGCATTCTGGTTGCCAGGAAACGCCTTCATCACTTAGGTAGAATGAACAGTAAAGCAAGGCAGGGAGGAGGAGGAAGACGTGCCTCACCTGCTAATTCAGCAGTCCTGAGCCAGGTTTGATACTACTGCCAGGTGTTCCAACATCCCAAGAAACACCATGTTAGCAAGGAAGGAGGGAAGTCCTTGAAACTGTGCTTTCATCCTAGGGCCTGGAAAGCAGGAGAGGGTCCACAGTGCCCAAAGCAGCGGCTTATAAAACAACTTTGGTTTAATCGTCTACCTCTGGTCATTATGTTTTAAGAGGGAGTCCCTGGTGCTTACAAAAAGAGCCCATGAATAACTCTGGGAAAGTGCCCCAATCTTAATTAACTGCCTCCTGTCACACATTTGTTTTATAACAACACCAACAAATGGAGTCTGGAGCAAGATATGGATTCAGGCTAACAGACCCCCACATGTACCTACGTTTGGGTGGGTAGTCACATCGCTCCAGGAAAGCTGGTACCACATTAACACAGTGATCAATATGTAATTTTTCTTCTTCTTCTCTCTCTCTGTCGGGCTTGGGGTGCTCTTGGCCCCCACCTGGCCTCAGGCCACCAGGGGGCTTGCCATTCTGGTCTCCAGCCACTCTTACTTTTGCTGCCCAGCTTTGCCCTGAAACTTTGCCTTTCACCCCCCACCCCAGCCAGTCCCGTTCTCTTCCGTGGGAACAGGTCACTAATAAACTGACTGTACACTAATAGATTTGCTGATCTGCAATTCTTTACATGCGCCAGCAAGAAGATCCAGGTCTCTCCCGTCAACACAAGGGTGCTCAAGATTGCACTACTTGTAGTAACAGTGAGTTAGACAAAAATCCAATGTCTCGTTAAGAGGAAAATGGATAAGCCAAATGGTGTATGTGGTATATTATACACCAGTCACAAAGGATGAGCAGAGATCTATGAAATTACTAAAAGAGCAGAATTAAATGAACAGCAATACCATTATGAAAAACTTAAAGCACACACAAGACTCTGTTCCTCATGGGCACCAACACACAAAGTTACACAGGCCGGACTGGAAGGGCAAACATCAGACATGCAAGTGCCTGAGCCCTTGCGGGGAGAGGAGGGATGAGGGTGGGAAAGAGGCATCAAGGAGAAGAATGGGAACCCTGTGGAGGGCTGTGGTCGCGGTCAGGTCATCACCAAGGTGAGGCGTCTGACTGACAGTTACCAGCCCAACTCTGCCCGCCCCAGCTCACAAAGGAAAACAACAAACCTATTAAATGGCCACTACCACTAAATTCCCAAAAGAATTTAGCGCCCACTGTCATTAAATTCCCAAGAGAGCTACCTTTTCTTTGGTCAGATAATTCATCCTACAATCCAAAGAGTCAAGAGTTGAAATAAAAAAGAATCATGGTTGTTTTTTCCTTTCTGACTTTGTTCCATGGCTAAGAATACCTTTCAGGTTAAATTTTTTAAAAGTTTCTTCAATTTTAAAAGCAAACAATTTCATAGCACACCCCAGAGCTTCGGGAATGAAGCAGTTAGTTCTGGGAGCTACAGTGAAGAGTGTGAAATGTAAATCGTGACTAAGGATTTTCAGAACAGAATGTACTCAGAGACTTGCAGGACTGGCATGCAAACAGATTTTAGAGTTCTTACTTGTAGTTCGAGGCAGAACTTACTCCAGCACATGCACTGGACTAGAAAGCCATCTTGAGTTTAACGTTAGAACTGCTCAAAAATGAACTGGGGCTACTTTCTTTTTCTCTTTAATCCTCTCCCAAGGATATATTTACTGAGTTTTCAGAGAGATGCACAGGGAGGGAGGGGAGACAGGCAGACACAGTGTTGTGAGAGAGAAGCATCAACGTGTTGCCCCCTGCATGTGCCCTGACCCGGTGTGGAACTCAACACCTTTTGGTGTGCGGGGGCAACACTCCAACCAACTGCGCCACCCAAACACAGCTGGACCCGGCCACTTCCCAAGAGCAGGAGCCACGCCCCACTAGATGAAGTTGGAGAAAAGGCTGACCGTGCACTGGCTGGGCTGCTGCAGAGGGCATTCATGCATTAGGAGGACATGCTCTTTCCCAGCCCCAAGATTATGTGAACTGGGTCTAAGTCCCCAAACCCAATGATTACATACGTCTTTGAAATCCCTGTTTTTCAACAGCTAACAGTCCCCTGCCTTGCCGTCTCCTTACCAGACTGGGAACCCCTGAGAACGACCTCATCACTAAGTCTCATAGCACCTAAAGTAGAATCTGACAAGTATATTACTCAAAGAATGTTTATCCCATGGAGTTTGAGAATTAAGACTGAGCCTGGTTCTGCTTTTTGACAGCTATGTCCTAAGAGTCACCTCTCTTCCCTGAGCTAGTTTCCTTGATACTTTCCCACCGTCATCGTCCCTCCCCTCCCCCCACCACACTGTCCCCTTATCTGCATTGACCCTATGCCGGTAGTCCCCAACAGCTGTACCCTCCCTAGCTGGTCACAGTTCGGGAGAGGCGGTGCGTAGCCCAGTGCCCGGGAAACTTTCCCGGTTTAAATATGGATTGAGAATATCCAACAGGTACGGTTATTTTAAGGATTTCAACGCTCAGGTGATTTCACTTAATTCACCGGAAAATGATCCAACAATCCCACCCACTAAACAATCCTTTCTATAATATTTACTTCAACGTTAGTGAGATTCCATTTATATTAGAGCATAATAAACGTACGGGCTTAACACAGCAACGAATCTCTCTACAACATATTGGGGAACGGTAAACATTCAATGGCAGTTCATCAGGCCTGAATAACCCTTAAGCGGCGCTCAGCGAAGACAGGTGTTCGCCAAAGCTGCCGGGGACACGCCCCATCAGCCCCGCTCCAGCAGCGTCCGCGATGCTTTCCAGTCTCCCCGGGAAAGCGCACAGATCAGAACTGGCATTTTTCAAACTGTCATTCTGTTCCTATGACTTGAAGTTTCGGTAGTTAGCTATGTAACACGGCCCAAAGACGGTAATCGATTAGGTACACGAAGTCTAGTCCCCCAGTAAACATCTGGATTCAGGAGCGGAGGTCCAGACCCCACCCCTTCCCTCCAGGCGGCGGGAAGACAACTGACAGCCCCTCCTCCCACCTCAGGGTTCAGGTTCAAATCCGCAGGCGGTGGTGACCTGCCCCGGCTCCTGGTCGCTGCCACTTCCTAATTGAGAGCTGCCTCGGACCCTCACGCCACCCCGAAGGCGCCTGGAGGACAGGCCGTGCCCACCGGGGCTGGGGATGCGGGCGGCGCCAGGGACCCGCCTCTCGGACGCCTCCGTCGCGGTTACGCCCGCCGCCCGAGGGGCTGGCCAGGCGCCGGCTCCCCTCCCGCGCGCCTCCTTATACCGACCCCGAGTGCTCGCCGCTGCCCCGGCTCCGGAGAGAGGAAACGGACCCCGAACGGCGAGGAAGCGGGAAAAAGCTCGCTCCGCGCCGCCGGCCGGAGTGCCGAAGGCCTCCTCGTGCGCACGCGCCGACGCGCTTCCGGGGCGGAGACAGCGGAAGGAGGGGGAGGAGCTGCACGGGCCCAGTGGCGAGCGTCGCGGGAAGCCGGCGGGGGTCGAGCCTCGGCGCTGCGCAGCTGGTCGCGGGCGTCATAGAGCGCGGAGGGCTCCGGCGGCCTAGAGAGGCTCCACCGGCCCCGCCCGCTCGGGTGGGGAGTGGGAGGCCCGGCCCACAGCGCTCGGCTGGAAGGCGCACGTGCAGGAAGGCAATGTCCTCCGGAGGTGCCCAGTGCTCCGTCCAGGTCTTACTGCTACGGTTCCCGCTATGAAGCGGAATAGTGGTGGGGCTAGTTGTGTGCCAATTTGATGGGGAAAGTTCCTTTCGTTTTCTTGTACTTACTTACCAAAACAGCAACGGTAACAATAAAAATGGGGCGGCTGTGTCTTTGTGATTGTTTATATCAGCAAATTGCAGTTCAGACAACTAATTCTCTGGTCCAGGGGCTGGTGACACGTGAGAAACCCTCTTACTAATGGCAACCGAGGTGGGTTGTTCAAACAATCTAAGAGAAAAATGATCTCTGTAGAATACAAGGGATGTCATGATTTTTCGATTTTGAATTAACAGGCACATAGTGCGGGGGGTGGTGGCGGCGGTGCAGAATAATGGTCCCCCGAAGATGTCCACCTCCTAACCCCCAGAACCTGAGAATATGCTACTTTAAATGGCAGAAGGGACTTTGTTATGAGATTGAGGATGTTGAGATGGGGAAATGAACCTGGATTATCGAGGTGGACACAATGTAATCCAGGTGGGCTTTAGGGGAGCAAGAAAGTCAGTAATCAAAGACAGTAATGGGAGTCCTAGCCATAGAAGCAAGAGGTTTAAGTACAACATGGTGCTTACTGTAGTAACATGGCGACTATATTGTATATTTAAAAGTTAGGAGGGAGTAAAAATTCTGTGAAGTGGTGGGTGTTAACTAGACTCATTCTGGTGACTTTTGTAATATACACACATTCTCTTGTACACCCTAAGCATCTATAACATTGTGTGTTGATTACATCTCAATAAAACTGGAACAATTTTTTAAAAAAATTGTAAGTTAAAAAAAAAAGACACAGCAAGAGATCAGAGTAACGTAAGGGGCCATGAACCGAAGAAAGCAGGCGCCTGTGGCAGCTTGCAAAGGGAAGAAAGGGACTCTGTCTGAAGCTTCCAAAAGGAAGACCATGCCAAGACCTTGGTTTTAGACTTTTGACCTCCAGCACAGTAAGAGAATAAATGTGTTTTAAACCACTAGCTTTGTACTAATCTGTTATAGCAGGAATCGTAAACTAATATAACAGGTACTCAATAAATATTTTTTTAGATGAAATTGCAAAGGAAGTAAAGATTAGCCATATCCTAGGGACTCTCGCTAAAGAAATGGCTGCAGTTTCATTCTTCACAATGCATCTTGTATGTGGTTGTCACTACCAGCAAGTACAGAGAATCATTTCTTTGTTCTTTTTTGTAGGCCAAAAGGAAGGATTTCACTTAATTCTGCTTGATAAGACTATGCTGTCCCCATTTCTCAGGGATGGTTTTCTACTCTGTGGTTAGAGTTTATTACACAAAGGGGTTGAATAGACATTTCTCCAAAGAAGCTACACGAATGGCCAATAAGCACATGAAAAGGTGCTCAACACGCGGGCTGTGAACCAAAGTGTCACAGGTTCGATTCCCAGCCAGGGTACATGCCTGGGTTGCAGGCCATAACCCCCAGCAACCGCACATTGATGTTTCTCTCTCTCTCTTTCTCCCTTCCCTCTCTAAAAATAAATAAATAAATAATAAAAATTAAAAAAAGGTGCTCAACATCACTACTCACTAGGGAAATGCAAGTTAAAACCACGAGATAACCACTTAACACACATTAGGATGGCAAATGCAACAAATTAACAAGGGTTGGCAAAGATGTGAAGAGGTCAGAACCCATGGTAATTGTTGATGGAAATGTAAAATGGTATGGCCACTGAACAGAACTGGAAGTCCCTCAAAAAAATGGGACATAGAATTACCATATGACCCAGCAGTTTCACTTCCGGATATGCACCCTAAAGAACTGAAAGCAGAGTCTCACACATAGAGTTGTGCAACCACGTTCTTAACAAGCATTATTCTCAATAAGCATAGCCCTAGTTGCTGCAGCTTCTCCCTCAGCAGTTGCTGCTCCACCGGGCACTGTGATGTTATAGAGACGACTTCTGTCCTTAAACCTCATGAACCGACCTCTGCCAGCTTCAGACTTTCCTTCTGCAGCTTCCTCACCCCATTTCCCCTTCACAGAACTGAAGAGTTAGGCCCTTTCTATGGACTGGGCTTTGGCTTACTTGGAGTTAGTCTGATCTTTTATCCAAATCACTAAAACTTCCTGCATATCAGCAATAAGGCTGTTTTACTTTCTTATCATTCATGTGTTCACTGGAATAACAGTTTTAATTGCCTTCAAGGACTTTTCCTTTGCATTCTCAGCCTGGTTGACAGGCACAAGGTGCCCAGCTTTCAGCTTATCTCAGCTTCCACATGCCGTGCTCGCTAAGCTCCGTATTTCTAGCGTTTGATTTAAAGTGCGAGACATGCTACTCTTCCTTTTGCTCGAACACTTAGAGGCCATCAGAGGGTTATCAATTGTCCCAATGTCGATGTTGTTATGTGTGAGGGGAAGCAAGAGGGGTGGGGAGAGAAAGAGAGACAGAAACAGAGACACACACAGAGAGACAGAGAGAGAGATGGGTACGGCCAGTCGGTGGAACAGAGAGCAATATTTATGAATTAGGTTCGCCATCTTATGTGGGTGTGTTTCATGGCACCCCTCCAAACATTACAGTAGTAACATCAAAGATCAAAAAACACCATACAAATACAATAATGGGAAAGTTAGAAATATTGCAGGAAATACCCAAATGTCACACAAAATGAGCTAATGCTGATGGGAAAACGGCGCTGACAGACTCGCTGGACACAAGGTTGCCCCAGGCCTACAACCTGTAAAGAATGTGCCCCCTGTGCAGTGTAGTGAAGCAAAGTGCAGGGAAATGAGCCGTGGCTGCACCAATATGGAGCGCCACTTGGCGTAAATTACATGTGTTCCGAAATTTTGTCAAGAGATGTATCTTCCTCTTAGAAATGCTGCATGACGTTTCCTCTAATCTTTAGCCAACTGCTATTGGCTTTGAAAGTATTTTATGATTTTTAGTTTTGAAGTTTGGCCACCCATCTCTATTTTTTGTAAACTACACTCTGCTTGAAAGTTACAGGACAGAAAAGAGGGGAATTAAATGACCTGTTAGGGTCTTACAGTGAATACACAGAAGAAACTGGCATGATATCTAGGCCTTTTGACTCCCATTAACATCTTCATTCACAATGTTTTCCAGCGTGGTCAAGGGCAAATACTGTGGTTTTCTCTCTAACCCTGTAGCTACTTCCAGGACGGGCCAGGGTTTAAGGAGAAATACACTGGTGAAAGAGGAAGATGGTCATCTATTTTGCCAGAGGTTGTGCTGTCTACTTATTTACACTGCCTAACATTTTAAATGTCATTTTTCCACTTAATCTGTCTTTATAATATCCCAATGAGTTAAGACAGATGCCATTCCATCTTTTGTGAGAGGATAACGAAGCTAGCCCATGGAACATTCCATTATTGCCTGTCCAAAGGTGCTGGCTTTATTAAGGAATATAAATAAGGCTTCCCTACCTAATTTGCTTTCTAACCCTTAGACCTGGAAGGACTCAACGCTCACTTCTGGGAAGGAACACATGGGCTCTGATATGATGCCTGACTTCTGGTGTCCTCTCCCGTGGCGCCTGCTGGTCCTAGTCACTCCCTGGTGCTCCCTGGTCCCACCTGACTCCTGGACTCCTCAGACCTTGCCCAGCACAGGGGCCCCGTGGTTTTTGTGAAGAGAATCTTTGAAGTGTCACCGCTGACTTAGCAGCACGATGGCCCACGCTTGGAGGAAGTTTGCCGACCACGACTGTACATTTCCCCAGCTCTGCATTATTTTTGGGAACAATATACTGGTGTGTCGGAAAGATTAGAGTCTTAAGAGTTGCAGACCAGGGCTCTGAATAAAAGAAAGACCAGTTTGCGCTTTACTTGTTGAAGTTACACTCAACTCAGCCCTCGTCAGGGGCCTGGCCAAAATACCACCAGCTCTCCTCACAGAGCACCACAACTCAACAGTTTAAAGCAATAGAATACGTGTCCTAAGTTCAGGATTTAAACCTGTTTTCTTCTCCTCTGTAACATGGGACGAGTAAATGACAGATTTTTGGAAGCAATGAGGCACGGTGGTTAAATGCTCAGCTCTAACGCCAGACCATGACACGTGTTAGCTCTGGAATGTTGAGCAAGTTATTTGTTTTACCTTTTTTGCCTCAGGTTCCTCAGGAGTAGATGGAGATAACATTATCAGGGTTGCCGTGAAGTAGATAAAGCATTCCCAGTGCTTACAACAGTACCTGGCACACGGGGTGTGCAGTTACGTACTGTTATCGCCCGCCACGGGCTTCAGGTGGAAAAGGTACAGAAAGCCCTCGACACACAGTCCTTGGCATGTACATGAACAAAAAAAAAATAGATATGATTGTCGGTAATAACAAGCTACCCATGCTTTCCTTGAAATAATTTGGATTAGTGGGGTGCACTTTCAGGAGGGCTGGTGAAATGAATGTTAACTATTTTAGGGGCAAAAGGAACCCTTCAAGTTCAGTGACACTGCTTTATTTACTTATTATTTATTTTTAAAAGGGGGGTCGGAGGCAAGGAGAAGAGGAAGGTCACAGCTTCTCTCGATGTCACCTGGGCACGGCAGAGTCACATCTGGCATAAGGCAGTTGTTATCTTCTTGTCTTTGACTTGCGAGGTGTAAGAAGTGTCATGTGAATATTAATATTTAAAAAAAGCTTTTAAAAATGACACATGTAAATACATCTCATGCAGCTATAGAAAATAACTCACTTATGTGCCGTTTTGTTAGAACTAAATGTTAGGGCCAATTTTTTAGACCTCTTACTCCCTCCCCCACTTGAACCTCTGCCACTCCGGGGAAATCAATTATGAAGACATGACTACACGGGTGGACTATGTATGTCTGTGGACACCAGTATTTCCTTTTTTGAATAATAACCTCTTAGACAATTCCTTGTTTTAAAATAGTTTTAAGACAAATAGTCTTACTCAATAGTTTACTAATGTATATTCCTCTGTTGACATGAGGCATGATTGCTTAGAAAAACACAATACAGTTACAGTACTGAAAAATATTTTCATCCTTATTTTTCTTAACTATGATTACTGGGAAGCAGGGTATAACTCAATCTCAATTTAACCTTAAAACTTGTCACGACTGCTTCAAGTGGAGAGCCCTGGGGTTTTGCTTGCAAGTATCTCCCATTTCCTTCTCTGTTTCTCGCTGCTCCCCTCATCCGTTTATCAATATCCCTCCTTCCCTTTTTTCTCTTTTCAGTTCTGGATTTGGTCTTTCTACTCTATCACCCCCTTTTCAAATAAATTCATCTCTTTAGGATTCCTTATCTCCTTTAGAATTCCTTTATCCATTCAAGATACATCTGCTGTTCCACTGGTGTTAGTAGTAGTAACTGTGTTTCTCTAGCCTACTGCCATCCTCTCCGCAAGCATTGTCTGTATATTAACGCTGGGACCATGGTAGAAAATATGTACTCTAAAAATTATCTGGACTGCTTTCACTTGCGTGGGCAATAGCATTTGCATTGAATCGCTGGCAGTGGAATGTAGGGACTTGGAGCCAAAGTGTTGATGGCAGCTGGTACCCGCCTGGCACCAGGCCGACTTCTTCGGGCCTTGGCACAACTAGGAATTGCAGGCTTCATTTACTCCTCCACGTTTGTCTGGTTCCTTCCCTGAGGCTGCCGGATGGGAACGGCAAGGCTGTTAGAGGAAACTGTTGAAAGTGAGGATCAGGAATAGTTGCCCATTTAATCTCAGTAGCCGGAGAAAACAAGGCAGAGAAATGTGGGGGCCTGTAAGCGTGCAAGAAGGTTACTTTTCAGAGATGAGCGGAGAGCGAAGATTAAGGAATCACCTGAGCTCGAGAATTATAAATGCTTCTGACACCTGCAGCAAAATTTTCCATCCACAGACGGTGTCCTGGCGGGACCCGGAGGCCCAGGACAGAGCGGCTTCCGCCGCCAGTGGTCGCACCCCCTCCCGGGCTGGCAGCGCAGGGTCAGACCCCTCCCCCGGGCTGCGGAGGGCGGGCACCTCCTCGCTGTCACTCAGCCGGCCGCGCGGCTCTCCGCCGCCGCCGCCTCACTCGCACTCCAGGGCCGCCCCGCCCCCGCCCCGCCTCCGGCTTCGCCTGCTGAAGTCACAACACTGCCCGGCTACCTGGACGCGCCCGGCGGGCAGCTGCGGGCCCCGCGCCGGCTGGCGGCGCTGAGGGGTCGCCGAGAGGAGCTCGGCGGCGTCTGTCCGAGCCGTTCCCTCCGTGGGCCGCCGGCGAGGGCATGATCGCGGACTCCCTCTGCCTCCCGAGCGGCGGCGGGAGCGGCGAGGGCGGGAGGCGCCGCGCAGAGGCCACGGTCCAGGGCTGCGCCGGGGGACAGCGGGGCAGGAGATGAGCCTGTCCCCAGCGGCCCAGGAAGCAGCATGCACCCCGATGCCACCGACAGCAGCGGCGCCGGCCTCAGCCCAGCGCCGGCCGTGGGCGCTCCAGGCGAGCGGCGGCCGGAGCCCCGGGAGGACGCGGTGGCTCCGAGGGGCCCTGGCGGCGGGAGCTGGCGGGTGCCGGTGGCCGTGGCCGCCCTCGCCGCGGCGTTCCTCTCCTACCTGGGGCTCGGCTGCTGGCAGGGGGCAGGAGGGACGGGGCCGTGCGCCGCCCTGCTCAGCCTTGTCCTGTACCTGGGCTGCGCCTCGGCCGCCTTCCTGTTCGGGACCCTGTTCTCCCTCGTCTGCCGGAGCTGGCGAGCCCCGCCGCCCGACTTCGCCGCCGCCTGGAGACGGCTGGCCGAGGCCGCCTGCCGCGGGTCGGGGGTAAGTACCGGCCTCCCCCCTCCTCGCGCGCCCCAGCCTCGGCCTGGCTCCGCCGGCCCCTGGTTCCCGCCGCCCGCCCTCGAGACCCGGTGGTCGCGGCGGGGCCAGCCGAGAGGCACGGTGTGAGGCGGTGGAGTCGCTCCACAGCCATCTTCAGCCACCGCCGTGCTGGCCGAGCCACCATCCCAGTGCCCCGATACTGCTTTGCGGCGGGCGAGTGCCAGGCAGCCGTGCACGGCGCTCCCTGGGCGCAGGCGCTGCACCCGGGGTCGGTCGTTATAGTGGATCAGCTAACCGTCCCCCGGGGAAGGTAACTTCAGGACATTTTACGGAGGAGGGAACTTGGCTTGGGGAGACCAACGTGGCCCAGGCCACTCACGCAGCCCCTCGCACCCAACAAGCTCGCGTGCGCCTGTAGATACCACGCCATCCTGGCCCCACCATGTTGCGAAGTAAGGCAGTCCCGGCTAGTTTGTGCGATTTACCAAGGGTGGGGGTGGGGGCGGGGTGCCAGAAATCACTGTAGGGTGCCGCGAAAGGAAGGCTGTCGCCTGTGAGGTAGGGAACAGCAGGGCGGTGCTTAGGGAAGGTAGGAAAGAGGCAGTCTTTTCAATGAGCTCCTTTCTTCCCTAGTGCCAGACCCCTGCTTTCTCTGCCTCCCCGCTTCCGGCTCATACCCTTCAGCGAAACCGACTGTCTCTGAGCCTGACGCTCGCTGCCCGACTGTCATTAAACCGAACTTGCCCAGGCACTTTGTGGTAGTGGCTCAACTTCCTAAGGATATTTGTTAGAGGGACCATGACCCCCGGGGTGTTGTGTGTGTTTGTGGTAAGACCCACTTGCGTCTTTGTAAAAATCATGACTGCTCTTCAAAAATACCCCTTCCCGAGCCTGCACGCAGCGCGGAGATGATGGCTGAAGAGTGCTCACTCTCTAGGCTGATCGACAGTTCAGTGTATGAAGAAGGAGGACCTTCTGTTTTCAGAAGTAGTCTCGAAAATTAGTAATATTGGTTTTTCTTAAAAACCTTCACTTAGCTGTTTATTTTCTCATGTCTAATGTAGCAGGAGTTGGTGAGCATGTGCATTTTTCCTCTTGCTTTTCTCTACAATGATTTTTTTTGAAAGAAAAAGGACCCTAAGATTTTACTAGTTGGTTTGTTGATCACTGATCAATTATAAATAGCCTTGCCATTCTTCAGAGTGTTGTAAGAAGTTGTAATTCGGTGTGTATATTTATTGAGTATTTTGTACAAGCCAGAGATTAGTTTGGAAGCTGGGATTGAATCTGCAAGACACATGAATGCACATCTCTCTAGAGATTATATTCTTTTTTTTAAAGATATCAAGATATCTTCTTTTTTTTTTTTGATTTTATTTATTTATTTTTAGAGAGGGAAGAGAGGGAGATAGAGAGAGAGAGAAACATCAATGTGCGGTTGCTGGCCTGCAACCCAGGCATGTACCCTGACTGGGAATTGAACCTGTGACACTTTGGTTCGCAGCCCGAGCTCAATCCACTGAGCTACGCCAGCCAGGGGAGATTATATTCTTATGGGGGACCAGACAGTGAGCAAATGGGATACTTTTGGATAGTGATAAAGGCTATGGAACAAAAAGTGGTTAAGATGAGCGGTGAAGAATGGCATCTGCAGTGAGTGGCGCTCAAGGGGGGCTTGGCTGCTCTGTATGGGGGAGAGACAATGTTCTGACATCTGAGTGGCTCATTCATTGTTGGTTCTGACACCCGTTTAAAAAAAGTGCTTAGTAAATGGGGACAGGAAGTGAAGAAGGCAAGGTCACGGTCAAAGCCATAGTATTGCAGTCCACTTCTGAGGGTCTCATGTTATGGTTTACCACCCTGATACCTAGAAAACAAATTCTCCCAAACCTCCCAGCTCACTTGCACTTCTGGGTGGGTTAAACTTGGACAGTCCAGAAAGCTGGTTTGGTAGAGGAATTAGAGGAAATAGTACTTTAAAGGTGACAGTAAACTAGCAGTGTATGTAATCTCTCATGTGCATTACCTGAAGATCTCAGGTACTAGAAAAGATGAAGGTATCATCTAAGGAAAGTAAATTGTTGGCCAGTCTTTTAGAACCTGGATTCTTATAGTAGCCTTAAATAAGGAAATAAATACACTAGGAAATTTACTAAGTTATATGTTACTTAAAATTGAAATGCCTATTAATCATGCACACTTCTTTTTAAAAATAGTACTGATGCCTTTAGTTGTGCTGTGTTTCTAAGAATATGTGTTGAAGGGTTTTAAAAAAGGGTTCTGTTTATGAATGGAGGCAGAAGCACATGGCGTAGTATAAAATATCCACAGTTCTGTGGGGGTAGAAGCTGGACCACTTAGGTCATCTAACATATGTGGAGGGGGAGGCTGCTTAGCACTAAACCAAATGGTGCCTCTGAAGATACAATGACTACTTTACTACAAGAAATTTTGGCTCAGCATGAAAAAAGAATCCTCTTTCTTTTTTTTTTTAAGGTTTTTATTTATTTATTTTTAGAGAGGTAAGGGAGAGAGAAAGGGAGAGAGAGAGAGAGAGAGAAAGAGAGGGAGAGAGAGACACACACATCAATGTGCGGTTGCTGGGGGTTATGGCCTGCAACCCAGGCATGTGCCCTGACTGGGAATCGAACCTGCAACACTTTGGTTCGCAGACCGCGATCAGTCCACTGAGCTATGCCAGCCAGGGCTTTATTCTTTTTTAAAAAATTGATTTGAGGAGGAGAGAGAGAGAAACATTCGTTTTTTCCACTTATTTATGTATTTATCGGTTGATTCTTGTATGTGCCCTGACCTGGGATTGAACCCGTGACCTTGGCTTATCAAGATGATGCTCTGATCAACTGAGCTACAGAAGGTCCTCATTCATTTGTGTACATTTGGATTATTCTAGTGTCAGCTAGACAAGACAGACACTGCGACTAATCCTTCAGTCTGCCAGTCACTCCTTCCCTCCTTCCCTTCCTTGTTTCTTTCTTCTTGACTTCCTTCTGTAGAGGAAAAAATGCATACATTGTTAAACGTTGGTAGCTAGAGAAGCCTCAGCTAAAAGGGAAAAGGTGTTTTCATGTCTAGGAGAGTTCACATGCTTCTGCATGCTGTAGTTATTGGCTGTAACTACATGCAATTAGGCCACACGATTGATACCTTTTGTTATCCCTTGCAGGTACCATATTATTTCAGGCAGAAATAAAGTGTGGTATTTTCAGCTACTAAGAAAACTTCTGTAAGGTCAGAAAGGTTGATACTTAAGTCTTGGCAGTTGATAACTGGGCCTCACTTTAGACAAGCTTGCATGGCTCTCAGGCCCGCGGATGGAGGCTGTGACGCTTTCTCCTCGGGTTAAAAGGGTTAGCCCGCCTTCGCTGAGTGGGCTGTCATAGGCTAAAGTTGTAGTTTGGTCTTGTGCCAGGCCAGTTACCAGTAAGTCACCTGGACCAAGAGCCTGAGGTTCATTCATTAGCCACAGTTACTTGACTCTAGGCAACAGCAAGAGAAATATGGTGAAAGCGAATCAATAGTTTAGAGAATTTATTCTCATGACTGGGCCAGCATGACAAAGGGCATCCTCATGTAATGGGAAAAAGACCTGTGCTAACAGCGTATGGGAAACTGAAGTC
Organism: Phyllostomus discolor; assembly: GCF_004126475.2. NCBI lineage: Eukaryota > Metazoa > Chordata > Mammalia > Chiroptera > Phyllostomidae > Phyllostomus > Phyllostomus discolor. The sequence goes on along the minus strand of NC_040913.2, from coordinate 86,336,639 downwards.
TGTGGCCATGGAAAGAAAACAGAAATGAAAGACTTCAGAGTTTAGGCAGGGAAGTTCAAGAAGTTCATCAAATCTCATTAGTAAGAATTTACTTATTATCTGCTCTATATTTGCTATTCTGATCTTGCCAAGGTCTTTTTAAAAATTTTTTCCTAGTTAATTGCTGAGCGCTATGCTAGGGGCATAGTAGGCTATTAGTAGATGGACTTTGCTGAATGAGGGGATTATTGCTTGAGATGAGAACAAATTTAAGTCTCTCGTTGACATTTTTGATTTGAGATATCCATCCCAGCTTCCTAGAGAACAGTCAGAGACGGGCCACAGGAGTCACTGCGAGCCTGTGTAACTGCTTTCTCGAAGTGCGTGGCGATGTTTTGGTGGTGGGAGTGGGAGGGTTCAGAGATGAGCCAGACGGCACTCCCTGGGCCGGACTCTGGGGCGAGGGGATCGGGCCGCTGGAGCGGACTGGATACTGGACGGGAGGGCGGGTGTCTGTGAGAGAGACAGTGAAAACATTCACCCGGCAATCCAGGGCTCCCGTTGGCTTGGGTAGGCCTTCTAGAACTCCTAAATGAGTTCTTTTACTATTACAAAAGTTCTTTGAGTAAAACAAAGTTAATTTAGTTACTTGAGGGGAAAAAGGAAAAGAAATGGGAATTAGGGGGACTACACTCGGCCTCTTTGTAGCTTCTCTTTATTATGCTAATGTGATAAACTAATCCTCAATCACGGGATAATGGATAGTGGCACAGTACACTTGCTGTCTTCAGAGTGTGTGTTTGCAGTTTAACTAGGGGGTTTCAGTCAAGGTGGCCAGGGAGAAAAATAGTTCTGGGGAAGATGGTGTTTTGAGAATCCCTTAAATGACAGGATCCTATCTACGGTAACTCTTCCTGTGGTGTAAGGGCTGTTTTATTGCATTTTAAATTTATGCTGTATATAATATTTAAATGTAATTTTTAATGTAGGTTATATAATATGTTTTTTAAAAAGTAGAAGCATATGAAAGGGTATCTATGGAAAAAAGTCTCTCTTCCATATAGCCCCTATTAATAGGTGCTATTTATTCTTTCAAATATATGTTATACTCATATAAGCAAATGCAAGTGTGTATTCAAAAAAGTTTTTGATGCCTATAATCTCTTGATATATAAACGCTGACTACACGCAAAGGAGGATTTATTTATTTTCTGTATCTTTATTATGAAGGAACTATTTCTTATGGTCGTAAACATAAGGTGAAGTTATATATGAATACCACATATAAGATATATACCATATATCTTTGAAGTCAGAAGATACAGTACATGATTAAATCGAGAACATAAAAAAGTTCATCACAACCGACATGTATCCTAAGAAAGGAAGCAAGTGTGTATTTGAATCTGGCAAAGCTGTCCGAAGGGAGCGGTATGTACTCTCACAATGTGCACAAAAATAAGGCAAACTGAGCCCAGCAAACCGGTATAGAGATGCGATATGTGTACCATTTGGGATGGGAGTTGCCGGTGAGTACGTGGGATGATGACCCAGAGCAGCTCGGATTGGAAAGGCGGTTTCGGCCCCATCCCGGAAACCCGCAGCCGAGAAAGCAGATTTGGAGTTTTATCTGTCTGCAGGTGTGGCAGCTCATTCATTGCTATTAGTCCTCAGTACAGACACGTTCCAGGATCTTTTCAAGAGTGTCCTCCTGGCTGGCACAGCTCAGTGGATTGAGCACGGGCTGCGAACTAAAGTGTTGCAGGTTCGATTCCCAGTCAGGGTACATGCCTGGGTTGCAGGCCACGGCCCCCAGCAACTGCACATTGATGTTTCTCTCTCTCTCTCTCTGTCTCTCTCTCTCTGTGTCTCTCTCTCTCTTTCCCCTTCCCTTCCCTCTCTAAGAATAAATAAATAAAATCTTAAAAAAAAAAAGAGTGTCCTAACATTGTCTTCAAAGGATAAAATCAGCCCCAAACTGAACGTTTATTTACAGATGGGAAGATGGAAGTCTCCGAACTGGAACGTTCTAGTTGAAGCCTTTATTTGAATCCTAGGCCGCGTTTGTTTTGGGTGCATGCTGTGATGTCACCTAGTCATTGAATGCTGCCTTCTTACTTCCCAACCTTATCACTTGGGGGACAGGAAGTGCCCTAGATTCCCTAAAACGTGTGAGTCCTAGCCATTGTATTGTACTAAAAGGTGACTCAGCAAGTTCGGTGCTGCGGTTCAGGCTTCAGAAAATGAATAGTTTCTGTGGAAGGCTGATTAAAATGATGGCATATAAACTTTTTTTTTTTTGGTTTAATTGCAGCTTTGCTTTGGAAAGAAAAAAACATTGCAAACTAGGGAATTTATTATATTTCAACCCCGCACTGTCAGGTCACTTTCCAGACTAGGGTTGGTCGGTTGGGTGATGGTGAGGGGCAGACAGCTCTCCCCAGGGGTCACTTCCCGGACACGCTGGGGGTCAGGGCCTGGGCCCGGTCACTCCTGACACACCTTGCTTTAGCTCTGGGGTGTGTGCTTATGTGGAGCTTTCCAGAAAGCCTAGGGGAGTTGGTTATATTTCGCTGGGCTTGTCAGCTCAGGTGCTGCTTTTTCTTTTTTTCTTTTTTAAGTTTTTCTTTATTTATTTTGGGGAAAGGAGGGAGAAGGAGAAGGAGAGAAACATCGATGTGTGAGAGAAACATTGCCCCGTTGGCTCTCCCTCGCCCCCAACTGAAGACCCGGCCCACAACCCAGGCACGTGCGCTGGCATGGAATCCCACGGGTGACCTTTCGGTTTGCTGAACGGCGCCCAGCCCACCGAGCCACAGCGCTCAGGGTCCAGGTGCTGCTTTGGGAGAATGTAGTTAGGAGTGCAAGGTGTGTCCGCTCTGCCCCTGGGGCTGGCCAGGGCTTGTCAGCCCCTCTAGGCACTGGTCAGTCCGGGCGCATTTGTCAGCCACCCCGGGTTTCCACGTGTGAATTGCCACAAGCTGGAGGTCAAGGGCAGTGAATCCACCCAGTGGCTCCAGGCAAAGGCCCCTGAGGCCAAGAGAAAATGGAGTGAATGGCGCATTGACACGTGAACTTGCTCAGGTCACTAGCATCTAATCCCATAAGCTTTCAATTTTAGTGTAGACTTCACGGCTTGGAGAATGAGACACATTTTTACAAATACTCCCTTGTCAACTCAAACCTGAATTTCTGTAGTTCTCTCCCACCTGCACGAGTGAGTTTATATTCATAGTACTAACCCAAACTCTGTGGGTGTTTGCTCGCCCGCTCACACGGGGCCTCATTGGCCAGCGCCCCTAACTCCACCCGCCCCGCCTCCATTTCTGGGAGTCCCCAGGCAGTGTCTCCTGGGCTTGTGGACAAGCTCACTCACGCCCTTCCATTTCCGTGCCCGCTGAAACCGCTGCCACCACGTGAAAGAGTCCACCTCTTGCTGGGCTCCTGCCGTCTCAGGGCCCTGAAGCTGGACCTCCACGAGTGCTTACTCCTCGGGCTGTTTTCTGAGCCAAGGCCGCAGCACGGGCTGTACAGAAGCTGGGAGGCTGCCAGTGTCTCTAGTTTGGGCAAGCCTTTTTTTTTTTTTTTTTTTTAAACCTTGTTAAAGAAGCTGCTGGGCTTCTGCCTTTGTTTGCTTCTCCTGCCTGGTGAGACAGCCCCTTCCCTTTTGTTTGTAGTTCCTCTCCACCTGCCCTGGAGCAGTCCCTGAGGTCCAGCTGGGGCTTTCTCTCCCAGCATCCAAGCTTCCTAGAGGTCTCTAACCTTGAACCTGGATCAACAAGCCACCTCCCAAAAGATCTCTTCTTCCCCTGCCAGTCACCTCTTGCAGATACACACCTGAGGGCAGCAGGCAGGTGTGGCCAACTTGTTAGACATGAAATTAACATCTTAAAAGATCCAGAAATGTCAATATGTTTTTCTTGAGGCTGTTAATTTTGTATTTTTTCTTTTTTTCCCATTTCACTGAAACTTTGGGAGGTTTTGATTCCTAGGAAGCTAAGGAAGCTAAGGAAGTTGCTTTGTTTTCTAGATTTGAATTTAGTTCATTCTTGAAATCTCTTTTTTTAAAAAAAATTACATTACTCTTAGGCAGCCTCACCCGCCAGCCCCCTGCCAGCCCCCTACGCTAACTGTCTTTCCACTGAGGATTAGGGATTTATTCCTCAGGCTCAGATCTCTCTTTGGGCCTCAGACTCATTTATTCCACTGCTTAACTTGACATTTCTGCTTGGCGCTCACAGTGGTGCCTGGAACTCAAGTCCAAGTTTCCCCATCCCTCGTCCCTAGTTCCTCGTGTTGTGATCGGCACCTGTGAAAGTCTAGTCCCGCAGCCGGAAGCCAGTGAGTCCTCCTAGACACCTCCTTCAATTCACTCCCCCGCCATTTGCAGTCCACCAGCAAGTCCTGTCTTTTTGCCTCTTGTGTATCTTGCTTTCACTCACTTCTCTTTCATTCTCTCGCGCTGGGTCCCCACTACCATCATGCCCCACCTGGGTGACTGCAGTAGCCTCTGCCCCCTGATTGGCTCCTCCTCCACTCCACTCTGTCAAAACCGCAAGCCCAGGCAAATTCCTCTCCAGCGACTCCTGTTATTAAAACCCATCAGCAGCTTCCTGTTCTGCCCAGCTCTTCAGCGTTGCCTCCTGTCCTAACGACCTTCATGTCTCGTACTTCATCCCCAGTCCTCAAAGTGCCAAGCTCCCTCCATCAGCAACTTCTTGGCCTGTCCCTGCCTCTGCCTGCAGACGCCCTGCCCCCTCACCTCTGACGGCGTGAACGTCTCTAACTCAGACTGCAACCATCACTTTTGCGGCGAAGCTTTTCCTGTTTCCCAGCTTTGTGCATTCTCACGGCCCCACATTCCGCTCCTTCCCCGTGCTGACCGTAGCCGCATTTTTATACTCACGTGCACACGTCTCCGTCTGTCTTTTTCATTAACCCTTGAACTCCACGAAGGCGGAAACTCCCCTCTGTATCTGGTTTAGTGCGTAAGCAATAAATATTTCTTGAGCGAATAACTGGGAATTGATAGGGCATACACATTAAGAGAAGGTTTTCGAGTCAGCTGGTTGTCTGAATTTGAATCCTGACTCTGCCCTAATAACTCTGTGACTATGGGCAACTCACTTAAGATTCCTGTCCCTGACCAGTGTGACTCAGTTGGTGGGGTGTTGTCCTGCACAGCAAAAGGTCCTGGGTTCGATTCCCCATCGGGGTACCTGCCTAGGTTGTGGGCTTGGTCCCTGGGTCCGGGTATGTTGTGAGAGGCAACCGATCAATGTTTCTCACATTGATGTTTCTCTCCCTTACTTTCTCCCTTCCTTCCCCTGTCTCTAAAAATACATACATATATACATACATACATAAAAATTAAAAAGTTTTCTAGGCCTCAGTCTCCTCACCTCAAACATGGAGATAGTAAATACCTTCAGGGGTTGTTTGGAACAATGTCATAGGATTTAAAAATACAAATACTTAGTATTTATTTGTGGGTGTGGCTCCTCCTGCAGCCCCCCCCCCCCCCCCCCCAGCCACCACAGATGAGAGTAAGTCTACCAAGACATGATCTGCTTGGGGAGGAAAGGTGGCCGATCTCTCAAAGGAGAAGGGCTGAGAGCCTGTTCCTCAATGGGTTTTTATTGGGTTCGTTTACACAAGAATTCAGGTAAAGCTCATTAATCATTGTCCGGAAGTAAGGATCAAACAACAGATAATGAAGAACTCTGAGGGCCTATTTTGAGTCAGGGTCAGATAGCTAAAGAGCAGTAAAACTTTGAGGAACAAACTTACTTCTTCTTTGGACCCTTATCATTTCATTGAGAGCATTCTAAACAAAGCAAGTTTCATAGGATTTTATGTATTCTTTCTTAGGCCTGATCACCTGGGGAACCTGCCCTTTCCAGCACAGGGCTGCACCACCCTGTCATTGTTTCAGGCTTAGGTGGAGCAAGGGAAGTAAGGCAACCAAGAGATTAGGAGATTTTCTCACAGACAGAATGAGGACTCAGGCTATGTCAAAGCCGAGGGGCGAGGGTCCATCAGCCCTTTTTGCTGTAGCCCCCAAAGTCCTTCCTTGGGGGCCTCCCACATGATCATGCCTGTCTTAGATTGTTACCTCCTTGGGGAATCTTATCCGTCATTGGCTAACTGACCAAGCACTGGGGGCCAGTTATGGATGAAGTAAAAGAAGCAGAAGCGATGCTCCTGCCAGGGAGATAAGCTTTTGTCTCCTTGGTGGCTTACAGTCCAAGGTCGTTCCCTCAGCCTTAGCCTTGGCGGGGGTTACAGCTTCTGAAACCAGGCAGGGCAGTTCCCAACATTTATTAAAGTGCTCTGACTATAGAAAGTTGTAAATGGTAGACTTTACACTTATACCTTATTTAAAAAACTTTTTATCATAACATGTAAAGATGCAGACCCAGAAAATCACACGACATACCTGTCTCGTTGGATGAATGGTTAAGAAGAGAATAAATACCCTTGCACCTTCCCCAAACCCAGGGCCAGCCCCTTCTGTTCTCCCTAGGTAACTCCATCTTGACTTCATAGTAACCATTTCCTTGCCTGTCGTTAGCAATTTTATTCACACGTGCTCCTGTGCACAATATACTTGATTTTTTTCCCATTAAAAAAATGTTTCCCCTCTGTCCTGTTCTTTTCCTGACACTTTCTCTGGTGAAGACCCTGGAGCATTTGTCCTGTAGCATGCCCGAGAGTCTGGAATTTGCTGACTGCATATGAGTGATACAGTTCCTCACGGTCCTCTCTCCTTTGTGTGTCCCGCAAACTGGCAGCTGGGTCCAGAGGCTTGACCAGATGTGCGTTTGGTCCCTTTGGCAGTGGTGGCGTGACCTTTCACTGGGAGGCGCGTACTGTCCGATTGTCTTTGCTATATTAGTAGCCATGGATGCTCAGTACCCTAAATCCATTATTCCTTGGGGATGACAAAAAATGGTGATGTTTTGTCATTTATTTTTTATATACTTTTTATTTATTTTTTATATACTTTTTAAAAAGAGACATTTTCCCTTCATCTACTGTTTAGTTACACAGCAGGATAGTTCATGTAAAAAGCAAAATGAATGCTAGATTCTTTCCCATTATTGGTCTCCCAGACAATGCGTTAGTTCCTCATCATTCTCTGAGCGTGACCAATCAGTTGTGTGTTTTAGAAGAAATATTACGAACTCATGGGTTTGCACATTTTTGCTGGGTTTCGGTCAGCTGGGATGATTGTTTTCGAAGCTCATGTAATTCTGTCTTTGGCCAGTGAGCGCCCCCTTCACGTTGCCTACTGAGTCCTGTGACCTGGCCCTTCTCGTCTTTGAGAGTTTCCTTGTACCTGGTTTAACAGGGTATTTCAGGTTTATCTTGAGCATTCGTGATTCTGCTCACACCTGGAAACAGCCGTTTCGGCAGAAAGCGCCCTGATTTCTTTTCATGGGAAACGGTGTTTCAAGAAGAACTCATTATGCCTCAGCTCTGAGCTGCACAGCCACACCCAGCCCCAGCTGCCACGTGAGCGAGCCGTGTTTGTAGGGCAAACGACTGTCCCGGTTTGCTTGGAATTGTCTTCGTTTTAGCACTGAGAGTCCCAGGCCCCGGGCAGGGGCGGGGGATGGGGAAGAACTCATTCTAGATGTTAGGGAGGCTCATTGCCATTGGTTTGGTCACTGTTTCTTGGCCTTCTCTATGGAGAAATATGGGGGGAAAGTCTGTCTTTTGCAGATAACAATCGCCCATGCTCTCTCTGTCTTCTTAAAGGCAAGTAACCCTTGCTTATTTTGAATATTGCTTTGTAACCAGCTCCAGCATTTGCGTATCGCAGCCTGTTTTGGCATCGTTAACGGGTTCAGGGAGGTGGCTTCTGTGGCTTCGGTTTAATTCATCGCACTCTAATTGGAATGTGAATACAGCGGATAAATATGTGTGTTGCAGGAGTCATACTGTGACGGTCGCAAAGTAATTGTTATCGCTGAACTTGATGTTTATCGCACTTACTGTGTGCAGGCGCACACGGGTGTTGCCCAGTCTTATTTTTACATCTACCACGTGAGGCAGGGACTGCCCATCGCATTTTGCAGGTGGGAAAACTGAGGTTTGGAGAGGCTAGATGTGCGTCCAGGCAAAGGGAGCAACTGAGAACGAGACCCAGGCCTGTCTGACTCCGGGGCTTGTACACTTAGCTGTCCCTGGGAAGGGGCCGGGCCGGAGCAGGCTGCCTGGGGCCGCCGGTAGTGTGTGGGCTTTTGATCTCGTGTGGGAGAGAGTTCACAGCACGAGTCCAGGTGATGTTGAGGGTCAGTTTATTAAAGCCGGGGACAGTGAAACAAGCACAGGCTTAAGGGTGGGAGCAAAAAGCGAGAGACAGGCGGAGCTGCTCTGGCTCTCGAGAAACAGCAGGGAGAGAAGCGAGCCGAGGCGGGGTGTCAGTCACTGGGAGGTCGGAGAAAGGGGCCTTGGGGACAGGCTCAGGGCTTCAGCCCGGGATGCGCTGCCACTGCCCGTTACTCCCCTGGTTGCAAGTCTCTTGGGGCCCCTTAGAATTTAGGAGGTGGGTGCTTGGGTGGGAAGCAGGGGCAGGTGGGAAATGTGTGGACGTGACCGCGGGAGAGAGAGCACACGCTGGGTCCTTCCTCTTGAGGGTTGTAAAGGCTGGGGTCAGCCCTGGCCGGTGTGGCTCTGTGGACTGAGCGCTGGCCTGCAAACCAAACGGTCTCCAGTTTAATTCCTGGTCAGGGCACATGCCTGGGTTGTGGGCCAGGTCCCCAGTAGGGGGTGCTCAAGAGGCAACTACACATTGATGTTTCTCTCCCTGTCTCCCTCCCTCCTTTCCCCTCTCTCTAGAAATAAATAAATAAAACCTTTTTTAAAAAGACTGGTGTTATAGGGTTCTTAGGGAAGGATCTCTATGGAACAGTCAGCAGCTTTTGGGTCCTTTCAGGGTTGTGGTCTCCACTTATTGGTCAGCACCAGGGCAGGGGGTCATGGGTTATCAGGGGCCGGTCCTGGCCTTGCCCACTTGGCTTTGCAGTTTTCTGGGCCTGGAGCTGATACACAGCTGAGGCCTAGATGTTATCTCCAGGGAGGAGAGGTCAGGGGGTCTAAACCACGTGACGGGCAACACCTAGGGGAGAAGGGCCGCCCTGAGGGTGAGGTCTGACACCAGGCGTGCCCACTGCTGGGCACTGGGGCTTTCTGCCCTGGTGACCTCCTGTGTCCGGCTGCTAATTGCTCGGCCAGTCTGTTTGGCTCTCTCAGTTTCCATTCCACTTGCCAAGGAATTTTCCTAGCTCCTTACTGTCCTGCCTCGTAGCCACTTCACTACGCTTTAATTACTGAAGATAAGTCTGGCCTGATTCAGGTTTATGGGAAAAAAACAACAACAACAACTACTTGAGACTCTGTGGGATATTCTGGGCTCTGCTTAGGAATTTGTTATTTTAGAGGTCTCAGGGTGAGCTAGGGTGGTGGCACAAGTGTCCCTTCTGTGCTCACGACGGTCACTACTGATCAGGTAAGGTCGTTGTGTTGGGTTTGGTTTTGTTTTCCTGCTGAATCTGGGGGAGGCGTCAGGATCCCTTTCAGGATAGTGTTCCAGGTAGCCGCCAAGAATTGACTAGAGTTGGCCTATAACCTGAAACCCACCTGCCGTTCTGAGCGAGAACCTCACGGACGGGCGATGATCCCCGTGGGCCCCTGTAGCACTTTTTGCGGTGACTGTACTACTCTGTCATCGCAACAGTTGGTCCTTGAGTCTTTCCGCCTCTTCTGGTAAAAAAATCAGAGTTTTCTAAACTCTAACCCATAAGCACTTACTTCCGGGGGATGCTTTTAGGTGCACTGGGAAAACAAAGAAGAGGAAAGAGGAGAGAGTGGTTTGAAAAGCTAGGCTCTTAAAGCTTCACAGTGAGTGTTATGTTGACAGTCTGAGGAATCCCACAGTCACTGCTTTTAACCCAGGGTTTTCTAAACGTGGTCAGTCCCTGTATCTGTCCCCTTCCTTTTCCTCCACAAGCCGGAGGAGATTTATTATCTGGAAAAAACAATACGGAATTCAGAGGTAGGGCAGGCGCAGGGGTGGGCAGGCCCCCTCCGGGGAGCGTGGGGGGGGGGGGAGGCGGCCTCCAGCACCTGTTGTTGTGTCCTGCTCAGCTCCGCCCCCTGGGGGTGGGACCAACCCGCAGGCTGTGGGCCGTAGGACTGCAGCATCTCGGGTACCACAGCGACGCAAGATGACATCCAGAGGAACCAGGAAGGCGTCCTTAGCAATGTCTGTGGCAGTGCCCCCTTCCCATCCGCTTACTGGCCAGGTTCGGGCAGGCGCCCATTCCCACCCAGCTGTTGGTGAGGGGCAGGGTTTCGGTGACTGGCTTCGTGGTCCAGAAGTGGGTCACGTAGAGAGGAAGGAAGTTGCGGGCGGGGTCCGAACCGTGAACATCACACTCGGCATCACAGATCTTCCTGATTTCCCTTTTTAGCTTGTCTTTCACACTCTTGCTCTTCACTTCCACGAAGCAACTTGCAGTTGCCGAGTTTATCTCTCTGTGATGTCCGTGTGCACCCACAGGCCCCCGGAAGACCTCTGCCCCATTTCTACACGCTCATTTCTGGCCGTTAAAGTTCCAGGTGAACCGCCCTTTCCTGCAGTCCACTTCACCACGCTGTTCGTTTCTGCCCAAAAATCTTTTCCTGAGGCGAGGAGAGGGAAGGCGAGGTGAAGCCCAGGTGTCTGACTGGAGTGGTCGAATGGGCACAGGGCCCTTTGATGCAGGTTTGTGATGGTGGAGATAATGAACTAAGTTTTGGCTATGCCCGCTTTGAGATACCTTATTGATAGGTTCAGCTCTGCAGTTGGAGGGAGAGACCGGGTGAAACTAGCAGATTCGCCGGCGGTCAGTGCACGTGCGGTACTAAAGCACCGGCTGGGTGTGACAGCCAAGGGTAGCCTGGGATGGATGAAAAGCAGTGAGCCGAGGGGCAGGCAGAGGGCAGCCCGCCGGGTGTGGGGGAAAACAGCCAGGGACGGTGAACAGGAGCGAAAAGCCCAGAGAGGCCAGGAGCAGCAGGGAATAGACGGCCAGTATCGTCAGGTGGTACCGAGAGGTCCAGCAGGAGGACCGAGACGCGTCCACTGGCTCTGACAGCGTGCAGGGCTGGGAGGTCTGTGCCCGTGTTATTCAGGTGGTCAGGGTGGACGTGGGGACTGACGTGATGCCGTCCTGGCCGAAGAGCTGGGGGGGCCGAGGGAGCAGAGGCAGCACGTGGGCTGGGCTCGAGAAGTGCGGCCGAGAAGGAAGGAGGAGAAGGCAGCACTTGCAGGTCGGTGTGCTGTGTGCGTTTGGGGAACCTTTGGTTGCTAGGGGAGAGATGGAAGCACGTTTCTGGGTTAAAGGGAGACTTGTGACATGGACAGGGAGAGCCCGAACACCTCTGGGACGGAGTACGTGACTGATAGCGTGGTGTCCCGGCAGGCAGGGTCTGGGCACAGGTGGGCGGTCCAGGCCTAGACTGAGGTGTAAGAGGTAAAACGGGAGCAGAGAGAGAGCACTCTGCGGGAGGCAGGCAGGCAGGGGGTAAGATCTCTCCTGCTGGTCACCTCCACTTTCTCGGTGAGCGGCGGGGGGCAAAGTTGATTGCTGATGGGGAGGAGAAGGATGTGTGTAAAGACTGATTTTAAGAGCGGTGTGAAAGGTTTGAGGGAGAGTTACTGGAGGGAATAACAGCAACAACACTTACTGATCCCTTACTGCGTGCCAGGTCCTGCACTAAGTACCTGATGTTTTCATTCAGTCCTCAGTGCCTTCATGAGATAGATACTGTTATCCTCACTGTATGGAACAGGAAACAGTTTTTTTTTTTTTTTTAAGATTTTATTTATTTTTAGATAGGAAAGGCAGGGAGATAGAGAGAGAGAGAAACATCAATGTGCGGTTGCTGGGGGTCATGGCCTGCAACCTAGCATGTACCCTGACTGGGAATCGAACCTTCAACACTTTGGTTTGCAGCCCGCGCTCAATCCACTGAGCTACGCCAGCCAGGCAGGAAACAGTTTGAAGGAGGTTAAGTGACTCGCCAAAGGTGACAGAGGTAATGAATGAGGGATCCAGGCTTCTTCCGACCCAGGAGCCACCCCTCCTCATCTCCGTGCTCTCCTGCCCGCAGAGGAGAGGAGGTGCAGCAAAGGTAAGGGGGCGGGTTGTTTTGGAGGACAGGACGATGTGGTGATGATGCCCATTGGCGAAGAGGTGGTGTGTTTGTCGGAGGAGCACTCCGCTCCTGCCTTAGGTGAAGAAGACAGCCTGGGGGGCCGGCTACGACAAGGTCAGGGCGCAGGCGTGCTTGATGAGAGTCCTGCAGGTGTCACGGAGCCCAGAAGGAGCTGAGGCCAGGAGGGCGCTACGGGCTTAGAGAAAAGGGACGGCCACAGGGATTGGAGGTCTCCTAACTGTCATGCCAAAGCCTGTGGCGTGGCCGTGAGACCTGGGAGTGGAGCCGAGGGTCCTTGGAGGGTCGCAGATCACTTGTGGACGTGATCTGCCCTGACGGTCCACGTCGTTCATCTTCTTCTTTCTCTCCTGACGGAAGGAACTGCCTCCAGAAGGTCCCCGGTAAATGTCGCCCGAGAAGGAAGATTGCAGTACCCATCGCAAAGTCAGAGGGGCGGGCGAGGCCAGGCGTGGGCCCGGGGCCGGGGGTGCTGCTGTCTCGTGACCGTCTGTCCGGGGCCAGGGCATCCGGGGTGTGTGCTCATCACTGTGCTCAGGGGCAGTTTTATCTGCTAAGTGCAGTAGAAATCAGGCGTCAGGACATACGGAGAACGCTTGTTTCTCTAGAGGAGTGTGTTTTAGCCAACTCAGATGTCCAAGAATTGTTTTATTCAGCGGTTGTGCACAGTGTGGCGTGTAGACATTCCAGGACTACAGTTGTGTTTGATTTATGCACAGCATTTAAAACGGCCTCTTCATCAATTTAACTGATTTCTTTGCCTCTTAAAGTGATTAATGATTTAGTAATATCACTGTGGAATAGAAATTCTGTAAGACAGAGTTCATACTGCCTCCTTTCTTTATAATGCTTCGTAATACAAATGAAGCATCATTATTATCGTTTCAGTGAACTAAGCGAATTTGAAGGTAGGAGCGCATCTTTTGTGATTCTGCTCCCAATTTACGTAAAATGATTGCGACATTCTTCCATTAAAATAAATCTTCTGAATAATAAAACACTTCTCAATGTTTTCAGGGTCATATTTTGTCACGACAACCATTGAATGGTGTTTCTCAGTGTGATCTAAGGGAACATTAATAGTTTAGAAATCTTTGTGAAAAGTACTGTACTTATTCCAAAGACAGACCTTACTCTTTCTGAATGAAGACTCTTGGGGGACAGGATCTAGAAACACATGTTTGAAAAAGTTCCCCAAGTGACTCTTGAAGGGCGAGTAGTGTGCCTGGAAGCAGCGGGGAGGGGCTTCCTGCCGCCCAGCAGGGTCGCCGTCAGCGATCTCCCTGCTCCACACGCCTGCGGCACGGCGGCCGACCTTTCACGCCGTGTTTCTTCAGGGAGGAGGTCTTATTCTCTGAGTTTCAACACGTTGATTTTAGATGGGACTGGGAGAAAGGATTTTTATGATCCAAACCTAGTCCGGGGCAGGTGACTTTCACGCCCCAGTTAGAAGGGGTTTAAACGCCAGCCTCTTTGAGTCAATTCCATTGAGTTGCACTTTCACGTTTCTGTAACGTGAATTATTTTTGTGGCAGTAACTCATCTCGTACCCTCTCGGCATCTCGTTCATGTGAGTTGTCCGGGCCCCTCCGCCCAGAGCTCAAATTTTTGCTTCAACGGTAATATGGACATTGAGATCCCGCCGAATCACACTACCAATGTAATATTTTTCTAACCAGGTACCAAATACTGTATCACCAGTTGTTATTTAAAGGCCAGTCAACACGTTCATTAGGAATGGCCTTATGCTATCCCAGAACATGGAGCATAAAAATAAAACAGTAATTGCTTTCATTACCGAAGATCCCTGCGGAAAAAGCCACTGTGTGTGACTCATCCGTCGTGGGGCCACTCGAGAACCCCAAAGCCGGGGCAGCCACGCTGGCTCCTTCATCACTTACGTTCCGCGGTTTCAGTGAGAACTCTCGTGAAGGAGAGAAATTTTTGTAATCCACTTCGATATGTTTGGACTTCACACCTCCTCTGAAGGGATCTTGTGGATTGATGGTACCTTTGAATAACTTTTCTTCCATGACCTGGGCTGGAGAGCGAAACGTAGAGAAGAGGCCGGAATCGGAAGCATATTAGGATTCCTAAACACGGCTCCCCACAGTGGTGTGCCTCATTAGCCCCTTGATTATGAGCTTCCAGCCAGAAGAGAGTAGGCCCCTGGAGCACAGATAATGTAACTCACTCACCTCTGTCTCCCTAGCGCTGAGCTAAGTGGCAGACACACACGGAGTCCTCAGTCAGTGTTAGGTGATTGGGTGATGGCAATGCGATTCAGACCACGGAAACCTGCGCCTTCCCCTGCGAACCCAGAAGAACCACGGTGGAAGCCAGGGATCGAGTGGCTACAGGATGTTTATTACACAGACCTTTCAGGAATGCAGAACGCTAATGTCAGTTTCCAAGTGCATTTCCTCAGCCAATGTGCTCCTCTTCATTCTTCCCTGCCAGCCCAAATATCTGTTCTGTGCTTGCCAATTTAGGCAAACTGCTGTCTGCCTGTGGACTGTCACGTGTATGTTGTAATTTCAGTTTCCAAATCCGTGTCTGATTTGAAACGTACTTACATTTCTCTTGTAATCAAGTGGAGTGTGTTTTCTAAGCTTAAGATTTGAGTCCCTGACATTAGAAATAAAGCACTTTTTTCCTTCCCTGGAGTCTAATTCTTCCAACTGAATGGAAAAGCAGTCTGAAGTATGCTAACCTACCTCCAAATCTACCTCTACTGATCAGTTAATAGAGGTTTTGCTTTTGTGTTCATATTCATTTTTCTCTTAGAAAGCAGATTAGCCACCATCTGATTAGCCTCAATTTGTTGAGAGTTAGTAACATTTTGATTTTATTGATGATCATGGCTATATATGGCAGTATGTGCCAGGCATTCTGCTACGTGCTTTCCGTGAGCTAGCAATTACAGACTAAGATGCCCATGGTTTGAATATGGCTTATGGTTTGGCCCAAACAGTGCAAGGAGTGTTTGGAATAACGATGAACTACTTGGAGATATCATCTAAAATTTTTGATCTTCATTCTTTGTTGCAAAACATTGGAACACCTAGCGGTACAGCTGCACAGCAGTGACCCCTTTAACACATTTACAGTCCTCACTAAGCTCCTGGGGTTTTTTTCTCTCTCTCCTCTGGGCCCCTGAATTAGTCACTTTATTTAATCCTCTGAGGTGTTGTAAGCCTGCTTAACCTAGAGGGGGAAGTGGCTGAGTCAAGGATCTGTCGGTAGGAAAATGTGCCCTTAGACCTGAGAGCTGGCCTCCTTCCCGCTCCGCCTGCCCCCCTCCTGGCTCTGCGACGGGGCTGCGCAGCCTCTGCGTTGGGCATGACTTTCACTGCCGTGTCACCGTCTTCTGTGAGGGTCTCAGTTGAAAGAGACGGCCTTTCAGGTTTCTCAGTCCTTTCCTACCTTCCTGCGGAAGAATAGGTGTGATTCCTTCATTTCTTTGGTTTTAAATAAATTATTTTTTTTTTAAAGGCGGAGGCAGAGTGTGATTGGCTTGAAAGGAGCCATGGCTTGGAGAACAACAATTTAAGAGGGAGACTGTTTGTCATGGGACCCCAGTGGACAGTCAGATGCTCAGACATCTGCAGAGACTCGGCCATGTGACAGCTCCCTGTGGTTAATGGTGATGATTGGGGGTTTGTGTGTGTTTTCCTAGGGTAAGTCACTAACTACTTTAATAGCTTTACAAGAAATCATAGCCACCACCCCTGCAACTCTCAAGCGTTTTTCTTTTTAAAGTAAACCGAAATACATTTAAAAAAATGTGGGAGTACAAGTATCTCCTAATGAAGGAGAGAGGCAGTGGGCATGGCGGGAACTGGAAGTCGTGACTGGCTGTCCTGGCCCATCGGTGCCCCCCCAGGGAGCAATGTGGGAAACCATGTCAGCGTTGTGAACGGTGGACACTGAGGCGTGTGTGTCTTGGCCGGATGCCAGATTGTCCCCGGGTGCTGAGTGGCCAGTGGCGCCGGAGCACCCAGGTCTCTCTGCACAGAGACTCGGTGGCTGTTACTTCCTTGGTGGATGCCCGGGGAGGGCATCCACAGCCACCATACACTCACGTTGCCTCAGCCCCGACACAGACGGTTTGTGCTGTGGCTGTGGACTCAGAGCTGGTAGCTGGGAGTACACAGAAAGCTGGTACATTCTCGGGAAAGGGTTCTTTGATACGGCATCTCTTGCTGGGTGCTGAGGATGCCATTACACATGTGTATTAGGAACGTTTCCAGGTTTTGCCCTGTCTGTGGAAAGCATTCCTAAACTGAACATTTATATGTTAAGACCTCTTATTTTCTTATGTCCCCAAGGAACTCATTGGGTGATTAAAAATGACCTTGGTGTGTTGGTTTTAAGTTAGGTTTAAATCTTAAAATTAAGCCAGATTACATTTATCTTAATGAAATGAAAATTAAGGCACTTTTTTTACATGACAAAGGGCACCACTTTAACAAAAGCTTTTATGAGTGAACGGTGCGGTATGAACACTAACAACTTAAAGTGAGAGCTGACTGACTGGTCAGACCACTTTTGGAGTCCTAATGTCCGGACCGGGATATCGAAGATTGCTATCACCTATCCTTTGTGACAGCAGGAAGCACATTTAATTTTCTTTCCTCTTTCCTAAAACTGCTGTTTTAGGAAAGCGATTGTCAGGAAGAGAGGCAGGCTTTACCTGAGGGCTGAGACCTGTGATTGTGCAGATGCTACCGTGGGTAGTTAGCTAGTTATTAATTTTACAAAAGTGGAGAGCAAAGGGAATTAGACACGGAGTTTAATAAACAGGGGAGCATGAGCCTATTTGCTTCACCAGGAAGCTACAGCTTTTCATACTCCAGGGGACCATAGCCTTGCTCCACCAAGGGGATCAACACTCCTTCCTTCCCCTCTCCAGTCTCAGATTGTTGGGGGCGGGGGTGCAGGGGGAGATGCTTGACCCAAGAGGCCTGTCAGTCTAACTAGGGGATGGACTCACTGCAAAGCCTGCAAAAGCCTAGGAAGTTGTCTGGCTCTTTTGAAAAAGTACCTGGTCCATCCCAAACCCAAGCTAATATAATCCCAGAGGAGCAAGGAAGTGATATCCCTCTCTCTTCCCCCGCCCCCACATTTGCCCCATGAACTCATGTGTCTTCTCTCCATAGCCATGTGGCCTTAGCAGTGGCCACATGGACTTCACATGCAGGCCCTACTGGGGAGACTGAATATCTCAGCACAGCAACGGATTGTAGTTGGAGACACAAGCTAAACTAGGCAGGTGGTGGCCTGAGCTGAGCTTAATATGAAGCAGGAACTCTGTGGACACTGGCTTTTGCTTTGTTCTTGCTGAGGACGTGGTTGGACTTCTTCCATGGCAGGGCAAAGGGAAAGGCGACATTGGAAACCCGGGGAGCAGCTTCTGTTTCCACCTGAATAAATCATCCTGCCACACCAGTCTCCCGTGTGCGAGTCCTTGGCATGCTCTCCTCGTGGTCCAGTAAAAGAGCCTGATTTCCACAGGCAACACAGATGGGGGAAAGGTTGCATCTGTCTTAAAGAACAAGTGCTTTGGGGAAGTGTCTGCCATGTGCAGTTTCTTTTTTCCAAACTTATAAATAGAAGGAGAATGAAGACAGTTTCTGCTCACTGACCTCCGGGCCACAGGAAGTTATTCACGTTTTGCATCTGTTTCAGCTAGCTTTCTTCCCCACCACTCCGCCCCTCCAGTTTCCTACCTCCCTACCTCTTTTTTTCCTTCCTCCCCTCTTCTTTACTCCTTTCCCTTTCTCTCCTTCCCTTTTTTAAAAAAGATTTTATTTATTTAATTTTAGACAGAGGGGAAGGGAGAGAGAAAGAGAGAGATAAAAACATCTATGTGTGGTTGCCTCTTCTGTGCCCCCTGCTGGGGACCTGGCCCGCAACCCAGACATGTGCCCTGACTGGGAACTGAACCGGTGACCCTTTGGTTCATAGGCCAGAGCGCAATCCGCTGAGCTGCTCCAGCCAGGACTCTCCTTCTTTTTTTTCTTTCTCTTCCTTGGGATGATGATTAGTAAGTTCCACCTTTGTGATCTGAAAGAAATGAAGTGTGTTGTGACAAACTTACACTTGCGTAGGACTTTAGACATAAGGAGATCCCGGCACCGTGAATATTAATCCCTGAGAAAGGAATCTCCATGCCTCGTTACACAGTTATTCTTGGCCCACGATGTTTGCTGCCTTTCTGTTCCCCTTACGTACTCACCATCAGTCTGTGGGACGAGGTGGGGCTGAAGAACCTTTTTCTTTCTAATAAGGGCCAGTGCCCCCTGGGCGTGGGGGTATGGGGAAATCCAGAACCAGATTGGAAAGTCAGATTGACAGAATAATAAGCCTTCTACTTTGAAAGAGCCTAAAATGGAAAAACGTTAGTCTCATTAGCTTTTTAAATTGAAGAGAATAAATTAACTCCTTATTCAGATACAGTCATCGTGACAACATGTGCTTATGTACGTTTTATGTCTCAGTGTAAAGCAGAGGCAGAAAAGACATGAGCAGACAGATGGCAAGAAGTAGTAGGGCGAGACAAAAGAAATTAAACTAGGGAGACAAAAGAAATTAAAAGTAAGAATAAAAAAATTAAGTGTTGAAGGAACTTGTGAAGATGGACACCAGCACCGAAAGCCTGCTTCTCTCCCATCCCCCGAAGGCAGTTTTCATTTCAGTACCCGCAGTTGTGGAGCTTCTCGCGTAAGTGTGGTGACCTTGGGTTTTGCCGTCCGAGGAGTGATGGGCACTAAGACCGCCACGCCCGTATTTGGGAAACGGCACCTGCCTATTTGTCAAAGGCCTGAAAAGTTGCAATTAAAGTTATTTTTCAGTATAGTGCTCTACAAATGTTAATTCAATGAAAAAATTGTCCCAAAAAATCCATAGGTTGTTTAAATATCTTCCTGATACTCTAAAAAGCACTAGAATTTAAAAATTATAATAAAATGTGCTGAGCACTTAATTTTATAACAAGCTGCTCAGGGAGTAAAAAATAGTTTTAAATGATTGAAAGTGCATTTTTTTAATGCATTAAATGGCTTTCGTCCATAGGATTATGATGATTTAAGGGTTTAAAAACATGCCACAGGAAAGTAGTGAATGGTATGTTAATTTGTAGCATAAAGGAATCCTTTTCTTTCATGAATATAACTGTACACTTAAGGCTTTTTCAAGTATTTCAACTAAGGAATCTTAAAACTATGGCTTTTCATTTGTTTTTAATCAGGTGATCACAAAAACAGATGACACTGTTGGCACTTGCCACAATGGATAGTGTGAAACTAAGCTGGGTCTAGTAATTTCCTGCTCCCCGTTGGGTGGCCCGGACGCACGGGGTTGCCTGCAGCTGTGTTTGGGTGGCCTGCCTGCGAATGAAGTGGTTTCCTCAGGCTGGTGTGTTGCACGAGGGTGATAGTAATATTAGCCATTTGAGCTCCTTAGTGATGTGATAATGCTAGTCGAACACTCGTAATATGTGCAGTGCAAAAAAAATACAAATGTTAACACTACTTAGCCTCCAAAACCAATGAGTAGGCTCAGTTACATTATACATGCTTTTGGTTATTTGGGTGTGTGAACACTTAAAATGTTTTTCCTCTTTACTGTAGTCTTACTAGCCCGATAGTGGGATTTTAATTCTGTATATTCTCTCCTCCGCCTTTTTTTTTTTTTTTTTTTTGCTGAGTGGTATTTAACATTTTTAAAAACTTGCTGTTATAGAGACATATATTGACTAAGAAGTTAAAAATCCTAGGCCCCTCCCTAGAAAGAACCACTTTTAATAGTTTGGTGTACAAGTTCCCAAACATCTTGCAAGTTTTTGTACTTTCTACTGTTCTGTTGGTTTGCTTCTTTCTATGTTGGCATCATACGTTTTTGATATCTAAAAGGGAAAAAGTCCTTCCTGAATTCTTTTTTTTCCAAAAACTTTAAACTGACCTTAAATACTTATTTATTTTTCCCAAAGAACTTTATGGTCTGATAAGCAATATGTTATGGCTTGTGTAGAGGACATTTCATACCTTTGATTTTATTTTTATATGTGATTTTATTCATTTAGTAATCGGTATCTTTTCTCTTTCTCTTCCATGCCAGAGCCCTGTTTGTGGAAACTCACATGAGACAGTTCAGTCGAGAAGGGTGGTAATTTCTCATCATATGGATAAAGCTCTGAAAGAAGGTAAGGGTTAAATGGGAGAGTGTAATTGCCATACAGAGCACTTCGTTATGGTGTTCTAAGAGGAGAATAATCTCTAGCAAAGTTATCTTTCCTTCCTGTCTCTATGTACTATTAGGATTTTTTTTCTTCATGAAATTTTTATTTGATGACTAAATAAATATATCCATGTTTTGGTAGAACAGACAGGATATAAACATTTTATTAAGCTGGAATTTCTAGGTCACCTGAAGGTAGCCAGCCACGTGGAGTGTGTTTCACCACAGGAAGCAAGGGTCTGTTCTCTATCCCCTAAAACACTCTCTTCTTTTAGATGTAACCCAGAGAAGGTGTAGGGGGAATGAATACACTCTACTTCAGCTCACTGACGGACAAACCAATTGAGCAAAATAAGGGATAGTGACCAGATTTACAAAAGAATGAAATTTGTACTGAGGAAGGTTGAATGGGGAGTTGCGGAGGGTGTAATATTGTTACGTGTCTCAAGGTGGGAATAAGTGTAATTATAAATACTGACATTTAAAAGATAATATATTTTGATTGAATTAAAGTTCAAAAACGATTTTTAAAATTATATTTCCAAAGACACCGACAGTTTCAGTTATATGTGCAAAAAATGTGTGAGTTTTTCAGGCGGATACGTGATATTAGGAAGTTCAGAAAGAACTAAGTAAGTGGCGCGTAAGCTAGTGTGTTTTACTGGCTGTAGTTCACACACATCACCTTATGAACATTTGAAAGTGAATACCATGTAAGTGCAGAGACGGTTGGAAATTGTGTGGTTTCATAGAATCTCAGACCTTTGGGGACTGTGATTAAACTTTGAAAATGTTTCTGTTATAATAGTAAAGTATGGTGACTTTGATAAAACATTGGGCTTAAAATTCAACTTTATTATTATTAATCTCAAAAGCAATTTTTAATTGCTTTTATTGAGGTAAAGTCAATCTACTTTGAAATGCACAAATCTTCAGCGTACAATTCAACAATTTTCAGAAGTGCCTATAACCATGTAATCACCGCCTTCACCAACATGAAGAATGTCATTACAGAAAATTTGCCTCCTGTAGTTAATTAAGTGCATCTAGCAAATGTTTTATTTCAAATATTGTACTTTTCATGTCTAGAATTTCTTTGGTCCCTTTTTGTTTATCTGCTGAGGTTTCCCCATCTCTCATTTATTCTGACCATTTTTATCTTTAATTCCTTGAACATATTTATAATAGCTGCTTTAAAGTACCTGTATGCTAAATTCTAGCATCCAGGCTGCCTTGGGGTTGGTTTCTGTTGATTGCTTTTTCTCTTAACTACATGTTACTTTTTTGGGTTTCTTCTCAGGCCTAATTATTTTTAATTGTGTACAGAACAATGTGAATGCTACTTTCTAGACAATCTAGATTCTGTTCTCTTCCTCTGAAGAATATTAGTTTTGTTCTAGTATGCAGTTTAATTTTCAACTGATTGATCACCTTGAAGATACTTGGTTTTAGGCATTTTTTTAAGGGCGAATTGATTTGGATTTTGTCCTTAGTCTACGTGGATCTGTTAGTCCCGGGACTTCGGCTGAACTCGCCTATTTCGTGGTCCTTCCGCAGCGTCAGTGGAAGCCACGGTCATACCTCTAGCTTAGCAGGACTCGGCCTCCCAACGGTAGCCCTGCAGGTAGCCCTGCCGGGGAGAGCGGCTGAAGGCTCTGCTCAGCTCTCTCAGCCTTCCCCGGGTCTCCACCTCCCACTGGTCTCCACGTGGTCCCACTCCATGCACGTTGAGTTTAGAGCCGTCAACCGGTTTGAGAGTTCGTACCCAGGTTTTGTGGCTGTACCCTTTTTGGTATTTCCTACTTGTGTTTCCAGCTGTTTTGGCGGTTTCTAACTCTGTTTTTTGATATCTTAAAAATAAAAAAAAAACAACACAAAAACCCCAAGCAAAATCCAAACCGAAAAACAGATGTTCAGTCGAAGTTGAACTGCCTGCGCGTCCAGGCCCTTTGCGGGCCTTCGGGGGGAAGCTGTATGAACGTGAGTTACACGCAGTATCGGTTCCTTCTTTCAGAGGAGGACTCTTTTTCAGTTTCCGCTTACTTGGACTGTTTCCAGTGCCTTTAAATAGTTCTTAATTTTCCTTTAGGGTTCCTAATTGTTTTCTGTATGAAGGTTAGTCTGATAAAAACTATTCCACCATCCCTGGACCTGGAACTCTCTCCTTAATTTTTTTAAAAATTATTTTAAATTGCAGTAAAGTACACATAATGTAAAATTTCCCATCTTAACCATTTTTAAGTATAAACTTCGGTAGTTTTAAGTACATTTTCATTGTTGTGGAGTCTGTGGAACTCTTTCATCTCACAAAACTAAAAGTCTGTGCCTACTAGACCACGCTTCCTGCTCTCCCCTCCCCAGTCCCTGGTAACCGCCGCCGTTCTGCTTTCTGTCTTCGTGAGTTTGGCTCTTACGTTCCACGTGTAAATGGAATCATACAGTGTTTGTCCTTTTGTTTTTAGTTTATTTACTTGGCATCACGTCCTCAAGGTCTTGTCGGTGTTGTGGCATGTGTCAGAATTTCCGTCCATTTAAGTCCGAATAGCATTCCATCTGTGGCACGTACCGCATGTTGTATATCATTCGTTACCCGTCAGCGGGCACGTTAGTTGCTTCTGCCTCTTGGCTGTTGTGCATAATGCTGCTATGGACACGGTGTCCCTTTAATTTTTTAAGACTTGGAAGTGCAATTTCCCTGCACTTCAGCATGGCAGATTTCTCTAGGATGGGCCAGTTCGTTCCAGAAGTAATTCCGGGAAGACATACAGGATAGGGCTGAGACCTAGTTGACAAAAACCAAAACAGAACAAATGAATAAAAAACAAAACCCATTATCCAAAGCCTTTGGGTGTAAGAGCTTTAGTTAGTTACACTTTTCTACAGTAATTTTTGGCATATTCTTAACCTTTACAATATGCTGTCCTTTGTTTTAAGCCAAATGATTTCCAAGAGAGTTGATGATTATATGATCTACCAAAGGAGAGAGATAGGCTGTAATGGAAGTGGTTATTGAGAAAAAAAATTATGCATTTAGCAGTAGTTGTTAAAAAACAGTGTGAATATTGCAGTAACTGTGCATGGTGCCAGCTGGGGTACTGGAAATATCGGGGAGCACTGTGCAAACTGTGTGATTGTCTAGCTGCTAAGCTGTGCACCTGAACCCAATACAAAATAAAATAGCTAAAAAAGCAAACACAGGAAAAAATTTAAGAAGATACAGAGAACACAGCCAAGAGAGTGTACTTCTCCTACTTAGATCATGGTATCAGTGACAGCTTTCCAAGCCATTCAGACCAGTCCCCAAATAAAATAAACCTAGAATTAACAACCATGGGCTTCAAGTTGCTGTTTTACCAAGGTTAATGCAGTATATTTTAGCAATAAAGTACATTAATCACATAGTCCTTTCCAATATATTAATAAGCTTAAATATTCCAAAGCTTTTCTATACAATAAAGAAAATAATCATTTAAAATATTTAATTGAAAAAAAAAAACTAACATGAGACAAATTAAAACCAGAATTGCCTTCTAAAAATTTGGACATTTAATTTAAGAAGGAATTAGAGCCTAAAAATGTGTGTTGGGAAGGCTGAGAGGTTTTGTAAGCATTTAGAAAATCTGTAGTGATTATAATTTGCATCTCTAGAGTATTTTAATTTATATTTCTGAACCCTGGTACCAGCATATTTACTTGAAATTTTGAATATTATTAGCTATTTTTAGTAGACTTGCCTTCATAAAACTGAGGGTCTTTTTGGTGTGCTTGCAAATTATAACAGGGGTGCTTGTTAAGGCTACGGCAATTTGAGTTCAGTTTATAAGAAATGCTTAAGAACATTTATTTAAAAATTTCCCCTGGCCCTGGCTGGGTGTCTCAGTAGGTTGGAGCATCGTCTCATATACCAAAAGGTTGCAGGTTCAATCCTCAGTCAGGGCACGTACGTAGGCTGTAGGTTCGATTTCCGGTTGAGATGTGTACAGGAGGCGGCCCATTGATGTTTCTCTCTCACATCGATCTCTCTCTCTCTCTCTCTCTCTCTCTCTCTCTCTCATCGATAAATGTATCCTTGGGGGAGGATTAAAATAAAAAGAATTACTAGCTTGTCACATGGGGTTAATTCCTGAGGGGTAAAGAGAACTCTGAAGAATAGGGATTAGCAGATGAGTGGGAACACTATCTCCAGGGTCTCTGGGCAAAGCACTCGAGTGAGGGGTGCATTGGAAGAGGAGTCCCTCACCACAGAGAGCTGCGACCCAGGCCTCTTTGGAGAGGGCACGGCCTTGTCCCACGTGATGGTGGAGAAGTTTGGGGAGGTACCGGAGGCTGGGGGAAGCCACCCCCCATGTGCCAGCGGAGTCCTCTGGGAAGCTGCCCTCTGGGTGCTGTTGGAACTTGCTGGCGGTGAGCACCGCCAGTGCCCCTTGTGCCGCCGTCAGCTGCATGTGCAGAAGCCCCCCAAGAAGAGCACACAGGAACCAGGAGAGAAGCCCTTTCTGCCCCAGGGCGCCCCCAGCACCCTCTGCTGATAGAGCGCAATAACATTATTCTGGTTGGCAAAGAAGAAATGTGTACGGGGTTGAGCTCCAGGATCAGAGTGGGGCAAAAAAGGGTGAATTTGGAGCTGCAAGGCAACGAATTGATAAATTAGTACGCTCCATAAGTGTGTTGTCACTATCCAAGATGCTCTATTTTTAGATAGTTTGGAATCAGACAGACTATTTAAAAATTGGGCTGCCCAAGAAAATCCAAGGCATAGCTCATTGGTCACTGTACCCCAAAACTTCCAGTTAAATGAGAATCTTTCATTTTGAAAGATTATGTGTTTGTTTTGGTACTTTCTTTGTATTTTATTTATTTTTAGGGGGGGAAGAGAGGGAGAGAAACATCAATGTGTGGTTGTCTCTTGCGCATCCCCCACTGGGGACCTCGCTCACAACCCAGGCATGTGCCCTGACTGGGAATCGAACCCATGACCCTTTGGTTTGCAGGATGGCACTCAGTCCACTGAGCCACATAGCCAGGGCTCTACTGTACTTTTTGTATTTTAAACAGTGTACATTGAACAGTAGGTGGCCAGTCTCCAGTATAAACAGATGCTGTGTCGGTCTTTGCTTCTTTCATCTAAGTTTTGCTCACTGCTTTGTGTATTCCCGGTAGTGTTTGACTACAGCTATAGAGACTACATTCTGTCCTGGTACGGGAGCCTCAGCAAAGACGAGGGACAGCTGTACCACCTGCTCTTGGAAGACTTCTGGGAGATCGCCAAGCAGCTGCACCACAGACTGAGCCACGTGGACGTGGTGAAAGTCGTCTGCAATGACGTCGTGCGGACCTTACTCACTCACTTCTGTGACCTGAAGGCTGCGAATGCCAGGTAAAGGTTCGAACACGGGGACCCTCGCCCTCCTTTTCCACATGCAAATACTGTTCTCATTGGTCAAGGGACCACAGTCAAGACGAACTGTAGAATGAATACTCTGTCTCTTGCTGACGCCTGGCTTGAAATGTAGACATGTTGAGGGGAATAATCATGGTGTTGTGATAGCACAGAGATTTTTTTAAAATAACTTGGTAATAGCAAACTACTTTGTGGACTTGTTTAATTTTGTAAGTATCTTAAACAGTGAAGTGAATTTCACTGAATCAGCACTATCATGAAGTTATTAATAGTATTATGGATGCCTAGAAATAGAAAATGATAGTGTTTTATGCTGTAAAGAGTGTCACTGAGTTTACAATTTTTAGAAAAGTTCAGTTTTTTTGTTTTTTTGGGTTTTTTTGGTGAGCCCTGTGCTAAGAACATTACCACATCCTGAAAATGCATTTTTAGACGGAACTTAATACTGGAGCTTGTGCGATACAGTTGGAGATATTTCGATGTGAAGACGGCGGACGGGGGGCTTGTTGGCCTTTTGCGCCGTGCATGGGGAGGGTCTGTGCCCATCACGCAATTGCCTTTGGAAGGAGACTTCAACAAGGCCAGCTCTGTGCTGGTGGTAAATCTTCCTTCCTTAGGTTTGCTGATAGGATCTTCAGTGAGCGCGTCGCTCCCGAGTGCATGTAAGAGGGGTGCATTGTGCGCTCCTAAGCTGTGCCTACAGAGCAGGCTCCTGAGACGAGGAGCCCTCTGCCGGTTTGGAAGTGGACCCAGCTGGAGCAGGAACAGGGCTCCCTATGGTTAATTGGCCTATTTTCTCTGGTGTTATTCTACCTCCACTTTTAGGGAGGAGAGAACGTTTTTTGAAAACTACACAAGGGGGTGAGTAAGGAGCCTTATTGCGTAGGTGATAACGCATCTTCTTATTCTAAGAAGGTCTCTCACATGAATCTATCAGGAAGCAGCCTCCCTGCTGCCCTGCGGTGTTGCTCGGCGGGGCCTGGTTGCTGAACCTCTCGTACGTACGGCAGCTGCCGGCCACCCCCGGTGTGTTGCTTCTTCTCCGTATCGTCTTCTCTCCCGAAGTCTGCCGGGCACAGGCTTATGAGTCTGAGGTCCACAACAGAGTCATCACATGCCTACAGTTTTCCGGCAAACTTGTAAAAGCTTGGACCCCTAGAAAGAAATACATCTTACATCGTGATGTGACCCAATTTCATAGGACCAGGGACCTAACCCACAAACCCAGGTGTGTGCCCTGACCAGGGCTTGGACCTAAAACCTCTTGATCTGGAGGACAACACCCAACCATGTGAGCCACACTGGGCGAGGCAAATTGATTGCATTTTAGAAACTTCTAAAATGAAGTTTCTAGTTGTCTTTGGGTTTCTAGTGGTCTTCCGCCCAGGGCAGATCTGTTCTACTGATATCTAGGCTGTGCCTGGACACTCTCGTTGATAGTCCTTATTAAAGGAAATACGCTCTCACTGTTCTCTGGGATTACGGATGTTTGGAAAGTACCAGAGGGCCACTGGTGTTCTGCACACAGACGATCATGCGTGCCCCGGAGGGGAAGCCGGGAGAGCTAGTATCTGCTTGTGTGTCGTCTTCTCCAAATCACACCGGGAGACGGGTAGGCAGCTCATTTGGGTTTGCTGGCTAGGTCTGTGCTTGCTGGCCCCAGGTGCACCGTGCCCTTCTCCTGGAAATCTCCATGGCTGTGCAGATGCCCTTGGCTGCGAAATGGCTCGACAGCCTGGGAGGCTCCGGTTGACTTGGCCGCTATCAGACAAGAGAATAATAAATTGCGTTAATAAAAGCAGCGCACCCTCCGGCCGACTGTTAGGCAGTTATGTGGTGGCAGCTTTCCGGGGGGCCTGTCTTTATTTCCGGGCCAACATTCTGTTGCTGCTTCAAGCCAACCCAGATGACACTTAGTTCTTGCCTCTGCTTCCACTTCCTCTGTCCCATCTGTCTTGTTCTGGCGGGTTTCAGGGAAATCTAAAAACAATTGTTTTTTATGCCATCACATCGATAGCATCTTTAATTTTGTAGTTGCTTTACGATCTCCGTGTTTTGTTTACCAGTCAAGCACCGATATGGTGTTTCAGGGGGAAAAATAATGTTCTTATTCACATATTTCCTTTCTTTATCGCTGCATTTCCCTCCCCCCCCCCCCCCCCCCCCGCCCCAAATCTGTGCAGTCTCTGACTGTGGTGTGGGGTAAAGAGCCTGGCCTTGAGGGTTATGTTCACCATTTGTTACCTCTGTGACTGGACCGCTCACTTAACCGCTCAGATCCTTGACATTCTCATCTATAAATGGTGATGACCACGTATACTTCTTGGTGTAGATGGGAAAGAGAAGTAATGGTGCACCTAGGAAATTCACGAAAGGCCCTTTTCCTCCCTCGGGGCACGAGAGCCCGAGGTCAGTCACAGGGCTGCAGTGAGCAGATTCACACCCACGGGAGGAGGATGCCGCCGCCAGGACGAGGGCCGAGGTCCTCCAGACGCGACGTGGACGACTCCTGACCCAGAAGCAGCCGTTGGACCCGTGATTGTTTCTTGGCTTCTGAAGCGGCGCCTGATGTCCACTTACCAGGGGGCATCATGGGAATATCCTGCCCGGAGTTCACAGAGGGCTCCCTTTCCTTTCCCCAGAGATCAAGCTTGTCTGACCGGCCTTCTGGGCTTCGGCTCGGTCCGAAGGCGCTCCCCTGACTCAGCTGCAGGCGGAGAGGGATCCGCGGCAGTCCGAGGGTCAGGCCCCGTCCGTTGTCCGTCTCCCACTGGACCCAGAAGGGGCGGTGTGCACTCCTGGGGGGCACTTTGATATTATTTAAAGAAGCAACTCCTGAAATTGGGATTTTTTTTCCAGCCAGCTTCCCACAATAATATTAACCAAATATGTATATTTAAAGTAAAGTGTCACCCTTAAAAGTGCTTGAAATGACAAAGTAGCATGTGAGTCTTACTGAACTCTAGCCGGCAGCATAGCTGGAGTTTAAAATAATTGAAGGCGCCAGTTAAAAAAGGCAGCGTAGATTAGTGTATGGGCAAAGGCTCGCTCTTAACATCTCTCTGTTCGTGCTGTCGGCTTTGCACGTTAGGGGCGAACCCCTCCCGTTTGCTGGAGAAGACAAGGAGGAAAGCTTTCTTTTTCAGTGTGCACATTCTAGAAACTAGTCTAGCCTCGTGCAAAAAGAAATCACGGTTCCCCCCTGAGAGACGTTGGTCATAACGGCTCCAGTAGGCACTTATTGTTTCCCTTCCCGGGCAGGGCCTGGTTTGCTTCCTCCCAGTCCGTTCAGTGTTTGTTTTTTCCTCTCTTCCAATATTAGCCACCAGTTACTGTAAGAAGCCCATAAACTTTAACAAATTACCTCCCTCTTCTTTCTTGAGCTGCTGCCAAGGTACTGTAAGAAAAAGAGGTACAGAAAGTTCTCTCCATTCTTCCTTCCTCGGGTCCTCCAACCTAGTGGCCCTCGGGTGGGGTGGGGTCAGTGCTGACAGGGGGTCTGTGACCCGGGCTGGCAGAACTAGTTGGGAAACACTCGGGGGCCTCACGGAAGGCAGTGTGCCCCCGAATTATGTAGCGTCAAGCAGTGCACGCTCTCCTCAGTAGACGCGCCGTAGGTGTTTTTAATCCCATGATCCCCCAGTCAGGGAAGCTGGCTGGTGCCTCTGGTTTATGCTTTGCTAGTGGTTTTTGTTGTTGTTGTTTTTTTTTCCCTTGAAAAGTAAAGCTATAGATCACATTTATGAAAGATCTAGGAGACTTAAAAATAATCTACTTAAAGATGTACTCATACCTTTCCGGAGTGTTGCTGTGATTCGGGAGTTATGTATAACTGTTGGTGCTACTTAAGGTTTGAAATCCCCAAAGGCCGTGTGTTTGCACCCAGATTAGTCTGTGGTTGAGAAAATTCCTTTTTTTTTTTAAGATTTTATTTATTTATTTTTAGAGAGGGAAGGGGGTGGGGGAGAGAGAGGGAGATAAACATCAATGTGCGGTTGCTGGGGGTCATGGCCTGCAACCCAGGCATATACCCTGACTGGGAATCGAACTTGCGACACTTTGGTTCGCAGCCCGCGCTCAATCCACTGAGCTACTCCAGCCAGGGCTGGTTGAGAAAATTCTTGACCCACTGGTATTATTGAGGAGCAGATACAGTTTTTAAAACAGATGCATTGCCCATTTGAAATATGTTTTACCTAATGGCCTATAACTGAAGTGTTTCTAGAATTTTCTTTCCTTCTTTTATCCTCTCTCATGTGTCCATTTTGTAGACAGGAAGACCAGCCAAGGCCTTTTGTGTTGCATGCCTGCTTGAGGAACTCGGCTGAAGAAATAAGATTCCTACAGACGTGTTCTCGGGTTCTGGTGTTTTGTCTCCTCCCCTCCAAGGACGTGCAGTCTCTCAGCTTACGTATAATGCTCGCAGAGATTCTCACGATGAAAGGTAGCCTTCCATAAGTAATCGATATTTCCAGTTGTGATGGCAGTTGTGCAAATGAAGGTGCTACACACTAATGTGATGGGTAGCAGGTGACAGGACACCTACACGGACCTTGCACACTGTAGGGTGTAGGAGATTTAGAATATTTTATTTAGAATATGTCACTCAGAGAGGGCATCATTTGGCCATACCTGATGAACAGATTTTTATATAGCATCACCCAGTGCAGAGTACATTTTGTTGTTTATTTTGACACAGGGTAACCACCCCGTACACTTTTCATAGGAAACATCCATTTGGGATAGCTTTTGCATCATCCAGGCCAGGAACGTATACGTTAATGAAAGAGTATCTCTACTCAAACTTCACTGTGCATTTACTTAAAATACCTTTGCTACAAGATTCATTGATAATGCCTATGTGTAATTTTGTGAACTCGGAATACATTTAAAAAAAAACGAAACTGTACCACAATATGATGTGATTACTAGAAAAAAGTATATCCAGGGACATGCTTAGCCAGGTAAGAAAAAGAAGAAAATAGGACCTAAGAGAAAATTTTCTACCTCGTAATTTCACGCAAATAACATCGCATTTACTGGGCATTGATTGACCCTCAGTATTTCAGGATTAGCCAGTGGTACCCAGTAGCTGATGTAATCAACCACAGAGAAAAGAGGAACTTTTGAACCTAAAGTTCATAGAATGAATTTGTAATGGTGTCATTGACTTTTTAACAACTTCCCCCCTGAGGTCTGCTTTCAGCAGTAGGGAAGAAAGTTGATTTTCATCTTTGGGCAGATAGAACATGTTGAGCCTTATAAAGAAAATAAATGAAAAAAAATCAAAGCACTTAATTTTGATACCTTTGTTAGTAATTTCGGAAAGGCAGGCGCGTGTGTGTATGGGTATGTGTGTGACTATATGGTCCTCATTTGGGTAGTTTTAAATGTTCCCCAAACATGGATTCAGTGACATAATAGAAAGACAGTTCCTTTAAAGAGCGATGCCCTTTTCAGCTGTGCCGTCTTCCCCTTGCAGTGTTGAAGCCCGCGGTGGCCTTGCTCAGCAACCCAGACTACATCAACCAGATGCTGCTGGCCCAGCTGGAGCGCAGGGAGCAGATGAATGAGCATCACAAGCGAGCCTACACCTACGCTCCTTCCTACGAAGAGTTCATCAAGCTCATCAACAGCAACTCGGACGTGGAGTTCCTGAAGCAGCTCAGGTATCGGGGGCCCAGCCGGAGCACCACAGTAGCTGCTGACCCTCGCCTCGGCCTGGGTGGGTGGAGACGAGCCTGTTGGCCCGGGAAGCCGAGGCGAAGGAAGTGTGCGCGCCTTGCCTTCAGTGACCGCCGCACGTATCCAGCTCCTCCTCAAGCAGTGGAGTGGGTTTTCTCCAAGTGTCATGCGTTTAGGTACTTAGGTTACATGGACTGAAAGCCGTTCGGCTGGCAGGAGTATCAGGCTCAGCCACTCTGGACCTTTCCTTAGGCAAGCGTCGGAAGGAGGTGATGGGAGTTTACATTACATTGCAGAACGCGGTGTTGATTTTCATTGGTCTTAGAGACCCCTGCAGAGAACATGCAGGTTTGGGAGTAAAGGGCTCTTGACTAATTGCTTCGAGAAAACACATTTGAAATAGACCCCAGGAATCGATTTTATAAGAAAGTTCGATCTCACTTGCCGTACTTGATATATTTTAGGGGTGAGTGTGTGTGTTTTGTTGTTGTTCTTTTTACAGTAAGTGTGTGCACATACAGTATGATTGCGTAATGTGTAGCTGGTGGCCTTTCTGGGCTTCTGTTTCTCTAGTCACTCTGGGTTTAGCGTCTGCAGATGGTCACGCATGGGGAAGAAAGGAAACTCGGGCACATCATTTTGCCTCTGATAACTCATTTTGGCAAATCGCTGATGGAAAAGTAAACATTGGCTGAAATGGGATCTTTGACTATTTGAGATTTTACACTTGTCTTCTTTGCCTCTGAACTGGGGTCAACGTTAAGCAGAGTTACAAAAAGTGGCCAAAGGACCTTAAAAAAATAAACGGAACTAATTATTGTGAACAGCCAACTCTTGGTAGGTCCTTCAGCGTCCCCTGTCATTCTGCGTCCGAGCGCAGTTCCTCGTTATAGGCGTGGATCGTAATAAGAATTAATGGTTTAGTTTTTCAAAATGCACCAACCGGAGGCTCAGCTCTAGGGATGCTATGCATAGCTTCGTGTTGGCCGTTCGTCACCTGGCAGGTAAAGAAACAGCTCGGCAAGAGTTGCCTTCTACAGACCGGCCCATGGTGTCGCCGGCCCCAGGGCCATCGGACCCCCGCGCTTGTCCCAGTAGTGGCGCCGTGGACTGCCCCGGTCTGCGTGGCCAGGGCTTGCACCCGACGTTCTGATTTCACACGCTCCCTCTGACATGAGGCGGAACAGAAACCGTGTGAGCACTGCCGGGGGGGGGGGGGTCCTACAGAAGGGGGCAGGCCCTCCAAGCACAGGGAGGCTTTTCACGGGCAGCGCAAATGCTGAACTCAGGAATGACTTTTTCAGCCCTGGCTGGCGTAGCTCAGTGGATTGAGCGCGGGCTGTGAACCAAAGTATCGCAGGTTCGATTCCCAGTCAGGGCATATGCCTGGGTTGTAGGCCACGGCCCCCAGCAACCGCACATTGATGTTTCTCTCCGTCTCTCTCTCTCTCCCTCCCTTCCCTCTCTAAAAATAAATAAATAAAATCTTTAAAAAAAGGAGTTAAAAAAAAAGAATGGGTTTTTCAAATATTGAGATAATTCACATACCACAAAATTCATCATTTTAAAGTATACAATTCAGTGGTTTTTAGTACATTCCAAGGCTGTGCATCTGTCGTCACCAGTTCCCGAATGTTCTCATCACCCTGGAAAGAGACCCGTGCCTGTTAGCAGTCCCGTCCCATTCCCCTCCTCCCCCGCTGGGCCCCTGGCAGCCACTAGCCCGCTTTCAGTCTCCGTGGATTTGCCTGTTCCGGACACTTCGTGGAAATCAAGTCGTCCAACAGGTGGCCTGTTGTGACTGGAACTTGGTTCACTGAGCATAGTGTTCTCAAGGTTCGCCCGCGTTGTAGCATGTATCGATATGTTATTCCTGGTTTTGGCTGCATAACATTGCATCGTATGAATAGCCCCTATTTGTTTATCCGTTCACCAGCCCATGGAAATCTTTCATTTGCACTTGAAAGAACGCCCTTTGAGTAATTGTTGAGCATCTTCAGTAGCCTCATCAGCGACTGTTGGTAAACACAGGGAGGGGCAAACATTCTTTGGAATAAACACAGAGTTTATTCTTGTATTATTACTTATTGATTACTGTATTATTTTCCACATTAACAATGGTATACCTACTTTTGCCCCACCTTGTAAACGAGAGTCACATAAAATATTGCAGATTCCTAACCTCTCTCGGCGGCCGCCTGCCCCCGCTGTACACCTGCCCCCGACGGGGAGTAACGGAGTGCCGACCCCAGGAAGGGCGTGTCTCTGGGGCACATTCCTGTCCGACTGTTGAGTTCCCTGGGCCTGCCGCCTCACCGTCAGACGTGCTTCCAACGGAGTCTGTAAAGTCACAGGGGAGGCCCCTTGGAGACACTTTGGTGATTTAGATAATCGAACTCCATTAGAAACAAAAAGAATGCATTTTCAGATTTAATTACATTGGTGCCATAATGGAGCGCAACTGGAATGACCTCTTCTGACCCCTGTCTGTCTCTTTATAAACTTTCAGTTCCACATGCCAGTCTCTGGAATTATGTCTCTAACTTCCTCTGGAAGGGCTGCAAAGTTCTCTCTTAACAAGGAATGTAAACCTGTTAAAAGAGTCGTATGCATTTGGCAGCACAGCTAGGGGATCATGGTAACCCCTCGGTGATCTTGGCGAAATCCCTTTGGAGAAGGACACTGCGGAAGGCGTTGGTCTCCACGATCGGTGCACACACCCAGAGTTTAGCTTTCGGGGTCCTTCTGTACGCACTGTGCTGGGGCAGCGGCCCCGGACCTGGGGCTCAGGCGGTTCCTCGGGCTCTGCCGTGTGATAGAGCGCCGGGCCGTCCTGTGGCACTGGCGTGTCTTCTGTCCGCGGGGCTGCCGTCCCTGCTCGCTGCATCTCGGGAACAGACCCGGGGGCCAGCCTTTATCCTCTGCTGCTCGCCCAGCTGGAGCCCGAGAGGCTACCGGGAACAACGCTGCCGTGGCGGACACAGATCGTTTTGCCCAAACACGTAGGTGGTGCTGCAGAAATTATCTTGCTATTTGGCTCCTTATTGTGTATCCCACAGAGAAGTTGCTCTCTAGGCCGGGGTCAGGTCTGCTTTTTGTTACTGACGGGCGGAGTCGCTCTCCGTCAGACTCCCGGCTGGAGCCGACACACGGGGAGGCTTATCAGCTGCCTGCCGCTGGCGGTGCGGCCGCTCCAGTCTCGGTCCTCGCCGTTCTGTGGCCCTTCTGAGGACACGCGAGCGCTCTGCCGTCTGACCTGATGGGTGCTCTGGGCCACCACTTTCAACTCGCTGCTCCTAAAGTTTTAGATTGGCTGCCTAAGGCAGGGCATGCGTCTTATTTAGACGACAAGGTTGATGAAACTGTCCCCTTTTGTTTGACGCGTATTTGACAGAGAGATGCCTACTTTCTAGAGGGGAAAAAAGTCACTTACCTCGGCCAGGTCGGAATGTGTTAAAGACAAAGAAGCAGACAAACCTTGAAGGTAGTGTTTGAAGCTCTGCGGTGTGTGTTTTTTCTGAGTCGGCCTGAGAGGCTTTCACAGCAGGAGTCTAGAGCTAGACGTACTTCCTTCAATTATACTAACTTAGTGGGTGTTTTTTTTAAATCCTGACTGCTTATGAAAATCACCCAGGCTTTGAAAAAATTACAGTGGGAGTTGGGTGTCTCGCTTTCCTTGGCTGCTTCCTTTGTCTTCTAAGACGTCGCAGCGAGGTTGTGGTGGCTGGCTCGGTTCAAGACTTTGAGTTTTCCAGGCTCTTCTAGTAGAAGCAGCGACCCACTCTGTTGATAAAACAGGAGCCCCCAAATCTGACAGGCATCTCGGTGCCGGATATGAAAGGGCAGGCGGAACAGGCTCCCCCACCTCCCGCCACCGTGGGCAGTGGGGCGGTGAGTCCAGGCGGGGAAGGCGGAGCGGGGCTCAGAGCTCAGTGCCCTGTGGGGAAGCTCGACAATGACGGCCTCCCCAGGGAAGGAACTGGCCTCCCCCGGGAAGGAACTGCGTGTTCCTTTATTCTGGAGATAAAGCCGGAGTCGAGGTAAACGTTAGGCAACGGGAAACAAAGATACTGCTCTTGAAAGTGCCTCTTGGAAAGGAGTGGGTGGGCTGTGGCCCAGGAATGCATCCGGGGCTGCACGCTGCGGAATTCTCCAGTGAATCTGTAAGAAGCACCCCAGGGAAAAATACTTGCTCCCCCATGAAATGGGAGAGTTTTTACATCGCTGGTTGGAGTGGAACCTGGGCATCAGCATTTTTAAACGCTTCCCAGGGGATTAGAACATGCAGTTAGTATTGAGAATGTCTTTTGCAGGGGATGTTCTCCCATGTGCTACCAATCTGAAGCCTTGGCTGGGTGTTATGTCCCACAATTCGTTGTACTGTAACTCTCTGAGAACGGCCTATCACTGTTAGAGATGCTCCGGGGAGGAGAAAGGTGGTTAATCAGGATACCTCGTTCTCCTACCAAGTTACTGTAATCAGCAGAGGCCTTCCTGAGATGCATTTTAACCCCAGGTTTCTCAGCCTTGCCAAAACCGACCCTTTGGGCTGGATATTGATAATTCTTCACTGTGGGGGCTGCTGTGTTTATGGTAGAGTGTTTACAGCATGCCTTGCTTCCCCCCACTGGCTGCTACGAGCAGGCCCGCAGCCATGACAACCAGAAGTGACTTCAGACGTCGCCAGATGTCCACAGGGGGACCAAGTCACCCCAATAGGAGCCGTTGCTTTAACCCCATGAATAGACTGGAGACACTTATGTTAGTTAGGGTTAGATTCACGAAATACCCACAAAATAAGATGGTTTACTGAAGCCCAGAGGGGTTCTTCTTTCTTCTATAAAAAGTCTGGTAGGCATTCCAGCACTGCTAGTGGGGGGCTCCACTCCCCTCCTGGCCCTCCAGCCCGCTGCTCCGCTGGCCCCAGCGGGTGTGTTCCAGGGGCCTCAGGGCCCAGGGCGTGTTCTAGGACGCCATCCATCATGGCCAGGAAGCAGCGTGAAGGCAAGGAAAGGCAGCGGCAAAGGTCATGCACTGGCCGTCTTTCCAGGAAATTTCTGGGAGCTGTTTATTTGACACTTCTGCTTATATTTTTTTATTGATCGCCTTATTCTGGCAGCCTTAGGCTCAGCTGAAAAGGAGGATCCTGTCACCAAGGAAGAGAGAAGAGTGGGTTTGGGACAGGCAGACAGCCGTGTCTCGACAGTGCTGCGTGTCGTGTAGCTGCAGTGAAGCAGGGTGGCACTAGCAGCATCGCACACGGGCCTCGGAAAAGGGCTCCCTTCCCGGCCTGGACATTCGCCAGGGCTGAAGAGCTGCCACACAGAGGTTCAAGGAGGGAAAAACGGTCTTCGTTTTTAATCCACTGTTTGTTGAATGTCTAATGAGTATTAAGCATCATGTCAGGTTCTCTGTGATCATCAGTGATGATGATAATAGCCACGTGCATTAGGCGCTATTATTCTCACCGTGTGCTTGAAGAAAGGAAGGTGGCTTGCCCTGGATCACATAGCTAGTAAGTGGCAGAGCTGGGATTTGAACTCAGGTCTGTCTGACTTCAGATCCCATATGAAAAGCTGGGTGTGTCTTGCCAGCGAGGCAGGTAGGGACAGCAGCGACACGCAGCCCCAACCTTGTGGAATTTCACAGTGGTGTGGCCGTAACCCTCTGCGATCTGTGAGTCTTTGCAGGCACTGGCCCTTCCTTATGCAAGAAAAACACTGCCAGAGAGTGCTGTCAGCTCAGGATGGCGGCCGGCTGCCAGGGAGACGAGAGGTAATGAAGTCCGAGCAGCGCGTCACTGCTGTGACTTCATCTGCTGCCAAACCTTTATTAGGTTTTCTGGTTCTGGATGGTTCATTCCTGACCCCTCAATCGAAGAGCAACGTGGAAAATCTGAAAATAGTGGAGAGGACATTCTCCTAATGAATGAAAGATTTAAAATGAAAAAGATAAAGTTTATTTGGCTCAGAAAAGAGAAGCAAACCCTTTATCAAGTGCGTACTAAGGTCGATGGGGTGTTTTCTGTTTTGCTAGGATAAAGCAAGAGGCAGTGGGAATAACGAATAGACCAAGTTCGGAGACCATACGTAATGGTGGAGTGGGTTAATGAGGGAGTTGCTAAATATTTTTTCTTTAGCTATTACGGGGATGGATTTTCATCTCCGAATTCGTTTAGCTAGCCGCATTTGCACATGAAGGTAGTGTATTCACAACAATATTAAAATTCTGAAAGTTGCATGCATGTGTGTAAAAGAACTTAAATTCTTTGAATGCTCAGCGTTTTGAACAGAGATTCTGAAACTACGCTGTGAATCACGAGCAGTAATGAGATTACGTTATAGAGGAATGTGCAAGGAAAACTATACACACCTGAAGACCGACTGATGCACCATGGGCACGTCAGAAATCAGCGAGCACATGACAGCAGTGAGGGGCACGAGGCAGTGTGGGTGGAGCCCTCAGCCCAGCACCTGCCTGTTCCTCGTCGTCAGCCACTACAGTTGTCCCTGTAATCATCAGACCAGGGATCACACTGGCCCATTACGAGTGGCCCCCTGGAACTGGGAGTTTGAGGACACCCTGTAAGTCGCACGCCTCTCTCTCCATCCTGAGGTCTGCGCCATCTCAGGCCAAGGAGTAAGGCCAGCGAAGACCAAGATGCCCCTCCATTCCTGATGGATCCTGGGCTTTGTGGTCCGTCTCTGTGAGACTCTAAGACTGAGTCTCAGAATCGGGCGTCTTCCCCGCCTAGCAGTGCCGGACCGGACTGGGCAGCACCGGAGCAGCACAGGCCTCCCTGTCCCTGCGTCTGCCCCCACCGCACCTCCCTGGCAGGTGCAGCGCCCACCAGCCGGCCGGCCCTGGAGGTGGGGAGACACATGTTCTTAAGAGGAAGGAGAGTGGACGGCTGCGCTTCGCACGCCCAGTCCCTCCGGCCCCGTGGTCCCATCGAAAACCGCTTCCTTCTCCAGGGAGCCCAGAGGGGAGGGGAGGGAGCGAGCGGTGGGGAGAGGCCAGGGAGGGAGCCACTTAGACTTGGAGTGAAACGTCCATACTTGGGGGTGGGGTGGGCTGGGTGGGGAGTGCTTTTTTCTTTATAAAAACAAAGACTAGGGGATGCTAAGTCTGTGCCCAGCAGGGAGGAATTTCATGATTCACAGGGTCTGCTGCAGGAACTGTGGCGAAGAGTGAGCCAGTGGTGTGCTGGTAATTCTAAAACTGGCTTTTGTGCGTAGGGATGGGAAGCCCTGACTTAGTGTAGCCGGTTTCCATGGTGTTAACACTCCTCCCCGGGGTCGGTTCAATTCTCGAAGTAACCAGCGTGCGTCACTAGAAGGGCTGGGTAAAATAAAAAAATTTTTTTGGCATGTGTATATATAATGGATCACCATGTAACAATGGTCTTGCATCCGAATATTTAATAATACTGGAAGGCAATAACCATAAATTGATAAATTAGAAAGATTCTAAGGCAGTATTTCTAAGCATAAATTCAGTCTTATAACAAAATACCGTGTTTGCCTAGAAAAAAGCTTATAAAGATATACCAAATGTTGCGATTAACTTTGAATATTGTGTTTCGTGTATTTTCCAATTTTCTTCCATGAACATACGTTCTTTAGAGAAAGTGAGAATGGGCTCAGCCTGAGACAGTGCCGTCCGCCCATCCGTTTATCGGCCTGGGGGAGCAGACACTGAAGGCAGCTGCGAAGTGAACAGGAAACAGTCTCTCGTTCAAGGGCACGCAGCAGCTGTGTGTAGCTCGTCAGAACGATTCCCTTCTTGGAGGGACTACTTCTTTCCTATTCAGTGAGAAACTGCGCTCTCTCGAAAAGCTCACCTGGACTCTGAGAGCTTTGTTGTTGGAAATTCTACCAGCGAGAATGACACATCCGCCCAGAGAAGCAGCCTCCTTCACCGCCCTTTAGTGGAGCCGCGCGTGGTGGGTTTCCGGCCCAGCATCCCACGACTCTCCTGACTGCTGTGTCCAAGGAAAGGGGACCCCGGACCCTCCCGAACGTGAACGTGACCTCTTTCCGCAGCCCGGTGTTGAGCTTGCCCCGCTGCTGCTGCGTTTAAATTCCATCTGCGCTCCGCCCTTCCCCCAGCCCTGCGGGAGCTCTGTCCTCTCCTGGTGTGGGGGGCGCCCCCTGTGGGTCACACACCGAACATCATCGGCCGCCGCGGCCCTGCTGGTCTTCGGTCCATTAGGCTGAGGCACTCGTGTAGTCAGGAGGAAAACAAGGCTACTTAGGAAATTTTCCTGCCTATTTAACAAACACACACACCGTCTCCCCAAATAGTGCATGTTGAAAGGGTCAGCAGTGGGGTTCAGCAACCATAGCCATAGTTAACATTGAACTCGCACTGTGTGTGGGCAGGCATTATTCCAAATATTTTAAAGGTGTGATCTCACTGAATCTTCAGAGCAACCCTTTCAGGAAGAATATTGTTAGTCCTCTTTTTACAGATGGGGACTCTTGATTTTTAGGTGGCTTAAATAACTTGCCCCAGGTGACTCAGTAAGTGTTGGCAGCAGGATTTGAACCCGGGCCATCTGGTGCCAGCGCTCACAATTCCTAACTACTCTAAGACCCTTCCCAAGGTAGGGAGCAGCTTCGGCTTCGCTACCTGACACACTGTGGCTTTGTTTCCTCTCAGACGCTTTAACCAAAGTCCCTCCCATGAAAACATTCTCTCTGGACTAGTGCCAAGTGGTCTGTGGCAACTCTGAAAACATTCTTTTTAAGGTTTTATTTTTTCTTAAACATTTGTGTGTGTGTGTGGTATTCTAATCTACAATATACCCTTGCTAATTTTAACATAAAAGTATTTTATACCATTTGCCATATTACACCTGAGGGTAGGATTTTCCCAGCCTTTGATTCTGCTAAGACATTCCAGGGTGTTCAGGCCCATCTTATTTTAAAGATGGCTTTAAAATAATATTTAAGAAAAAATCTGTGTACATTTTTCCTAATGAAATGAAGAGACTGTTTTTTTTTTATTTGACCTATAAATAATTTTGAAACCCGTTCTGATAGAATTTCAAGGCTGTTCTGAACAGTGGGCAGGAGAAGGACAATAAGTCCGTGGATTTCTAAGGGGTTGTTTTCAAGGACTTCAGTGAGTTAAGATTGGTAGCAGGAGTCCCCGAGTGCAAAGCTGCTCCCGGTCTTCGTTAATTTAGCTGAGTGTGTCCGTCTGCAGAGAGGCGAGCCGGCTGCTCGGAGGGGCAGGTGGCAGCTATCTCTGTGTGACTTGTTGTTCCTCGTCCTGGGGACAAGGGACACTGTAGGTAGGATCTCGCAAGAGTTGGAAAAGAGCTGAATTCTTATGAGGCTGCTTTCTCTTAACACCGGAGTTTGCATTACCATTTTGGGAAAACATACACTAACAGTCTCAGCACTTCTGAGCCACAGAATGTTTGCAAATACCAGTCCCCCTAGTCCTTGAACCCAGCACAGTCCCAGCAAGGCCACGTCCTCCTCTGGAGGAAGAAAGCCGAGTGAGTGGCAGGTATCCCTGAGAACCACCCGGCGGACCAGGAGCCCTCAAGGCTGGCCTGCACTCGGATGCGGGTGTTTATATGGCTTTGCTGGGAATGAGAAACCCGCTCATTTCCTACTTTGCCTTTTGGTGTCAAGCGAAAGTGAATTCTACAAACTCATTAACCATGTTCAGGTGCCTACTATGTGCATTAGCTCTGTGTGAGGTGGGTCTGGTGTATGTGAAGGTGAATTGGTTGTGGATCCTTGGATTCTATCCCCTGCCGTCAGGTGTTAATAGTCCAGCATAGGAGACCCACGTGGGGGTAAGTAGTTAAATATGAAACAAATACAAAGGCCAGAAGTAGAGTGTAAGAGTGAAGAAGTGTGTAGGAGCAAATACTTCACCCCGTAGAAGAGAGGAGTCTAAGAAGCTTCCGAGAGGAGTGGCCATGAGCTGAGTGTTTAAGGACAAATAGGATTGCGACAGGTAAGGGAGGCACTGCATGCGAGAGGGAGAAGAATCAGCAGAGGCTGGGTCAGGAGAGAGCTAGAGTGTTTGGGGGGTATCGCATGTGGTCTGGTATGGCACAAAAGTGGTACCCAAGGGGGATATCGAAGGCAGTAAGGGTGAAAGAAAGAGTGGCTGGCATTGGCCATGCTTGAATGCGTTGAAAGACCTCAGACAGGGTAAACTTGAACCTGTACTGGATTTGAGGGTGGCAGGAACGTGGCTCACAACCTGAGCTTTCGAGCCAGGCAGCTCTGCTCGGTCATCGAGGCCCTCGTCCTTCAAAACACTTGAAAGCGAGACCCTGCACGGGTTTCTCGGTCCCCTGAACTCCAGCTCCCTCCTCTGTAACGTCGGGATAATTACGGCACCTCATCATGAGCATAAAACGAGGTAATATACATTAAAATATCTAAACAGGTGCCTGGTACCCAATGAGAGGAATCCGAAAATGTTAGCTGGGTTCACAGTAAAAAAGCTAACTCTTTACTCAGGTGGTTGTGTTATTTTTCAGCACCATTGATGATTCATCTGTTCCCGAGTGTGCATCACTAAGAATATCGAAAGAACAGATTGTTCAGAATATTATTTGTACCTGTTAAGCGTTGCAATGGTAATTTAAGTGTCACGGAGTAATTTAGCTCATTGTTTCAGTCAGTTTAGACTGCTGTGACAAAAATGCCACAGAGTGAGTGGCTTAAGCAACACACATTTATTTCTGACCGTTCTGGAGGCGGGGAAGTCTAAGATGAGGGGCCGGCAGCTTGGGGGGTCTGCTGAGGGCCCACTTTCTGGTTTGTAGACAGCTGTCTTCATGCCGTAATCTCATTTGGTGGAAAGCGAGCTCTCGGGGGTCTCTTTTCTAAGGGCACTCATCTCATTTATGGGGACACCGCCCTCCTGACCTGATCAACCTCCCCAGAGGTCCCTCCACCACATGTCATTACCTTGGGGACTAGGATTCAACATGAATTTTGGGGGAACACAAACCCTCCATCCACAGCACCCACTAGTGTTGACTGAGTGCCTACCACATGTTTGGGGCCAGGCCGGGTCCTGTGGGAGAATACAAGACACAATCCCTGTCTTCAGAGAGGCTCATGGCAAAGCTGGGGAGGAAAAAGGTGGTGCATCCTTCTCACGGACAAAGGTGCAGCTTTGTCGGGGGCTCAGATGTGTTACCCTTTTTTACAGAAGTGTCAGTTAGGCCTGGAAGTGAGAAGGCCTGGACTCACCACTTCCTTCATTCACAGCACCCTTTGTGGAGACATGACTCTCTCCATCAGCGGTGTAAAAGTGATACCTGAATGCATGCTGTTGTAGAGCAGAAGTGGCTTAGGAGTTCAGAGGAGAGAAGCATTAATGCGGCTTCGAGGGGCTGGGGAAGAGCTGCGGGAAGAAGAAGTAATAGGTGTGAGATCTAGCTGGGTGGCCAAGTAGGCAGATGGTTCCTGAAGGAACGTGCATGAGCAATAGCCTGGAAAGGGACCGTGGTTATGAGGGGTGCACAGAAACTGTCCTGGCTGACGTCCAGGCTCATCTCGAGGAGAAAAAGAGGTCGGGTTGGATCAGACGCCCAGGGTCCCATTGCGGAGGGAACGGCAGTCCCAGGTTAGTTAAGGACTTGGTTAGGGAGTGTTAGGTTTTGATGTTTGCAGGCTTGTTTATGCTGCTTCTAAGCTGTCTCCTCACCTGCTTAGTAAGGAGCAGGAGAAACCACATCAAGAGCCACCTTTGCGATCTATCGTCACCCGGAGGGAAGGAGGCAGCGCCGCCAGAAAAGCTGGTTGCTCTTCAGTGTCCCAGCACAGCTGCCGTCTGGGGGACCTGGCCCCGGGGCTCGCAGCCTGGAGCTGGCTCCTCTGCGTGTGACGTCTTCACAGTGTGCTCCGTCAGCTGGGGTGGCATTGGGCCATGAGACAGATTGACATACAGGGACGTAAGCACGTTAGGGATTTATTTTCCTCGTGTAGCAAGTCCCAGGATGGGCAGCGTGGGGCTGCTGTGATGGCTCAGTGAGGCCATCAGAGACCTAGACTTCTCCGGTCTCCTTATGACACCATCTCAGCCGGTGGCTTTCATCCTCACGGCTGCTGTGCCTTCCTTTCCCCAGCTGCATCCTTGGTTCATGCAGGTAGATGGGGAAAGGGTGTGGACAAAAGACTGAAGGAGGCTTTTCTTTTTTCTTTTCTTTTTTTTAAGATTTTATTTATTTATTTATTTTATTTTATTTTTATTAAAGAGAGGGAAGGGAGAGAGATAGAGAGAGAGAGAGAGAGAGAGAGAGAGAGAAACATCAATGTGCGGTTGCTGAGGGTTATAGCCTGCAACCCAGGCATGTACCCTGGCTGGGAATCGAACCTGCGGCACTTTGGTTCGTAGCCCGAGCTCAATCCACTGAGCTACGCCAGCCGGGTCAGGAGGAGGCTTTTCTGTGGAGTCTGCCCCCTTAGGCGGCTTTTCCTAGCAACTTCTGCTTATCTCTCACAGGTTAGAACTGTCCCGAGTGGCCATTTCTGGCTGC
Source organism: Phyllostomus discolor (assembly GCF_004126475.2). Classification (NCBI taxonomy): domain Eukaryota; kingdom Metazoa; phylum Chordata; class Mammalia; order Chiroptera; family Phyllostomidae; genus Phyllostomus; species Phyllostomus discolor. The sequence continues at coordinate 86,292,579 of NC_040913.2, read as the reverse complement.
TAGGGAGAAGGTGTTCAGCAAGGCGCATTGCTTTTCCTGATAAAACTGTGGCTCAGTTAGGGAGGACGTGAGAGAAAGGGTGCGGCAAGCAGCAGTGTCCGCCACGCTCTCCGGACGACAGGCCACGGGGCTCCTGACAGCCTGTTTTCGAGGTGGTGGGAGGCGGGCATTGGTATTTATATTACACAAGCGAAGAAACAGAACGATGTGAGTTTGTGGGGACCCCATGAATAGCTGTAGCTGTGATGAATTCCTGAATCCCATTAGGTTTTAGCTGAAAAGCAAAAGAGTGTACAACGCCAGCCAGATGTAGCATTAAATCTCAGAGTGCTGCAGAGTTTGTGTCCAGAGTAATAATTAATGTCAAATAGCTTTATTAGGGCAGATTCTTAATTAGTCAATATAAATAATCAAGGGCTGAGAGACACAAGGGTTTAGGGCAATACTTAGTAACCACTGAGTAGCCCTAGAACTTGAGCCCTTAAAGCCCACCTGAACATGCCCCAAGTAGCCACAACTCTGGGGTTACACCCAGTACATGCAAACCCTGGTTCTCGAACAGTTCGGTTCTGAACCACGTTGTTCAGGGAAAAGCATCCCAGTTGCCTAACAACACTCTGGGTCGATTCTGTACCTGGCAGCCCTCTCCTGCCGGTGCCTGTCTGCCCAGTCACCTGTCTCTTGGGCGACAGACAAAGGGGATTCAGTTTTCAAACACATAGCTTCCCAAATAGTTTTCTGGAGTGAATTGAGTTTGAGAACCAAGGCCCCACTGTACTTAAAATGGAAGCTGTTTTTTCCCTGATTCGAAGGTGTTCTTAGTCACATATACATATACCTGGTGTTGTAGGCTCTTTCTTGCGTTAGAATTAGCTGGGGAGTGGGAACGCTGCTGGCACCAGGGTCCCACCGCAGGTCCTCTGTTCTGTTGGTCTGAAAGGGCCTTCCAAATAGGAGGTCGTGAGGACAGTCACTAGGACGGTGACAGTGGGGCTGGAGCGGGGAGAGCAGCTCTGAGAAGCCTGTAGGACAACATCGTCCGACAGAACTTTCTGCAGCGATGGGAATGTTCACACGCACTGTCCGATATGGTCTGTGAGCTGCAGGTGGCCGTGGAGCACCTGAACTGTGGCTGATGCAGCCGAGGAACTGAAGGTTGGATTTAACTCGTTCAAGCCGCTGCACGTGGCTCGTGGGCACCTCACTGCACAGTGCAGGTTCGGGAGGTGGGGCCAGTAGGCTCTGGTTACCGGTGTGGGGAGAGGAGCAAGGGAGGAGTTGAGCATAGCCTCCGATTTCTGCTTTCGGGGAGGGGGCAGGTAGTAATGCTCCTGGTGTAGGGAACGGAGTAGGGGAGCGAGTTCGCCATTCTCATGCCGGGGTCTCAGAGACGGCCAGCATGCGGCATAGCTCCGGCCCGGGGTAGGTGGTCCGTTCCGTTGGTGGGTTTGGTGACATGTGGGCAGGACCCACACCATCCGTGTACTGTTTGATTAGTACAGGCTCAATGTAAAAGTATCTCTGAGGATGGTGTTTTCTTTCCATTCAATCTTGTCTTCTTCTCTCTCTTTTAACATCAGGTATCAAATTGTAGTGGAAATAATCCAGGCAACCACAATTAGCAGCTTTCCCCAGCTGAAGAGGCACAAGGGTAAGAACCACCTCGTTTTCTTTAGTTACTGTCAGAGCTTTGCCAAGTCTCAGCGTTCTTCTGGCTTACACGTGGAGTTTTGATTTATTGCAGTAGTAGCATAACAGCATTAGAGAAAGTAAATATAATTTAATCCTAGCAGAAACCTTCGTTTGTTTCTCCATTCCTTTAGAAACTGTACATCTTGAGTCATAACTCTGAAAAGATGATAATTACTGGGTAGACAGTGCTTTTGTTCTGTTTTTAAGCTAAACACGGCTTCATAGCTTTGGTCACAGAGTAAAAATAATCTTAATATTTATTAATATTTCTATCTAGAAACTTAATCTTGATCACCGTTGAAATGACCGCAGTGAGCTGCTGTTTCATAAGTAACCTTCTCCTGCGTGAAGCATTTGAATCGGGAACGCCTTCTGTCCTGGCGCCGCTCTCGCGTGTATTTCCGAAGAAATAGGCTTTAGGTTGTTTCTTCTCCCCGTGTGCTTCCCTTCAGATGGAGAGCGTTTTACGCAGGCGTGGTCCTGAGGAGCGGTGGGGAGGGGTGGCGAGGGCTCTCAGCCCCCCTGTCGTTGCTGGTCTAGCACGTTCCCCTGTCCTACGCGAGGGCGGGGGACCTGCTCTGTCCCGCGTGCAGGGCAGGTCTCCATTCATCGCTGAGCGGCTGCAGACGCTGCCGCGCATGCGCGTGACGGTGTCCCGGACCCTGCAGCGGTGCTACCGGGCCGCGTGTGCGGTTGTACTTAGGGTCTTCTCCAGTGTTGCTGCTCTCCTCATTTCCACATTCGCTTTGCGAGTGGGAAACGGAAGAAGTTTTACAAAAGAATGAACAGATGGAAGATCCTAAGAATATCTTTGTTTCAGCCTGGAGATGGGAACTTCGCTCATGAACGTAGTGTGTACGAATGAGTATGCGCTATAAATGTAGTCTCGTTGCTGCACATAAAGACGTTTCCGACAAGTCTTTTTCTTTTCTTTTCTTTTTTTTTTAAGAAAGGCTTTTTTTTTAGATTTATTTATTTATTTATTTATTTTTAGGGAGGGAAGGCGGGGGGAAGGGGGGGGGGAGGCATCAATGTGTTAGGTTGCTGGGGGTTCTGGCCTGCAACCCAGGAATGTACCCTGACTGGGAATCGAACCTGGGACACTTTGGTTCCCAGCCCGCGCTCAATCCACTGAGCTACGCCAGCCAGGGCCCAACAAGCCTTTTTCAATCATCATCACTGACGTTTAAGAAATGATATGCAACAGTGAAAATAGTTTGAGGACTTAAAGAAAAAAATGGCATCTAAAAGGTGTGAGAAATTTCCTCTGATTATGCGCCCTCTGGAACCTCGGGCAATTCGCCAGCTCACTCTGTTCTGCCAGGAGAAAATGTCCAAGCCGAAGTCCCGCAACCCTGGCCACCTCCTGTGGTTTCCTGTCTCCATGAATGGCGTCCCCGTCCATCCATGCATCCAAGTCCGAAACCCGGGAGTCACCCTCGTTCCTTCCTTCCGTCGCGAGGTCCAGCTAGTCCTTTGTCCTCGTGCAGCTTGACCTCCTAAACGGATCTCGACTCAGTTCGCTCCGCGCCGCGGTTTCCCACCGCCGGTCTTTTCCCCCAGCCACAGCGGTGGCTTCTTAACCGGCCTCCTTGCCTCCACTCCTGGCCCTATTTGCTATGTTTTTCATACTGAACCCATAATGATTTTTTAAAAATGCACATTTTATCATGTCACCTCCACGCTTAAAACCCCTTATTATCTTCCCGTCGTTCTTAGAATGAAAACTCCTTGATGGGAAGCCCACGCGGTGCTGCTCCCTCTGGCCTGCACTCCGCCTCCAGCCTCACCACCTGCCACCCGACCCCGCGCCCCCCACTTTGTTCCGCAGCCGCCCGGACTTTCCGGTTTTCCCAACATGCCCGATTCCTCCTGCCTCGTCCTGTTCTTTGCACGTTCTGTTTCTTCCTCTCCTTGGGATGCCGCCCTATTCTCAGGATCACTCTGCCTGGGCAGTTCCTACTTATCCTTTGTGTTTCATCCTGCCCGTCTCTTCTCCCGCCTCCCCGGTCCTGGGTGGATGAGAGAGCACTTGAGTTCTCGTAAGACCCCCATGTCAGCGGAGACTATACTCTGAAAGGTACCTTACCCACCAGAAGTAGGCAGTGGGTCATCCCACCTGCATTTTTCGGAGTGCCAGTATGTGGTAGAGCAGCTGTGCCATGAATAAAACCGTCCCTGACCCTGAGGCGGCCACAGTGTACCGAGGAGATGGGCAGTCACACACAGGAGGTTATGGTGCAGTCAGGTAACTGCGGTGAGAGCAGCAGGTGCAGAATTCAGTGGTGGTGCGGGCAGCCCCGCCTGGACCGGAGTTCGAGAAGGGTTTTCCCTGGAGGGGGGGACAGAGCGACTCAGAAAGACGGAGTGGCCGGCATCCCTTTCTGGGCTTGTCAGGTGGATGCGGGTGGAGGGTACTGAGTGTGCAGAGACGAAGAAGGCCGTTGTGGACCAGCGTCCCGTGTGTGGGTCAGGCCAGGTGAGGCACCGTGCTGCTGCTTGGCTTGCCTTGGAGAGCCGAGCTTGGCACGCGAGCCCGAGGTGCCAGGACTTCGTCCCGTGGAGCAGAGGTTCTCAGACTGCGGCGTTCTCAGAACCTCCTGGGGGGCCAGTCAAAGTGCGCCTGCTGGGCCACCCCCAGGATTTCCCACCCCGAGCATCCGGAGTGGGCCCCGAGGGTATGCAGTGCCCCCAGCTTCCCCAGCAATGCCGAGGCTGCTTACCCGGGACCCCTGCTCCGATACAGAGCCACTGACGCCTTCGTGTTTGCATCCTGGTACCCAGCTCTCCAGCTTCCATTTACAGTTAGAACAGCCGGGTGGTTGAGAAGTGGTCCGTTAGAATAACTGGCTGCGCTGGTCGGAATGTCTGTGCCTTCCCAGAATTCGCATGTTGAGCTTCTGACATCGACTCGATGGCACTGGGAGGTGGGGTCTGTGGGAGGCACTTACGCCATGAGGTGGAGCCCTCACGGGTGGGATTAGGACCCTGTGCATTATGAGAGTCCCCGGAGAGATCCCCAACTTCTTCTACCACGTTAAGGACACGGCAAGAAGGTGGCCGTCTGCAAGAGGGCCTTCCCCAGAGCCCCAGCCTGCTGGCTCCTCATTTTGCATTGTCAGCCTCCAGAACCGTGAGAAATACAGTTCTGTTCTTCACAGCCGCCCTGTCTGTGGCATTTGGTTACAGTCACCAGAATGAACCAAAAACACTGGCCAAGTGTAGGAATTCTAGGAGCGATGGGACATACGCTACATTTTCTCTGTAGTTTGATGTGAATCTGAATAAGCCTAGCATTTTGGCTCCCTTCAAAGCCTTCTTTTCTGCTGTTCTGAATCCTGAAATGTTACCAAGAATAGTTCAGGCGGTTCAGAGTAATACCCATTGAGCTGACTACAGCAAAGAGCCTGATGCGGATTCGAGCCTGACAGAAACTGCTGTGTGTAAACCGTACGTGCTTGGAGGTGCCACACTCGTGGCGTGGGCTGGGAGGCTTTGGTAAAATCGTGCATCTTCTTTTCTTCAGGGGGTAAGTAAACAGTTTGGGAATTACATGTATCTAGTAGAACCGTAGAAGAACTTTGGAATATATCAAATACATGCACACAGAAACACAATCACTTGCTAAGAACCATAATGATTTCCATCGGGAATTATTTTTATGAAGATCGTCCACTTTGGGATTTAAAGGCGTCCCTGCCTGAAAGGAGGGAGCTGATCATCTCAGGGTCCTTTCTGATGCTTGGATGTGATCTGACTTTCCGGCATTGCGGTGATTTGATGCAGACCGTGCCTGATTCATGAATGACCCACACTGACTGGCCACCCCAGGGGGGTTCCCCGCCGTGGCTCCCAGGACCCGGGCCAGCCTCTCCCTGTCCAGCCTCACCCTGGGGCACTGCCACTGTCCCCCTGCGTCCCCTCCCTTCTCTGCCTCCAGGGACGCAGGGTTCAGAGCACTTTTACACTCTCCAGAGTCTCGTAATTTGACAGGCAACCCTACTGCCATCTCCGTCCCCCAAGAAAACTGGAGTCACCATAGATGCCAATACCTGCATCCATGCAAATCAGGTTCTGCTGCAGGGATGCTCATGCTGTGCCCTGTGTGGCTCTCACCGCTGGTCAGTCTGCACACAGAGCCGGATGGTGGACAGATCGTGGACGCAGGCCTCCCGCTTTTCGGTCCCAGGCCCCTCCCACCGCCCTGCTCATTCACACAGGCCGATGTTCAGAGAGCCGTGCTCAACACTTAGAGATTATGCGGGTCAGATCTGTGTTCCAGGCGAATGTCTCATGTCTGTTCAACTAACCGTTCTGATTTGGGAGCAGGGCTGTCCTGGTAACGTAACGTGTGGGTTTCATTGACATGACATCACGACGTTGAATGTATATTGCAAACATCTCGAGGGCCTAAACCCAAAGGCAGCGTTAGCCACACTTAAAGGAAGGACGTTGCAGGAGTGCAGCAGGCATGCCTGCCCAGGCTGTGCGGGGCCTGTGAGCTTCTCCTCGACAGTGTGAGCGCTCTGCCGCTGCCTCCTGGACTGTGGGAGCGGTTCTGCGCCAACTCCTGTGGTCCTCTCGCCTCGCTCCTCAAGTGTGCTTTCTGCTGCAGTGGAGTGACACTTCAGGGAATTTCAAGTGTTCTGTGCAGTAAGAGAATCCCCTTTATTCTTTGAAAAAAACAACAAAACCCAAAACCTACCGGCTTCAAGCTGAAACATACGGTAAACCTTTTTTAAGTTCCTGGGTAAACTTGGAGGCGATGTTCCAGTAATTTTGCAGGAGCCGGTGATGCTTAGGCACTACCGAGAATTGCTGTCAAGAAGTCAGGCACCATTTCTCGGAAGCCTGGCTGGTGCCCGAGTAAATACACACCTGTTTCTCCAGCCCTCCCCTCAAAGGGTGTTTGTTAAAACTTCTGTTTCGTGTTTGAGAGAGACTCAAAGGTGTGTGGGTCTGTTGGTGTGGAGCCAGGTTGTCTAGTGAGGCGCTCCCCTAGCTCCTTACCTGCGTTGCCTGGCGGATGTGAGAAGACCCACGGGGGTCTGGCGAGGGGGTCCCGCGAAGGGGACAGGCGTGCAGCCTGCCTCCCGCAGCACCACGGGGGTCGTGCCACAGGGGACAGGGGACATTTGACAATGTCCGGAGACATTTTTGGTTGTGACGTCTGGGAAGAAGGGTGCTACTGGCATCTCGTGGTAGACAGGGGCCAGGGGTGCTGTGAACCCCTGCAGGGCACAGGACGGCCCCACAGCCAAGATTTACTGGGGCCGAGGTTGAGGAACCCTGCCCCGTCCGCCGCCAAATCCCTCCCTCCACAAGTGTAGAGGTGGTATTTCCATCCCTTTATCCCTGTGCTATTTCTCAAGTCGCTAGTTTGTGCTGTAAGTTACTTCGCCCTCCTTTGCCTCATTAGAAATGGTAGCAAATAGTCATCCCCTCTTCTTGTTTAACTGCCACTCCATTTGCTTAAGCAAGGAAAACCTCATGGGCAGAAGATTCTAGCAACAGGAAACTCTGTGATGTTGGTCACAGGTCTTCTTGGTGGCTTTATAGACAAAGGTGTTCACCTAATGTCTATTCCCAATGTCCTTTGCGGCAAACAAACCCAAATGAAGCCACTTCCTTTTTGCTTTGACCTCAGCAGACTCTAGATGACCTAGGAGGAAAAGCAGTGAACATGTATAATTAATTGCTTTAGAATATTGCATGACTTGTGTGTTCATCTTGGCAGCAGTTTAAAGAGCGACTGCTACCCAGTTCCACCCGCTGCTGTTTATGCTCCCGTTGTAGGCTAGAGTAAATGTTGTGTGAGTAAGCACACGACAGCACATGTGCAACAACACAGGTTCAACGACGCACGGTGTGACCCAAGGCCCCGCAGAGAAACAGCCACAGAATCTGGCTCCAGCTGGGCCACGCTGGTTGCTGCGTGCCCGCGTCTACACTTTTCTTGACTCCAATTTTTCTTGGCTAATGGGTTCTCAGGTCGTGAAGACGTGTATTCGTCCGCATCAGTGGGTTTACAAGGGCTGTTGCAGGACAGACACATGGGCTGCATGAGTCGCGTGTCAGCCCGTGGGCCCTGAGCGTGGCATTCATTTGCTGAGGCGGAAGTAGACGGGACTGTCAGAGCGCCACGTGACTGCTGCACCTGTGAGCTGTGAGCGGCGGGCTGCGCGGCCGGACCGCGGCGCCTGCTGCACCTGTGAGCGGCGTGCTGCGCGGCCGGACCACGGCGATGTGCTGCACCTGTGAGCGGCGTGCTGCGCGGCCGGACCACGGCGGCTGCTGCACCTGTGAGCGGCGTGCTGCGCGGCCGGACCACGGCGATGTGCTGCACCTGTGAGCCGCGTGCTGCGCGGCCGGACCACGGCGATGTGCTGCACCTGTGAGCCGCGTGCTGCGCGGCCGGACCACGGCGATGTGCTGCACCTGTGAGCGGCGTGCTGCGCGGCCGGACCACGGCGGCTGCTGCACCTGTGAGCGGCGTGCTGCGCGGCCGGACCACGGCGGCTGCTGCACCTGTGAGCGGCGTGCTGCGCGGCCGGACCACGGCGGCTGCTGCACCTGTGAGCGGCGTGCTGCGCGGCCGGACCACGGCGGCTGCTGCACCTGTGAGCGGCGTGCTGCGCGGCCGGACCACAGCGACGGGCTGCCCTTTGCCAGCAGGAGGCGCCCGTGAGCAGGCGGCACTCCAGTGGAGCACTGGAACATTCTCAGCCCTGCAGCTGGGTTGCAGCGGAAGGCTTGTTCTCTTTTTTCTCCTCCTCCTCTTTGGAATGTGCTCCTAGTTTCTGTACATTTAGAAAGGCTTTTAAAGCTTTCTTAGGACAAGAACAACTCGGTTGTTGATAAGTGTGTGTCATTTTTTTTCCTAGGTATATTTCTTTATTAGTCTGTTTTTACTCAAAGTTAAAATTGTGGTCTAGGTTTACTTTGTAAAAAACACTTTTTTTTGGTCTCCAGTTTCAGGGTAATATAAAATGCTGTGCACAAAATTTAGATTTTTAAGGATATATGTTTAAAAATGATTTTTTTTCTGAAAAACGATCTGTTCCAAGCATTTCGTTGCTCACGCACACACACTTCCATCGACTAATTTGGGGGCAGCCTGCATTGACCTTTTGGAGGCTCCGAGGAGATTACATCCTGGGGTCATTGTTTTCTTCCCGGGCTGTCTCACTCTCCTACGCCTGAAGTCCGCATCTAAGAGCCAGGCACTTTTTAATTCCTCACTTCAAGTCTCTGCTGTAATAGCTCAAGTCCCCTCAGACCCGGCTGGCCTCTTCCGGTTATCTTTTGCGGCCTCTCCCAGCACCCTGAAATGTGGAATCTTAAACGACCATCGTTTCTTTGGCTCGTGAACCTGTAGTTTGGGCAGGGTTTGGCAGGGGTGACGCTTCCCTGCTGGTCTGGGGCTGGACAGGTCATGTTCAAGGAGCTGCGAGCACATGGTGCAAAGTCAGTGTTGCATGTGGGCTGAGACCCAGCCAGGCCGGTGGGCCGGGGGACTCGCCACACAGGTCTCGCCACTGACTGACTGTTTAGGCTTCCTCCCAGCCTGGAGGCCTCACAGCTGGCGCATGACTTACATGGCAGCTCAGGGCTCCAAGTCAGTGGCCTTCTACCATGTGGCATTGTAAGTCATAGCGTCCCTTCCTGCAAAGTCACAGACCCACCCAGGTCCAGGGAAAGGGAGCACATACCCTGGTATTCAGAGGGAGGTTGTCCGCGTGACATTGTAAAACAGCATGTGAGAACGGAGGTGATATTATGGCCACCATCGGCAAATGTCGTCCGCCACACTGTTCAACATTGAAGTCGTGTTTTTCATAAACCTGCCTTTTCTTGAAAGTTCTCTGATTCAGTCTTGGGTTCTGCCATCTCCACATATGAGTGGACCGATGCGTGGTCCGATGAGTGGACAGGAGTTCAAACTCCTGTTGTTCAAGGGCCGACTATATGCATACATGCAAACATGTTTGCATGCAAACCTGCACACATGCAAACCAGTTTGTGAGTATACGTGTACAGAGGAGGTGTCTAAACATGTTTTTACATTTGAGTCAGATTTGTCAGTGGTGTATGTAGAAATTCATGGTGTTTCTATTTGAGAGCATGCGTGTGTTTAGCATAAATTCCATCCTATCCTACCCTGCCCTACCCTGTCCTTTAGCACCCACCGTTGTTCCGAATGCACTGCGTCAGACGTGAATCCGGCTCAGAGTTGCGTGTTCCCTCTTCTGTGCCTTGTCCTCTGACCGGGTACTCTCCGTCCATCCTGTTCAAGGTAAAGAAACGGCTGCGATGAAGGCCGACCTCCTGAGGGCCAGGAACATGAAGCGGTACATTAACCAGCTGACCGTGGCCAAGAAGCAGTGCGAGAAGAGAATCCGAGCCCTGGGCGGCCCTGCCTATGACCAGCAGGAGGACGGGGCCCTGGACGAGGGGGAAGGGCCTCAAAGCCAGAAGGTAGGCCTTTCCAGTTCTCGTTTTGGCCGTTTCCTGTTCGTTACGAACACCGATGCAATCAGAGGTGCAGTCTTCCGACTTTTCGGTGTGTGACTTAAGACACATGTTCTAGGACACAGACTGGTGCGTGTGCTTTCGTGAGCGCAGACCTGTGTTGCCTGGTGTCCCTGACTGCTGGGAGTGAGAGTGGGCACGGCAGGGAGGCGTGGGGGGGGGTGTGTGTGTGCACAGGCCCGTGTGCACGCTCCCATCCCCCCTCTGCCCTCCCCCACCCCTACGGGAGCACATTCATATTTGCAAGGACCCCAGCGTGTTACCACTCGACGGAAGTAACCACCTACGAAGTAGAAGGTGTCTTGTAAGTTATTTTACTTAGCTCTCACCACATTGCCGTGAAATATATTCCCATTTGATCGGTGAAGACACAGAGTTGGTTCCTTCCCAAGTAAATTCCTAAGGCCGCGCAGGTAAGAAGAGGCAGAACGAGCTGAAAGACCCGAGTCGAGCTGATTCACAGATCTGAGTGCTCTCTCGCTAGACCGCAACGTATCGGTGGTTGTTTCTGTGTAAGAAAACTTTGGACCGTCTGGTGCCCAGTCCTTAAGGCATGGCACAGAAGAAAGTGTTGTGGCCCTACCTCGTACCTGTCCTTGTTTTCAAGGACCAAGCCTGTCTTCCAGGACCGAGAGTGGACCAGGGTCGAAGGAAACAGCCGCAGTACCCTTTGAGGAGCTCGGCTGTACCACTTGGGAACGGACTTCAAGGCACACTCCTCTTACCCTCCTCTTTTGTAAGGTGGCGCTTAGTTAGCCACAAAGAAGCAGCATCTGTGTCACCCAACTCTGGCTACAGCCCCTAACCTCACTCACTCTGGTTTTAGTCTCTCGACCTTTCCCTGTTCAGCTCTTGCTCATCCGTGTATCACCCCTTCCTCTCTATCCCAGCACTGATGACAGTTGACCCTGTTCCTGGCTCAGTGGCCGTCAGAGCCCCTGCAGGAAAGTTCACGCTCCGTGCCGGACCAGCTCTTTTGCAGCATCCTGCACAAGGGGTGCTGTGTGGCCCCAAGGAGGTTTCGTTTTAAAGAGGGGGCCGCTAGCCACTGGGGGGCTGTTTATTCTGCTGTTAGCAAATGCACCTTTCTGCGGTTTTGGTTTTGTGGTTCAAAGTGTAAACTTCACCTTCTGGTAAACATTGGAGAAAGAGTGGATTTGACAGGTTGAATGTTGTTCCTCTCCCTCCTTCTCCTCAGCCTCTGGGCTCTTAAATAAATGTCCAGCCACACTGATCATAGATGAGGTCTTCTTGTGTCCTATCCTTTCTTCCTTCCTTCCTTCCTTCCTTCCTTCCTTCCTTCCATTCAATGGACATTTATCGAGAGGATTGAATCTCTCAGTGACAGTGCAAGGCATTAGGATACAAAATGAGTCGGAGAGTCCCACGCAATTATAGGTGAAGTGACGCAACAGAGAGGGGAGATGCACACCTAGGAGAAGCAGCTGGTGGCTAGCTACTTACTCAGAAGGTGATGCGGTGTTAGACGTGACGATAGAGAAAAACCCTGGGAAAGATAAGGGAAGCTCATTTCAGGAGAACCGAATGTGATTCCCACGCAGGCTGTCTGGCAGTTCCTACTAGAAGCAGAGCTAACCTGGTCCCAGCTCCATTTTGACTCGTTCTCCCAGATTCTTAGGAGGTGAGGAAACCCATTTCTGTTGCAACAGTTTATCCTCAGAGTGAAACCGTTTCCTCGGGGCTTCAGGCTGGAAGGCTCGGGTACAGTAGCGTTCCAGTGTGTGTGGTGGGCTGCCATTTGGAAGGTAAAACTTCGGTTAGTGCCGAGCTGTTCTGCTGTCTTCACAAGTAGACAGTGCAGCTTCGCTCCATCCCAATGAGTCGTCTCTGATCTGGAGGCGTCACCACGGACTCTGTTTCCAAACATCCCCTTCAACATTAGGTGAGTCCTCCAAGCAGAAGAGGTTGCCTGAGTGAATAAATAAAAGCCAAGACTTAATTACACATTGTCCACAAGAAATTATAAAGGTGTAAAAATAGGTTGAAGGTACAAGGAGGGGAACAAGCCTGCCATGCAAACATAAACTTAAACAATCTAAAGTAGCTCACGTTAACATCAGACAAAATAGACTTTAAAACAAGGAGCTTACCAGGAAGAAAAAGAGGGTCAAAAATCAGTGATCTTCATCTTCAGTCTGACAAATTAGCACTAAAATAACTAAAGGGGAATAAATAATATAACAACAGAAACCAGTGAAATAGAAAACAAATAGAAAATCGGTGAAACCAAAAATAGGTCTTTGAAAAGATCAGTAATATTCATACACGCTAGTTAGACTGATTAAGAGAAGAGAGAGAGAAGACACACATTACTAATATTAGAAATGAGAGGGCATCACTATAGATCCTACGTACGTTAACAGGTTAACAAAGGAATATCATGAACAGCTTTAAGCCAATCATTTTTACAATGGAAAGGAAGTAGATAAACCCTTTAAAAATACAAATTACCAAAACCCACTCAAAAAGAAACAGAGTATCTGATTAGCCCTAGATGTATTAAAGGAAATAAATTCATAATTTAAAGCCTTCCCACAAAGAAAACGTCAGGCTCAGATCATTTCACTAGCGAGTTCTGTTAAACATTTTAGGGCGGAGATAACATCAGTCTTAACCACACCCTTCCGGTAAGATGCAGGAGAAGGGAACTCAGCCCTTCACAGGACGCCAGGGTGACTGTGGTACCAAACCAGAGAAAACATCACAGGGAGAAACCGAAACACTGCTGATCAATCATATCCTGACCCTAAACAGGAAGTTCCATAACAAAATCCTAGCGAATCGAATCCAGCCATCTATAAATAGGAAAAGTCCTGCACTGTATGTTCTCCTGGCGCTGGGTCCTTAGTGTAAACATCGCACACATCATTTATCTGCAGTTCTGTTGTCAAGGCTTGGTGCAATACATATTTTTAAAACAGCTTTATTAAGGTGTAATGACATACAGTACACTGCATATATTTAAAGTGTACACGGATACATTTTGACAAGTATATATGCTCACAAAATCATCACGATTAAGAGAGTGAATGTATTTGTCACCCCCAGACGTGTCCTGGTGCCCTTTGTGATCTCTTAAACCCACGTGAGACCCACTGATCTAATCCTTTCACCCATGTTTACCCAGCTAGAAAGTTGCCTCTTCACCACCCTGATTTTTGGCCTCCATCATCGTCTTTCTCCGCCAAAATCCTGGTTCAGGCTTGTGATGAGTTTCTGTCGTCTGTTGTGATTCACAACAGCTCTTGAAAGTCTCACAGCAGCCTGTAGAGCAGGCGGTACTGTCCCCATTCTGCAGATGAAGAAACCGAGGCTCAGAGTGATGCAGTAACGAGAGCTCATGGGCCTAGGAAGTAACAGAGCCGGGATTCAAACCTACGGATGTCTATTTGCAAGTAGTGTGGGTGTTACACAGGTGAAATGCTCATGCGGACTTCAAGAGAAGAAAAAACAAATGCAGTAGAGAACTTGGCTCATCCGCCAGCCAAGATACAAGATACATCAGGTGTTTAATTATCCTTGAGATATATATATATATATATATATATATATATATATATATATATATATTCTCACTTATTTGGAGATAGTTGCAACTTTTGGGAGTGAACATAGAAAGAATGAAAGAATTAGAAGATGTTTTAGGCTTAATTTTGCAAATGTATGTGAATTGGTATCTTACTTGGAATTCATTTGATCTGAGTGAAATCATCCTGGGGAGACTTCCCAAAAATTTGTTGACTGTCCCTCCTGCTCATCTCCTCCCTATGTTAAAAATAAATCGCTTTCTGAGGGATCTGTCATCCCCAGCCGAAGCTGGGATGAGCTCCTTCAGACCTGCCAGGAGCGTGGACAGTTAGCATTTGGACTTCAAAGTGCCTCGCTGGTACGGCTTACACAAAGGAAGGGTCCATGCTGCAGTCTCCCCCCGTTAGCAAACCAGCTAGGTGCCGCTGGTCTGAAATGATCGTGGGAACCAATCATTAGTGGTCTGCAGCAGTGGCGGCCATCTCCTTTAATGAGTGCCCAGAAGCTGCGAGAGAAGGTGCCTGACCCTTTCTGCCCACAGAGCGAGCACGTCTAGGGGCCTCCTGTCGGTGGCAGGGGAGTTGAGCAGGCGTTGACATACACACTTGGTTCTGCAGAGATGTGACACATAACGTTCTGAAAATTTTCTGCTACAGTAGCAAGAATCTTTTTAAACAATCTTAAAATGTTTTCATTGCATTTGAGTTGTACGTAGGTGCCATTTTTAAACCTCATTAGGAACCAAGGATGAGGGGGCTTACATTTCTTCTAAATTAGAGGCATTTCCCCTAGTTCACTGAGTTAGAAAGTGTAATGAGGGTCATCTGCTTTCTCACATTGCGGCAGTCCCTGCTCCCGATGGCTCCCGCAGTGGATTCGGGTGGACGGGTTTTGTTGTTTGGTAAGCTGGCAGAATGATGAAGGAGTAGTTTGGGTCTGGCCATACAATGGAGTGTTACATTCCATTGTTCAATTAAATGATGCTTACAAAAGATTTTTTCAATGAATGGGATGCTGTAAACAAAAGGGTGAAGTATAAAATCATTTGTGGATTCCCTCAGCCAAATAAAATAGGATGGAAAGCAAAAATGCCAGATTATTACCCTCCAGCTTGCTGGTCTTCAATACATTTCTCTTTAGTTTCTCTGTTATTGGTATCACTTTTATCCCACAGGGCGGGGATTTTTGTTTCATTTTTCTGGAAGTGTGTCTGATATAGAGTTGACGCCAAATAGATCTTTTACTGAATGAGTGAATGTTCTATAGAAAATTGGTATTTATTGTATATGTGCATTTTGAATGTTTGGTAAACTTTTGCCATTCAACATTTAGGAGAGGGAGAGAAGTACTATACTACATTGTCTGTGGCCATAAGAAAACAAAGCATTTATTAATAAATGTAGAACTTAATTAAAGTAGAAATTAATCCATTGGCAGTTAAGACAAACTGATATTTAAAATTTGATTTTTCAGAACTTTTTCTTAAATTCTCTTAACAGATTCTTCAGTTTGAAGAGATCTTGGCCAGTACTTTCTACCGAGAGCACTTCGGGACGTACATGGAAAGGATGGACAAGAAAGCTCTGATCAGTTTCTGGGAGTCTGTGGAATGCTTAAAGAATGCTAACAAGGTAGTCTGTCAGGCCGAGGAGTGTTAGCCACCAGCCGGTGAAAACTCACACGCTCTGCCCTGGGTCTGTGTTTCTCAGCGGAGATCTAAGAAAATACATTGAAATAGTGTTTTAAACCAAATGTAACACTGGCATTATGTCCTAGCCTATAAGGGTAAATAAAATTAGAGTTTTTTGTTTTACAAAAGACTATTTTAAATATAGATTCAAAGGGGAAAAAAGATCAATAAATGTACCAAAATGGTAAATTTAGTAAAAGGTGATTCCTTTTTAACACATTATAGAAAGGCATATACGTACCTACATTGTTATTATAATAAAGTTGGTCTTGTCACCTACAACTCAGTTTTATGACCTTGTTAATTTTAATATCATAATATGCATATTTTATACTAATGTTTGTTCTCCTTTTGTTTTCTTTAAAATATGGTTAAGGAACACAAAACAAATTTTGATTACAGATGCCCCTTATAATGAAAAGCCCAGCAATAAGCATTGTGTTTTGTACAATACTCAGTAATTTCTCAATATGTATTTAAGAATTAAATTAAAGAATGTGAGCCCTGGCTGGCATAGCTCAGTGGATTGAGCGCAGACTGGGAACCAAAGTGTCCCAGGTTCGATTCCCAGCCAGGGTACATTCCTGGGTTGCAGGCCATAACCCCCAGCAACTGCACATTGATCCCTCTCCCTCCCTCTCTCTCTCTCTCTCTCTCTCTCCCCCTCCCTCTCCCCCCTCCCTTCCCTCACTAAAAATAGATAAATAAAATCTTAAAAAAAAAGATTAAAAAAAAAGAATGTGAAATTATGTGTGTGTTTATGTCTATAAATACACTTAACAATATGTATAATACGTATATTTTGTGAGGCTTATGAAAATAAGCGCACAGAGCACTGTGCACATTAAGTCAATCACTCATTTGTACTTTGTTGCCAGAGCTGAGCACCACCTGTTGTTAACTGTTCAACATGGCGGTCGCGTTAGGGAACCCGTTGTTTTCTCAGCATCTGACATGTACCCCTGGCCCGAATATGTGCACACGAAAGCCGAGGCCCGGCCCTGGCGTGCACCGGCGTGCGTTCTCACTGCCTGCCTTCCGGCTCCGAGAAGCAGAGAGTGTGCAGGAGAAAGTAATTCTCAGAGATGATGTGTCTCACTTTTCTCACTGTTTTCCCATCTTTTCAGAATGAAATCCCACAGTTGGTTGGTGAAATTTACCAGAATTTCTTCGTGGAGAGCAAAGAGATACCCGTGGAAAAACCCCTGTACAAAGAGATCCAGCAATGCCTTGTGGGCAACAAGGGCATTGACGTGTTCTGCAGGATCCAGGGAGACGTTTACGAGGTCCTGAAGGACAGGTACTACCCTTCGTTTATCGTCAGTGACCTGTATGAGAGGTTGATGCTGAAAGAGGAAGAGAAGCGCGCCTCGCAGCTGATTTCTCACAAGGATGACGTGGTGAGTCCCGTTCCACTTTCTGCTTCGTTTTCGGTGCACGAGCTTTGAGTATAATCGGGCAAGCACATACTGTCGAAGCCAAAGTCGGGGTGCGCTTTCATCTTTTAACATGCAGGACTTCCACTGGAACTTGATGTTGTGTTACCTCGTTGCTTCCGGCCTTACACACTGCTTTTTCTGTCCCTCTGACCACGGGCTGCCGTGTCCCAGCTCTGAGTCACAGCCCTCCCTGCCTTCCGTCTGCCCGAGAGACAGGCTGAGTTCAACTCCTGAAAAGTGAGGGCGGGAAGTCCGGGAGGTGGGCCGTCCACAGCCTAGGCCGGGTTAGAGAATCAGTGGAACTGGACCATCTGGCCGGAGGGGAAATGAGGGGAGAAGGAGAGTATGGCCGGAGTCATAGGACACATCTTGGAGTTAAGAAAATCCGATGAGATGAAGATGTTCTGGAAGGCACCTTGCTCAGCCGCACCGGAAGTGTGATTTTCACCTGGTGTGCTGGGTCGTTTTGGGCAGCCCTTGTTGCCGCCTCTCATTTCCTGCTAGTGACACAGGAGTTCTAGGAGTTGTGAACGTACAAAGGAAACAGAGTGTTTTCGAGTCATCTCACGTAGAAAGACGATAATTTATCCTGGATTCTTTCTTCCCAGTCCACTCTGTTTCAAGCCCTGAAGATCAAGTGCTTGCTCTTGATGGCGTTGGGATCTGGCACCCCGGAACTGTTGTTAAATTCATTCATTCAGGCTTTTTTGAAGAAAGAAAAGTTTTGTTACGTGATTCTTTACATTTTCAGAGGACAAAACCCGCTACACTGATTGGTCCCAAGCTCGTGACTCATTGCATTTTCTTTTTGAGACCGTCCAGTTTGTTGTAACCGTGTCATCCCTCTGCCTCAGGGTTACAGTGGTTAGTGTGCAAGCGCTACAGAAGAGGTTATTCAAGTTAGTAAACACATCCATACCTGACAGATAAATTGAACAAGGACTGACAGTTGATATGGAAATTCATAGTAAATGAACATGAAAAAATGTCCAACTTCACCTAGGATTCCAAGAAGGGTATATTGTATTACCCTCTTATGTATGTCTGACCTTTTGATAGTTCCTACTCTTTGTTCCAGTAATTCCCACTTCTAGAAATCTGTCCTACAGAATAGCTAAAATGTAGGAAAACATTTATGCACAGTGGAGCTTGACTTAGTACCTCTGGGACAGCGAAAATGCAAAACCAGCCCCCAGCAGGGGCAGCAGTAGGTCTCTGCCACAGTTAAATCATCAGTTTGTAAAGGGCTGTCTGGGCATAAATTACAACTTTGAAGACTCTAACACCCGCCATACATGCGGCACTGTGCGTTACGTGAAAAAGGCGGACCTACCTACTTGAGTGTACACAGGTGTGGAAGGATGTAATAGTGATGTACTTATGGACAAGGCTTAGAAAGAACCCACAAAAACAAAAACAGCTCTTGGTTTTCTATGATGATCACATTTTATTTTTCTTTGAAAATTTTAAATTTCCTGTTTGTTACAATGAATACAAGTTGGACGGAAAAACTCGGGAAGAAAGCTCGGGAGAAAACTCACCAGACCGGAGTTCTGGCGGTTCCTCTCAGCGCCCCGCCGCTGTTGCCCCTCAGGGGTCTAACTAATGAGCCCTTGATGATCTACCCAGAGTCTTCCAAGTTACACTGTTCTCTGTGAACTTGAAGTCCCTCTCAGAAGCTAACCATTTTACTAGAAAAACAGTCTACCCAATGATTTATAAAATACATCTTCAAGAGAAGGACCGAACGAAGTATATACAGAAAGTACTTGGACTAGTAGGAATTTGAGAATTTTATTTTAAAGGGACCTGCATGAGTTGTTCCTAATATTCCTAGGACAGCAAGAGGGGGCCCACCCAGCCTGGGCATGCCTGTCAGAGACCAGGCCCAGGGCAGTCAGGCTGAGCTGCGGACATGACGGGGCTGCCCTGTGTTCCGTGCAGACCCCCTTGGGTGCCCCCCCATTTGGGAAATAATGGTGTGGACTTTTGTCCTTTCTCTAGGTTACTGTTTGTTTTGTTTTGTTTTTTTCACTGCAATTCTGAATACCTGTCACTTGGGCTACAAACACTTTAATTTTTCACTCCCCTTCTCGACATCCCACTATAGGTTCTTTCCTTATTGGAACCTAGTACTTTGGAGCGTGCACTATGGTGTTGTAGCGCCTATAGAATAGATGATAATTACTGAGTGGTCCACCTTTATAAGCTATGGAGGTCACGTGCCTTCTGTTCCCAGGGCCTGGGAGGTGAGGCTGGCGAGGAAGCCGTGGATGAAGGCACCAGCCAGATTAATGAACAAGCCAGTTTTGCTGTAAACAGACTCCGAGAGCTAAATGAGAAGCTTGAATATAAAAGGCAAGCTCTAAATTCTATTCAAAATGCACCAAAACCTGACAAGAAGGTAACTCTTTTGCTTTCGAGGTTGTTGTTGAATGTTTCTATTTTTTTTAATTTGATAAAAAGCAAATTTTAGTTTATGTTGAGAGGTATCACCGTTTCTTTAAAAGGAATTTTACTGTGACTTCTATTATTATTATTATTTTGCTTCTAGTAAGAATTAGAACGTTACTTGTTTCTAATATCACATGATTTGGGTTTCTTTCCCAGTTGCCAACCATGAGTAACTCTGCCCCTTCTCTGGCCTGCCTGCAGTACCTCTGGGGAGGGGGCACAGCTTTCCTTGGTACCAAGGTCATTTCTGCAAGTGTGTTAACCACTCAAGGACAATCTGAACATTTTTTTTTTTTATTTTCTTATAAATGCGGCAAGTAAAACATAGAGAGCCTCCCAGAATTGTGCAAGAAATAAATTATTTCGCTAAAATCCAACTAAATTTGTAAGTTTAAAAGTGTAAATAGCATCTTGCTAGTTGGCGTTTCTCAAACCCAGGAGGTGGTGTGGCCTTTTGCTTTGTGTCCACGCCTCCTGGGGGTCCGACAAGGACATTTCAGCCATAGAGGTACAGCCGGCGGCACCCTTTGGTCTGCGGAATGGACCGCCTGTGGTGCTGTCCGAGTGTGTGCTCAGGACCCCCAGCGATGAGTGAGGGGCCGGCGAGTGAGGGTGGCCACCAGGAAGCACCGGCTGCATTGGTGAATGCAGCTTTGCAGCAGGCACTGGAAGTCGGGAGTGAGTTTGCCGGCTTGGTCCTCTCCCCAGGTGGTTTCGGTTCTGCAGGCTCCCTGGAGATCCCATGCGAACTATAGGGCAGGTGTTTTCTGTTTATCTTAAAGAAACAGCATCGTTGAGATTTAGACAGGGACTGCACTGAATCCCTAAGTTGCTTTGAATAGTATTGACATTAGCAATATTTAGTCTTCTAATCTGTGAACATAGGCTACCTTTCCATTTATTTATATTTTTAATTTTTGTCATCAGCGTTCTGCAGTTTTTGTGGCAGAAGTCTTTCACCTTCTTGCTTAAGTTCATCTTATGTAATTTGTTATTCGTACGCTATCGTAAATTCAGTTGTTTTCCTCATTTCCTTTCTGGATTGTCTGTTGTGCTTGGAAATGCAGCCGACTTCTGTGTGTTGATTCTGTGCCCTGCTGTCTCGCCGCCCCGTGCGGCACTGTAAGTGGTTCCGTGACCCCCCGGGTGTTCTCCCCGTGGCAGATCGTGTCCAAGCTGAAGGAGGAGATCATGCTGACCGAGAAGGAGCGCGCCGACCTCCAGCTGCACATGGCGCGGACGGACTGGTGGTGCGAGAACCTGGGCCTGTGGAGGGCCGCCATCACCGGGGGCCAGGTGGGTCCGACCGCCCTTCCTCCCGTTCCCTGTGAACGTTGGGCTTCACAAGGCGAGATTTATCCTGGAGAGCTGAGGTCGCGGATAGAAAACTCACGTTTGCTCTTGGAGACTGCCCTTGTCCCGCCTTCCCCCACACGCTGCCTCGGGCTCTGCCAGGACGGGGAGCTCCCCCAGCCTCCCTGGCAGGGGGCCCCACGCCAGACGGAAAGCCGTCCTTGCTCGCGGGAACTGTGAGGGACTTCAGGCGGGAGAGGGGGTGGGGGGAGAGGACGTTATGTCTCCCAAGGTAAATTTCATGGAAACGGAAATCCCAGTGTGTGGGTTCCTGGAACTGAGCTGGGGGAACCCCCACCCTCTCTGAGAGCCATTGGCATTCCTCCCACCTGTCGGCTTGCTGTTCATGAGCTTTTCCAAGGGAACAGAGGATGTTAAGTCTGCCGTATTCATTTTCTCTAACTCTGCCCCAATCACCACATATTTCATAGCTTAAAACAACACCCATCTATCAGCTCACAAGTCTATAAGCCCTTAGTCACGATATGACCGGGTTCGTGGCAGAATTCGGTTCCCTGAGGTTTCTCGCGGTCAGCTGTGGGCTGTTCTTAGTTACTGGAAGTGCTCCCAGTCCTGTCCTTGTGTCCCTCTCCGTCTTGAAGCTGGCAGCAGCACGTTGAATCCTCCTCGCGTCCCCAGTCTCCGTGACTTCCTCTTCCACTGCTGGCCAGAGAGATCTCTCTGCTCTTCAAGGGCTCCCGGGATTAGCTTAGACCCGCCACCCGGGCCATCTCCCTGTG
This sequence comes from Phyllostomus discolor, assembly GCF_004126475.2. Taxonomy (NCBI): domain Eukaryota; kingdom Metazoa; phylum Chordata; class Mammalia; order Chiroptera; family Phyllostomidae; genus Phyllostomus; species Phyllostomus discolor. The sequence continues at coordinate 86,271,130 of NC_040913.2, read as the reverse complement.
TGTAGGTCAGCTGTGCCAGGTAACATCCTGGCTGTCGGGACAGAATTCATCCCAGTCCCAGTCCCAGTCCCAGGGATTGTGCAGGGCGTATGCACCGGCGGGGGGGCGGAATCCGGGGGGACGTGTAAAAATCTTGCTACCCCACAGGCTCCCTATGCGTTGTATTGTTATCATTGTGTTGGTTTGGTTTGTTTTGCTCTCAAGGTCACAGAAGAGAACGGCGAGCAGATGCCCTGCTACTTTGTCATGGTGAGCTTGCAAGACGTGGAAGGAGTTGAAACTAAGAACTGGACAGTCCCCCGAAGGCTCAGTGAGTTTCAGAATCTGCACCGGAAACTTAGTGAGGTACGCATACTCGCAGACCATTAGGATTCCTGAGCAACAAAAGGTGTAAGAGCTCATTTCGATTTTTCCCCATAAGGAAACCAATTCATCTTTTTTCTTTGCTGTTGATACTGGCAAAGTGGCATTTTCGGCCTGACATTTAGAATTACTCATAGCTCCAATCATCTGGCCTCGTCTAAATCCTTCAGGACAGATAACTGTCTGATCTCAGTCATCGTGAATGGGGCCCCAGAGGACCCCCCAGAGCTGGAAGGGGGCCAGGGACCAGGGAGCGGCCTCGGAGCTGCCTGCTGGGGCCCCACCGCAGTGGGCAGTGCAGCCAGCGCTGGGCGGCGACAGCAATGGGAGGGGAGGGGGCTGCCCCGGGTTTCAACACAGAGCTCCGGGAGTCGGTTAAGTGGCGTGACTGCGCCACCTGGGACCCCAGCGTGAGCGTGACTCCTTACCACTCTGTGACCCAGGACTCGTCACTCTGTGCCCCTCTGTGGCCCTTCTTCCTTGTCGGTGGAATACAGGCACCGACCGACAGCACCCCCTCGCCCGTCTCAGAGCCATTGTGGGAATGAGGGGACAGGGGAACACAAGGTGTGCAGGAGATGGGGGGCACGCAGCAAGCATCCCCAGGTTAGCATTGTAGAAGGCACTGCGCACGGAGCATCTGTTTCAGCTTTGTGTGTGTGTGTGTGTGTGTGTGCGTGTTATTTATACAGACTTGTGTAGGTGCACGTGTGTTGTGGGTTGCAACTTAGCACGTCTTTCCTGCTGTGGGTTTGGTTAAAAATGTTTTGAGAGCCATCAGTCTAGGTCAGCTCTTTGATTTGACGGACGGGGGAACTGACCCGGAGAGTGTAGCTGACTTCCCATAGGACGTGTACCTGGTGGCCAAACCAGGACTGGCATCCAGGTAGTCTGGCTTCCAACTCCTTGCTCTCCCGTTGGCCCCAGAAAGGCCACCTTCTGTAACTCGCCCTGTCCTGGAGGTGACTGCCCTCCACCCCAGCGACGAAACAGTTCTTCCCTTGCCTCCGCTTTCACTGAGGCCGGTAGGTTCTCCGCTCCGAGTGGACTCCTGCCGGTCACACCCTGTGCGCGCCTCTCAGACGCCTCCTCTGCCAGTGGGCTCTGCCTGTCCCTTTAACCTTTTCTCCCAGGGTGGTTCTTTAAAATCCTTTGAGTCACCAGCTTCTGAATGCAATTACTTCTTCAACCGCTTTTAAGAGGAGGGTGGCCACAGCTGAATGTTGCGCTTCGGCGTTTCTCGAATGGACCGTGGCCACTCTGGCAGCGTGGCCAGCAAAACAGTCACCGGTGTAAGAATAAGTTCTCCCCCAAATGTCGGCACACTGCAGAAAGATGCATCGTTTGCCCTACGACGAACTACGGCGAAGCCCAAGTGTAGTATTGATCTATTTGCTGGTAAAAATGGAAGGAAGGAGAGAAAGGGATTTAGGGGTGACGGAATTTCTCTTAGGGAAGAGAGGACATTCTTAGGAAATAAAAACGGTGATACTGAGGCACCAGAGGGGACAGACTGTGAAGGCCCCTGGGTGGTGTTTCCGTGGCTTTGTCCCCCCTCCTCTCGGTGGCCCGATCTCCGGCTCGCGCTCAGCCCTGGGGTCTCCTGTCCTGCCGTGTGAGCGTTCCCTGTGGAGAGTGCCCCCTGGGTGGGCACCTTCCTCTGGCCCCTGCTGGCTGTGCTCCTCCCTTCCTGCTCCTTTCTCACCCGTGTGGTGTGGTGTCCTTCCCCTAACCCCTCGCCCTGAATTAGAGCACCGGTTGGTGTTTCCTCCTTGGGCAGGCGCCCTCGTGCTGGGGGAGCTCCAGCGGGTTGCATGGGGAAGGCCAGTGCCCCCTTCACCACCACCGGAAGCGCTCGTTACAGGCCGCCAGTTACATGTCCTTTCTTGCTGTGGCCAGGCCCGTGGGGTGGGGCGTGGCGGCTGCCTGACCCTGGTGGCGAGGGGCCCCCGAGGCTGTGGCCGGCCCACCCTGTGCGCATTTGCCTGTCAGTAGCGCTTGATCTCGTGCAGCACATGCAAGGGGCCTTCATGAAGGCCGGCGTTTGGCAGTGGGGCTGTGGGGACCTGTGGGACCCTCTCCCTCTTCTCTGAGGGGCGCACTGGCAGCGTCCCGCGGGAACTGGCACAAAGAGCACAGACTTCGTAGTCAGGCGGGTCTGGGCTTGAATCCCCGGTCCTGAATCTTCTCACGTGGGAAACGGAACGGCCCCAATCCCCACCGCATGGAGCTGCTGCACCTGCCGGCCCGGCACAGCGTCTGCACAGGGCAGGCCTTCCTCCACAAAGGAAGTCTCTTGTTATTGTTATGTACTGACCTGTGTTACTAGTGTGATTGGCAGGTGTACACTCTGCAGCGTGCCATTAAAGGCAGTGATGGGGCTTCAACCCAGGTTATTCTCTCTTCCCATTGTGTTCTTTTGTCGCCTTGGACAACCTCCACCAGCAACGCTGTAAACGGAGCCCCTGGTGCTGTGCGCCAGGTGTGCACACCCAGCGCGCCCCGCACCTGTGCACGGCGTGCAAATCCACCCGCCTGGCCTGGCTTCAGGGTCCGAGGGCCCGGGCACGAGGCTTAGCGTTTCCACCAAACACCCCGTTCCTCCGGGTTCCCGGAGCCGGGTCGGAGCAGGTGGGTGTCCAAGGCCTGAGTGTCAGAGGGGCGAGTGCAGGAGGAAGGGCCCCGGCTTGTCCTCACTGTGATGCCGAATGTCTCTCTGAGAGCGAAGTGTACTTTCCAGGATCTAACATGTTCCTTTCCCCCCACAGTGCTTCCCTTCTCTAAAAAAAGTCCAGCTGCCTTCTCTCAGCAAACTGCCTTTCAAATCTGTAGATCAGAAGTTTATGGAAAAGTCCAAGAATCAGCTGAATAAGTTTTTACAGGTAAGCGACGGAAACGTTTTGGCTGTGAGAGGAAAAGCAGCTGTTTGGGGTTAAACTGTCGTCATTCGCAGAGCTTGCCTGTCGGCCTCCTGCTCCCGCAGGCCACGCCAGATCCTCAGAATAACTTTTTGTTTGTTGGTAACTAAAGTGCGCCATCCATACGGGAAGTGCAGACACTGTGTGTACAGCCCTCTCTGTCTCCCCAAACCGAACACCCCCTCGTCACTAGCACTCGGTCTGGAAACTGCCAGTCCCTCCCGTTCCCTTCCCGTCCCCGCCCCCGAACCAGGGGCAGCCGCGGTACAGACTCCGAGTCGTGTGCAGAGGGGGAATCTGGTTGCACTGAGCAGGTGGGCCAGAGCGGGTCCATCCTCTGCACAGCAGCCCCACCGAGCAGATTGGTGGGGGCGCCGCGGCCACCCAGAGGGGATGGTGGTGTGCCACTACCGTCACGGGGAACCGATCTAATACACTCGAGTCCAGCGGGCAAGGGCCGTGGTTTTAGGCTCGGAATCCTGATGAGAGTAAGCTACCTTTGTTACGTGGGCCGGTGGCTTTGCAGCGCGTGGTCCCACAGAGGAGTGATGCCCCCCTTTCTCCCGCAGAATCTGCTTTCAGACGAAAGACTGTCTCAGAGTGAAGCACTTTATGCCTTTTTGAGCCCTTCTCCTGACTACCTCAAGGTCATTGATGTGCAGGGGAAAAAACCCACCTTCTCATTATCCTCATTTTGGAAAGACTTCCTCGCGACTTCTTCCCGCACCAGGAGGTGAGCTGAGCTGCCTGGAGCCCGGGCCGTGGGCCGCGGGTTGGCATGCGTGAGCCGCGGTCTGTTCGGAGGCAGCTCGCGGTGACGCGCTCGTGGGAAGCACCCTGCTCACGGGGTGAGGCAGGGACACCCGTTTTCATTCAGTCACTGCCATGGTCGTGTTTGCGACACCTGCCTGTGCCCCCTCCAAGCCACTCGGCAGCAGTAAGATTCAGAAACAAAAGGGTTCATGATGGCAGGTAAGTGAAATGCGGTGGGAAGCTCTTAGGAGCCCCTGCAGGTGGCTGCACGAGCCAGTCCCTGGGGTGGGGGGACTTCACGGAGGAGTTGGAGCTGCTGTGGAGGGGAGGAGGCGGCTTGGACTGGGGGCGGCGGGGTCTCTGCCCTGGACTGATGGATGATTAGGCAAGGAGTGGGCGGGGCAAGGCCGTGCCAGGTTGAGGAGTGATTTTTTAAAATTTTGTGTACATACTTTTTAAGTCTTGTAAGAGTTTATTTGAACCAAAGTGAAGACAGTTGCTGGGAAGCAAAATCCCAACGGACTGAGAAAATGCTCCAGAAAATGTCAGCTTTGCAGCTTATCGTGTACATTGTTACCCAAGGGGGAGGCGTGCGGAGGGCTGCAGGAACTCCGCTGGAGAGATCGGGGAGGCGGGAGGAAGCCCGGGCGGGAAACCGGGATGGATGAGAAGCGACACGCAGAGACGAGTGTGCTACATCGGCGGGCACGGGAGGGCGGACGTGCCCGCGCTGCAGGCGGCCGCGGCAGACACCGCAGGCGGCCCCACACTCCAGTGCTAGCGGCCCTCCCTTGGGCACTCTCGACAGAAGTCTACTTTGACTTTCAGAGAGATGGCACCCGAGATGCACAAAGACAGCAGACCGTTTCAGAGTTAAAGACCGACCTCTGTCAAGGAAGCCGCAGGCCTGGGGCCTTGGCTGACCACCACGAACGGCTTTCAGTTACAGGCAGACCACCCTGTGTGGTCACTTTGGCCGCTGGGGTTGTAAGGCCCCCCCAGATGGGCCTCCCCTGAGCTTGTCAGGTGTAGCATATAGCACGATGACTGGGCAGCGGGGTGTCTGTAAAACGCCAGCAGGACGGGGTTCGGGGAGCATCCAGGTTGATGAGCACGTGGGGCTGCTGGGAGAGTGGTGAGCCTGGCGGGGGCACGGTGGCTCCACGCTCCTTGTGGATACGCACCTCGTGAGGATGCTCACCTGTGTCCTATACAACATCCTTTGTAATAAGCTGGCGGGTGTAAGTGAATGTTTCTCTGAGTGCTGTGAGGTGCTCTAGCAAATTACTTGAACCCGAGGGGGGCGGGTCATGGGACCCCTGATTGACAGCTGGTCGGGGAGGAGAACAGGTAACAACCTAGACGTGCCATTGGTGTTTGAAGTGGGGGCAGCCTTGTAGGACCGAGTCCTTACCCTCGGCGTCTGATGCCAGTCTCTAGGCGGACAGTGTCAGAACTCAGTGAAGGACACGTGCAGGACACCCGCTCAGTCTCATGAGAATTGCCTGGCGGCTCTGAAAACAGCGCACGGGAAGGCCTGTGCCCGGAGCCAGCTCCCGGTCAGGCAGGGCGGGGCTCTCGCTGTTACCACCCCTCCCCCGGCTCCCGACCTGGTCCCCGTAGGCGTCTGAGCTTGTAAACCCTGGTTTACTAAGGGCCTGGAGGAGCACCCGCATCTACCAGTGTCAGCCACCCACTTCTCAGCTCAACGTGTCCTTGAGTGGGGCAGCAGGAGTCTCGTCCTCAGGGGGCCACAGGCTCCGTCAGCCTCCAGTCTCCGCTCGGACTTCTGCTGCTTCCGCTCTCAGTGGACAGGAAGCCGTGGCCTGACTCCTGGTGTTGACTGAAGCTGGAGGGGGAGGACGGTGCTCAAATCCCACACCAGAGAGCCCCACCCAGTTGGGGTGGCTGAGTGGACTGAGCGCCGCCTGCGTACCAAAGGCTGCTGGTTCAATCCTGGGCCGGGCATGTGCCTGGGTGGTGGGTCAGGTCCCCAGCAGTGTTTCTTGCCCTCTTTCTCCCTTCCCCCCCCCAAAAAAAATAAACGAATAAAGTCTTTTTATTTAAAAAGTAAATACTGGGGAATGGTCAGATACATTTTTTTCCTCTCCATTGAAAATACCTAGACATCTGCACGTAGGAAAGTCAAAGGTTGTGTGAGGGTCGCAATGTTAGCCCAGAGCGTGGCGTCCACACCTGGAAACAGAGAACAGCGCTGCCACTTAGTGGGGTAGGTGACCTGCCTCTGTGACTTTTCTGTGCCCCCAGGAGGAGGCAGAGGAGGACAGCGACCTGTCAGATTACGGTGACGACGTGGACGGGAGGAAAGACTCCTTGGCCGAGCCCTGTTTCATGTTGATTGGGGAGATTTTTGAACTCCGAGGAAGTAAGTCTTTTTGTTACCATGTAGTGGTGTGTTTCTGGCTCAGCGGTTACACATACACACATTTAATGTCCCTTTATTTCGGAATCAAACATGTATCTATATTTATATTCATTCATTCATTCACTCATTCAGCAGATACTCTTAAGGGTCACCCAGATAGTGTGGTGGGATCTGAGGACGCAGCCCGAAGACCCCCGACACAGGGAATGGCCTGAATTTCTGTTCCCGTGACTCAGCCCGGTTGCCGAAGAAGAGGTTGGGTGTTGTGAGGACAGGGGTTACAGGACTGCCTGGATCCCCTTCCAGCCACCTCTCTTTCTAGACGCATTTTCAGTGTCACAGCTTGGTGGATGGTGCTCCCGGTACCCAGAGGGTGGGAGCCAGGGTTGCTGCTGAGCCCCGCACGGTGCCCGGCTAGCCCCTGAGCACGAAGACTCCTGTCCCAAGTGACAGTGACGTCGGGTTGAGAAACCCTACCCTAGTAGTTCCTCAGGTGTACTTAGAAGAAACAAGAGCAAACATAGGATCAAAACAACCATTTTGTTAGGACCCACACAAGGGCCCCTCTCCTGAAGCAATACTCGAGTCTCGGGCGAAAGGTCAAACCTCAGTCCCTGGTCTGCACCTGAGTCCGAAGCAGGACTCCCTGCCCACCCACACCTCCCACGGCCGCCACACCAGGAGACTGGCGCATGCAGCCATACTTGGGGCCTGGGTACTAGCTGGCGGTGTGATGGTGCCGAAAGGCCCCACTAACCGCCCGAAGAGGAAGCACGCGAGGGGAGCAAGGGTTTGCAAGGCCCAGGGGTAACCTCCAGCCTGCACGGTGACACCCTCTGGCCGTCCGTGCTCTGTCCACGCAGATTAGCATCTGTTCCCTGGGGGCAAGGGAGGCAGGCCGGGAGCTGGTCTCATACAGGCAGTGGGGCTGTGCTTCCCTTCTTACATGTCCCTTAGTGTCCCTTCAGGAATTATTAGCAGATGCAAACACTTCAAGTGCTCTGTACACTTGAGCACATCTATGCGTTTTTAATCCTCAGTCTCTGCTACAGCGCCTGAGCCATAGTAGGTGGTCCAGGCGACGCCTGGCCAGGTGCACTAGTGAATGAACAGGCGGGAAGCTTTCAAGCGCCGGAATGAATTATCTTGGTTACTGAACTTCTCCTTTGCCCAAGCCAGAGCCTCAACAGTCAGCAGACGCCTTGGGAGCATGTGTTTTACGTGCAGCTCTGCAGGGGAAACAAAACCATGTCGGATGCAGATTCTTCCCTTCAGCTCACTCACAATGTGTCACTTACAATGTAAGCGTTCTGAACGCCTAACTCACATTATCCAGTAGACACAAACGAAATGCAAAAACCACAGGCAGACATTTAGGTGTAAGGACGTTCATTTCTAGCATAGTTTTAGCATTGAAACGCTGGAAGCTACATTTCAGAAGTGGGGGATAAGTGAAGAAACCTCCATGTGACGGAATGCCACCCAAGCACTGAAGGTCCTTTCAGACGAAGAAGCCGTCGCCGCCGCTCGTGTAATTCGGGACGCATTAAGACGTGTGCTGCCGCTGGACGGGGTCCGGCAACCGTCAGAAAACACTGTCCCTCCGCCCAGCACCCGACTCTTCCCCGGGGAAGGCTGGCCCATCCCACTGTGAGGCCTCCCGGGTTCCCAGCGCTGACGGGAAGGGGGAAGCGCCCTTTGAGTCTGTGTCCCTGTCTGTGTCTTTGGGGTGCGGAGATGGAGACGTGGTGGCTCTGTCAGGGCAGAGTGGGGCTCAGACTCCCCTCTCCGCAGCGGGCACCTCTCCCCTGTCACGTGCCCGCCCAGAGCATATCTGGTGTGGCCGGTGACATTCCGGAGGGGAAAAAAATAGAACATCATCTATAATGAGATGTGATATCTTTGCCATCAGCAGAATCCTACTGTTGCTGCAGCTGTCTCCGTGGCTTTCAACAGACGAGCCCTTCAGAGGGCTCATGGGGGCTGTTTTGGGGTGGGGGGGACGGGAAAAAGTTGTCAGCAGCCGTCAGTGACGGGAGAATCTGGAGCAGGGCAGTTCCTGGTTCCTGCTCTATTCAGCACACAAAAGGGGCCGGTAGCCACACAGCCATTTAACAATCTGGGACCGGTCACTTGGCCGACAGGCCTTCTTTCTGGAGGGCCCTGTCCTCAGAGCCTCTGGCTGTGGGCTGCCTCTCTGCCCTGGGAAGGCAGAGGGAGGGTGTCATCACGGACAGACGCACTCCCTAGCCGCCACGCCAGCCTCCCCGCGCAGGCCCGCGTGCTGGCCACGTGTCCTGAATGCCTTCAGCCACGTCAGGTGCCTTGAAGGCAGGATCCCGACTCCACGACTTGAGTCTTACTTGAAGGATTAACACCACTACTCTAACTGGACACTTAGAGCCATTGAAAAGTTAGACGTGACCTTGGAATGTTCGGTACGCCCAGCACCAAGCCCGTGTGCCATTGCTGATTTCTGTTTGTGAGGCTTCCCTCGCCCAGGGGTCATTGTGAGGCCGCCCATTTCAGGTTCGGGGCTGGTACCGGCCCCTGGACTCTGGGCTCCGCTACAGTCAAGTTTGAGTTTCTCATGTGCTCGTGTGTCAGAGGCTAACCGTTTGTGATGAATGTGGGTGAATAAGCAGAAAATTTGGTTTAGATTCCAGTTTTGCAGACCTAAAATACCCTCGCAGCGTTTCTCTGCCTTCTTTTTCTTCCCATTCCTATTTGTATCCCGTCGTCACCGAGGTAATGAGGAAAGTTTAGACTGGTGAGCGCCTCCCAGGGCCCTCTCACACAAAGTATTGACGAGACCCTCAGAGCAAAACAAGCACACGTGACCCCCGTCCTTTCCCAGATGAGGGCACTGTGGCCCAGAGAAGGCGGCCGGAGCCAGCTGCCCCCGTGGCGCGGCAGCAGGGGCAGCGGCGGCAACGCAGGCTCCGGGGAACGCTGGGTTCACCGCTCAGGGGGATCCCGGCTCCGCCCACAACAGCGTAAAACAGAGAAAAGTGCCAGGTGCTCCTGAACTAGTACGCGAATGGGAGGCAGCGAGACCCACCAGATCACTAGTATTTCAAACCAGCAAGCAGGCCGTCAGCCTGGGACGCAGCGTGTTTTCGCGTTCAGAGAGGCGGTCGGCGGCTGGGCGGCAGCCAGCCAGAATCCGGAACAGGAGCCGCACCGTCTGCCGGTGGACACAGACCTGTTGCCGGGAGCCTGGGGACACAGGGAGTTAATCCCTATTTCCGCTCGTTCGTTTCAGCCATTGTTAGAGCCATCAGAAAGCTGTAAAAGCCCCGAGTCTCATCCTATCTGGTTGTTAAGCGGCAAATGAGAAGCTGAGTAAGGAGTTTTTCCTGGGTAGAGGTTTGCGAATCTCACCCACACTCGGCGGTACTCACAGCCCCAGCTTGCACCAGGGCGCGGAGTGAGTTAGGGGGGAAGGTTTGTGCCGGTGCGGCTAGGAAAGTGATGTAACCATGGCTCCTGTACGGACGCTTCTCCTCTGACTTGTGTTTCAGTGTTAAATGGGTGAGAAGAACGCTGATTGCTCTCGTGCAGGCCACTTTTGGAAGGACCATCACAAGTGAGGTTGCACAAAATTAATGTTGGAATGCTCACCTGCTCTTTGCCTCCGTAGTCAAACCACCTGTGCTACAGTAGCTGGCTGTACTTTCATACCGAAGGTAGTTTATTTTAATTTTTGTTTCCGATACGATTCTGGGATCGGCCAGGGGAGCAGATTTCTGGAAGAATCGCCCCACAGAATGCACGGTGCACGAGACGGCAAATGCCTGAGCTAGCACCAGCATTCTGGGGACGCGCGCAGAAGCCCCGTGTGTAAAGAGCTCTTGCGGTCGTGACGACCGTCTTGGGCATCCCGGACACAGTGTTTTTGTGTCACACGATGGGAACCAGGTTAAGGCTTAGACCCTCAGCCAGGGTCCTTTTGTTAGTCAGTATTGGACCGTCATGTACCACTGTTGTAAGCCACATGAATGTTTTAATCTCATGTCTGTGTATCTAAATGTGTTATGTTTTTATCTGAACATAAAAGCTTCACTCCATACCCAGGATTCTTCAGGGGATGAACATTATGTCTTTCTCACACAGTGAAAATGTGAGTCGGCTGCTAAAAGCAAGGGGAAAGATCACTTTTTTCTGTACAGCAATTATGTTTTAAGATGAAAATCAGGTTTTTCCAATTGAAAGACTCAGTTGTCAAGCATGTGTACGACGTTAATGTGATAGTTTTATCGTGTGAATTTTTATGGAAAACATAAAGAACACATTATCTTTCCATTCACTTGCGTATAGAATATATTTTCCTTGTGGTCATAAACACACCATTCTAGATTTTTTTAAAACTGGTGTTGGTGATTTCTTTGTTCAGATCATAGGCGTTTGTTTTCAGCAGAAAGGGGCCTGCTGAACTTGCAGCTTAGGTCAAGGTCAGCCCTCTTAACCTCAGTAGGGACGGGCGCTGGGTAAGAGTTTCCTAGGCGGCCCTGTTTTTCTCGGAGACTCCAGGCTTGCTGATACATTTCCCTTTTCAGTTTCGCAGGTCATTCCCGCTGTCCTTGCTTGTCTGTACAGCACGATATTGGCTCCGAGTTACTGGTGTCGCATGAACAGCTGCAGTTTGTCGGTGTGAACACACGGGCACTTACTTTCATGGTGCTGGAGGGGAGGCCCGGTGTAGAGGTTCCAGGCTAGTCCTTCAAACGGCTTTTTTTCTCCGGTGCGGGATTTATGGAGCCCTGGCCCTCGCCCCTGCCCTCTGCTTCTTTGCCTTTAGCTGATATGGTTACATAAAAACAAGCAGCAGAACTCACTTTGTACCAGCTGTAATCCACGTACCGGAATTGCTTCAGAAGCTTCCTGTGGTTTTGGCTAATAGAAAGCCAGACCCACATTGATGGAAAATACTTAGGTGATGGCCTTGGGTGAGAGTCACTTACCTAATTTTAAGTTGCAAGTGTAAAGTTTTCTCGTTCCCTTTCTTCATGCAGTACCCATGGGTAACCCAGGGAAGATGACGGACAGGAACCAGGTGTCTGCCTTTTTATGCCGATGTTCTGAGGCCAGACAGGCAGGTTGACAGGGTTTTCTTAGAGTCACAAGTCCCATTACATTAGCAAAATGATTTTGTTAGGTATGCGTTGAAATGCACTTTCTGAGCAATGTAGGGAAGTAGCTCAGGAGACGTGCAGTCACGAAACAGAATGAACAGTCTCGACCGCGCAGTCTCTAAGCCCCGAGGGCTGCCGTGCGAAGAATGCTGGGCTCGGAGCCCTGGCCCGCGGCCCAGTTGGTAGGAGCGTTGTCCCCTGTCCGGAAATTCTAGGCTTGAAATACCTATTTCAGGTACTGTTTCTGAGAACCTTACGTTGTCTCTTTAAAAATCTGGTTGGGAAGTCAGATTCTTTTTTTTTTTTTAAGATTTTATTTTTAGAGAGGGAAGGGAGAGAGAAAGAGAGAAAGAGAAACATCAATGTGGGTTGCTGGGGGTCATGGCTGCAATCCAGGCATGTACCCTGACTGGGAATCGAACCTGCGACACTGGGAAGTCAGATTCTTAAAAGGGGCTTTGAATTTATTATTCGTGAATTGAGTTTGAATTTCCCAGTGTTTCTGGCACTAATAATCTAAAACAGTTCTTTTCCCTTTTTCAACAAAGAGGACTTCCTGCTCCCAACCAATAACTACTCTCAGGTTTTGGAACTGTATTTGTCTCTGACTGCATAGTCCTATAATTGGTGAGAACTGACTCATAACCGATGAACCAGGGTTGTGTGGGAGACCTGGGTTACAGACATAAGCCACCTCTTTACACTGTGCCCAGCCGTCATTCCCACGGAGATCGACATGGCTAGGTAGGGGTGTCTTTCCAGGGCCCTTCCTTTGTGGGGAGAGGGGCTCTTTTTCCTCTGGCCCTGTGGGCGTGTCAGACATGCGCCCCGGGTCAGAGGACACTGCTGGCACGGTCTACCATAGCGACACCAGAGACGGAGAACCTTGTTTCTCCCTGGGACCTGAAGAACTCAGGGTGTTGCAGGCCACGTTTAACTGTCCATCAGTGGATTTGAGTTTTCAGTTGTTGGTACTACGTCGAGGAGAAATTAGTATATTAGGTGCTGAGCACAGCTAGAGTGTTGCCAGCTTTGAACAAATCAGCTCCTCGCCGGGGAGATGCTGCTCGGAGCATTCGGAGCAGTGAGCGCCAGAGAGAAGATAAAGTGGGAGCTCAGGGGTCAGTGGTCACACGGCATCACCAAATAAAAAACAACTCTCAGAGCCAGAGTTTAACGTCCAATTCGTTTATTCATCAAACATCAGATGTGGCTGTATCTTAACCTTCCCATTGATAAATGCTTTTGAGAACAAGCGAACAATTTTTTAAAACCTCATCCAAGAAATATTCTTCTCTCAAAACAAATTCGGGACACGGTGAGCTGGATTTTCAGCGAGCAGATGCTGGTTTACTACATCACCGTTTTCCGGGACGCCTTCTGGCCGCATGGGAAACTGGCACCCCCCACCAAAGTCAGAAGCAAGGAGCAAAATGGAGGAGACGAAGCAGATGAGCGCAGCAGAGCTGCTGGAAAACATTCCAGGTGAGGGCCTGGGCCCTGGCCCTGGCAAGAACAGAGGTAGAGGGGGAAGGTTCGCCTGGTAAGGTGTGCCTCATTTCTCTCTCTCGGGAAACACTATTTACGATGAAAAGAATGATCACACTTAAAAAGACCAAAACCATGCTTGCTCCTTGCTGAGAAATTAACATGAAATCTCAATAAGAACTATACTGTTTATTCATTGTTTTAACTTAGGGGAGGAAAATGTTTTAGAACAGAATACTTGTGGGGTTTTAAAAGTCCTGCTAAAGTCCACCTGTTTTGAATGCTTAATTTTAATTGGGTAGCAATGTATTAAAATTATAGTTTGTATAAATATCTTACATGGAAAGATTCTAAGTAATCTTATTTTCTCTGTAAACACTGGAGAAAGCTCATCATTCCCATTCCTCAGGCTTCGGCGCCATTATTTATGGTGGGCGGGTTACGTAACTGAATCTCCGTGCACTGTGCATTTCACCAGTAACAGCGTTGAATATCCACCTGATTTTTCAGATATGCTGCAGAGCCTTGTCGGACAGCAGAATGCCCGCCATGGGATAATCAAAATATTCAATGCGCTGCAGGAGACAAGAGCCAATAAACACCTGTTGTATGTGAGTAACGCAAAGGCTGACCAGAGAGTTAACTGTCCTCCTTAGTTTTACTATTCTACCCATGTGTTATAGGGCAGATTGAAATTCTTTGTACTCTTCATCATCCGTTTTACTTGTCACTCTGGACCATTTTCTCCGCCTCCTTCTTCGTTTGTCTGCCTGTTCAGTGTGGTTGAAAAAACAAATCACCCCCAGGCTGGTGCATCCTCGTTGTTCTCCTACTGTGTCGCCTTTTGGCTTCTGACGTCATGGAACACGACTGCTTTGTTTTTCCCGTTTCAGCAGAGCAAGCCGTCACCCGGGCGTCTGTCTGACTAGAGTTGCAGTGTTACTGTTGTGATGGTGTGGCACTGGGTAGCCGACCACCGAAAGCACTATGCATTCCATCTCCTTGGGAGTGACTTGTTGACTGAGAACAATCCCAGACCTAAAATTAGACTTGACTCCTAAATGTAGATACTTGAGGAAACCCTTGGAGAAAAAACACAGTCTTCCCTCCTCTTCTTCTTCTTCCTCCTCCTCGGTGCAGGTGCTGATGGAACTGCTGCTGACCGAACTGTGTCCGGAGCTGAGGGCGCACGGGGACCCGCCGAGGGCGGGCCAGGCGTGAGTCCGCACAGATAAATAAACCACCGAGAAACGTCTGTGATAATAGACACGCCGCATTTCCTCTTTTCCGCGGAGGGCCTGACTGAGAACGATGTGGATTTTGTTTTAGTTACGTCCCCCTGGTTTCACGGGAAGTGAGCAGAGGGAGTCGATGCTGTCGCAGGCAACAGGAAACACCACTTCTGTTGACTGTTGGTTTTTATTTTCATGAGAACATAAATACTTTGAAGTTCAACGTGCCGATTGACATATAAATGTTAATATGTGGTAAGAACCTAGGAAATATTATAAATATTTATGAAAACTTTTGAAACGAAGAACTGTAAATACTGTACAGATAATGTCCTCGCTGAGGATTTTGAACATTCCTATACTCATGTGTATCGAAGAACATTGTTGTGCAATGCTTTATGTAAAGTTATTGTGAAAAATTTGTCTTTATTTTTACCAAAGATTTCCCATAGTTTGAAGCATTTGAAGCAATAAAATATAAAAACGAATCATAGTGCTCTATGACGTTTAAGTTGCTTATATGTGAAAGAGGTTGAAACACTGCAGGCAGTTCAAACACTTATCGGGTGCCCTTTTTAGTAGAAAACATGGTGCACGTAAGTACTTCTGCAAGGAAACAGGTTGCTGCCTTCTCTCCGGACACGGGATGGGTTTGTGGAAAACACGATGTGGACGTGAATGAGAAGAAGTGATGCATTGTGGGGGGGGGGGGGGGGGGGGTGGGCGGGGCCGCAGAGGGGGGGGGCTGAGCCCAGGGAGCGGGAAGAGGAGGGAGGGACCTCAGGGAGTGCAGGGACACAACTGTGTCCCGGAGTCTCGTGGACCCGTGGGGGCATTCGGGGACATCCAGGCACCCACCGTCCCTGCACAACTCAGTCCGTTTTCCGGGGCTTGACCGTCTATTACGTGGGGGCAGTAAAACACGTTCCCCTCTCTGACGGCCGGGAATATTGAACGTACAACGACAGGCAGACGTGCAGTTTGAAATCCATGAAAAAAATGCTAGAGGTACTAACATGGTACTGAGTATATCATCGATAGATCATGGCCGCCACATTCTTGATGTGAAACAGAACTTCTGAAAGCTAAATGATTTAAAGATCAGTAAACCAAATGTTATCTTTGGGATTCTTACACTCTCAGCTCTTTGATAATTATGTACCAAACCAGGGTGATATCTGACACTTCAGGTAAAAATCGAAGTTGGCTCTTTGCACGGGTAGGAGTTGCCCTTCGTAGGAATGGAGAAAGGACATCCAGAGAAGCGACACCTGTGCAGGCGCCGAGGGCCGGGAACGCCCACCCCGTGCACAGCGCAGCTGCGGCTGTTAAACTCAGACTCCAGGTGGGAGCACGGCCGACTCCTCTGTCTCTCTTTAAGGTATAAATCTCTAAGGTGTCAGATACCCACTCCGAGGGCTGCTCAGACCTGTGGCTGGTCGCTCTGTCGCACAGGAAGGACAGTGCCTTGTTTGGCACTGGCTAGGGAGCCAGCAGACGGGCGGGGAACAGATCAGCTGATCAGCCGCAAAGGAACCGTGGAGGGAGCAGCGCAGGTGCAGCCACTCCGACCTGTGTTTCATTGGCAGGTGGAAAAGCGTGTTCTTTACTTTGGGTGAAGAAAGGCAGCAAACCTATTAAATGTGCCATTAAAGCCAACATGCACTGCTTCATTGCATCGCTGTGTGGGCATCCTGAAAGGCCTGTGGAACCGGGCTGAGTGTTGGGGAGAGAACACTCGTGACGGTGGGCCTTCAGGCGGCAGAAGGAGAGCTACACGAGCGGCAGAGGACAAGAGCGAGGCACGCGGGCCTGAGGTGTGGAAAGGGATAAAACCTTAGCTACTATAAAATCTCGTAATTGCTGGAGCTATTGAAACGTGTTGCCGGAAGAGAGGAGAGGGCCTTCAGTAGAGATTTCCAAAGAAAACTGATTTTCAAGGATGGTTTAAATGTATAATTTTTAGGAGATCTTAAGGGAGAAAAGCATAGGACCAGTTGAGGGAACGTCACAGAAAATCCTTTCGACATTTGCTTCCTTTTCTATAAAGATAGAATGAAGTTCAAGTAATGCAGACGAGCCAGAACACGAACCGAAGGTGACGTCGTTTCCTCCCTGAGATGCCTGGTCACTGGCTCCTCCTACGCAGTGTCGGTGCTTCCCCAGCTAAGATGGGACCTCGCTGAAACCCAAGGTCCTTCAGAAAGGACGGTTGTGGTTTTCAAAATAAAGCAACGGTAGCTCAGCATGTTTACAGAGAAGATACTCAGGCATCTTTAAGACGTGTCCTTTTCCCTGGTTCTGTGTCACAGACGGCTGCCCCTGCCATCGTACGCACACAAAGTCTGTCTCCCTGCCCTCTTTTGTCTCCGGTGAAGCCAGTACTATCAGGAAAGCCTTCTGCTAACTCAGTTTTTAACCGTATTTAGTTCTGTATGGATTCCATGGAGATTTCTTTTCACATTTTATCTTGCTTCGAAGTACATCTAGGTTTTTTAACATGAAGGCAACGAAGCACAAAGAAGACGTCTGGCTTGAACTGATGGTCTTCTCAGGAATGTAGCCGTTGTTTCATTAACTCAAGTTAGTTAAGATGTGGAGGGACAGGCTTGTAAACCACTTCTTAAACCCGCTGTTGTTAAAGTCGGTCCTAAATCAGCCAGTTGAACCATTTATAACAATCTCTTTTGCGAATACAAGACGTCCCAGGAGATCTAGCGCCGTCTCAGCTGCAACAACTTCAGAAGCATAAATGCTACACAAATTTATTTAAAAAATTACTTGTAAATTCCATCCAAAAACTTTGTGAATTTTAAATTTAAACATTTAAATAACAGGTTAAAATGAAACAATTTATTTCATGTATAGAATATCTTACACGTGGTAGCATTTATACTTCTGAAGCCTTTCAACCAAAGGTCACACCAGGTCTTTTGGGGTGCTGCATTTGAAGACGGGGAGCAGAGTATGGTGTGGTTTTCAGGGTCTGACGCGGTCTAGGCCGGTCGGCAGGCGGAGGACTGGGTTTCCGAGCGGTTGCCCGGCTGCTTGATCCTGTAGCTGCGTTTCAAGTTGTGAATCACAGACTACAAACCCAAGAGTGAAAGGTAACGTGTCATCAGTAAAAAACCCAAACTATGTAACTTGAGATGTACAAAATAACCAGACACAGCTGTTGTAAAAATACACACATTTTAAAGGTGTCACAGGGTGGACGATCTTTGTTGAAATGCACGACGGTCTAAATTCTTTGACGAATCAGTAAAGAGTGAAGTTCATCTGCCAGAGTGGGGTTCAGACGACAGGCCTTAAAGAGCAAAGGCAAAGAGTCAGTCATTTAAATATATTTCGAATTGTTGGGTCTTCTTACCTTTTAATAATTTGTGGTTTGTGTTTAAGAATAGTAAATATAATGAATTTCAAGGGAGTTTTCTTAATTAAGATACACAGCTATTCTGATTTTTTAATTAGAGAAGTTCAAATTAGCCTATGCAGAAGAGATCATAGTAGAAATATCCATGCTGTTATCAGTTGGAAGAGAAAATGTTATCCATGTCACAAATAGAGGAAATGGAGGCACTGATGACAGCGTGCCTAGGACACGAATTATTAAAACAAGTAGTGTGGAAAGCAGCAACTTTTGGCTTTAAACTTGTTATCTCGTTATGTGGATAGCAGCATCTCATAATAATCTTACTTTGAAGGATACAATTTTATTGTGACTAAACAATGACACGTAACAGTTCGTAACTTCACAGAATGTCAAGAACCACACCCACCCTCTCTCCACGCAGAAACTGTCCCCTCAGTGCCCGTGACAGCTGGTCACTAGGTATTTGCCTGGTCTCTTCCAGTGGCAAGAAGTCACCACGTTACGGGAAAAGCTTTTCTTACCGAATATTTCCTGCACAGTTGTATTAGCAGATCCTTCTTCATATTAAGCTAAAAACTCTCTGCATGTCCTTCAGAATCATTAGAGGGTCCTGAGAGAACATCTAAAGCTGGTTTCCTAGAAACCCTGAGAGGCCGTCGTTGGCAGCCACCCAGCCAGACGGAGGCAGACTCCAGGCCCCCGACTCTGCGCCCTCCACCGCCTTCCCCTTTCCCACAATGCACCGCTGGTGGCTCTTAAGTCTGCCTCCCCTCCCCCACAGTCCTTTTCTATAGCACAGCCGTCCAGTCCGGTGAAGACCACTGTCAGGACCCCCTCACCGTCAGTTTCTCTTATCATGCCTTATGTCACAGGATTCACTGGCTTACGACATGCGGATTTTCTCCATTTTAAAAGCATCTCCCATAAAATACAGTGGCCAAAACTGAGTAATGGGGCGCTTATCTCCAACCACATGGAAACTGTTCTAAGATCGCAAATTATTTTGCTGTTTTACTTAGGATAAACACATACCGCAATCCAGGATATTTCTGACCCAGAGTTTTCCCTGCTTCTGCTTATTTAGAAAAGGTACTCAGGATAGGATGCAATCTGAACTTGACTTGGTTTGGAAGCTGGTATAATACACAGAACATTTGGGTTTTTTAATGAATAAAAGTTAAAGACGACTATTATTCATACTAACAGAAAGGTACAGTGATACATAGCTGTACTTGTACACTGTGTTTCTGTATAATTTAGGGTTCCCAAACTTGCCTGCTGAGATTCCCAACATATGGGGATCCTCGGGATTGAGTAAGTGTGCTTGCGTCTCAGTCCCCCAGACTGAGCCCGAACTGTGCTGACTCTCTGGAGGTTCTGAGAGATCCCGAGTGGCGTTAACACACAGACCACGCCGGGGACCACCGCAGTCACGGCAGACTCCGGCGAGGGGTCTCGGAAGTCTTCCCTTGACTTGCTCGCCTGCTTGAGCTGAAAGGTTTGTGTATACACCACGAACTGCTCTATAAATCTCACGATGATGTCGTTCTAACTGGGACGTCCTGGCTGTCACGGAACTAAGGTGTGCACGGTATTTCTTGTGTTTCCCGTGTCTGAAGTAGTGCTCACGTGCAGATACTCTTCACAGTGATCCCCCTCTCCCGCCCCTCCCCACTTTAAACAATGGGTTTTCATTATATTGTTATTTATTAACTTTAGAGAGAGGGGGAGGCACATTGATTTGTTTTTCCACTTATCTGTGCATTCAGTGGTCAGTTCTGCTATGTGCCCGGCTGGGGGTCAAGCCTGCAACCTCAGTGCATCTGGACGATGTTCTTGCCAACTGAGCCACCCAGCCAGGCCACCAGTTGTTTGATTTTGAGATGTGAAATTCGTTTGGGGTTTTAATAAGTTAACCACGTGGGGTTGAACATGAAAAGGCCCGTTCTAACCGGTTATCTCAAACTCATGAATATCCCTCCTCCACGTGGTAGACATCTTGCACATGAAACTTTTTAAAAGCTACGTTTCATTAAGGTGCTGCAGTGAGGACACAGGTCCACACTTTCTCTGGGTGAAAGAAGGCATGAACATTCTGGCTTTCGGGTCTGGGGGCTGGGCCTGAGCCTGCAGGTAGCAGCAGAGAGAGAGAGAGAGAGAGGCAGAGAATAATGCAGGACTGTTAATCATGCTCATCAGAACCAGACAGAGCTGTCTGCAAAACAACCTGCATGTCTGACAGCCTCTCCGTAGGCAGCGGTTACCTGGCAGTAATTAAGGAGGAAAAGGCACGAATCTGTAAAGAGAGTCAAGTGCCAACAAAAAAAAGCCCAGAGATCTCTGAGCCAGTCGATGCTTGTTCTCAGCCCACTTACTTTAGAATAGTAGTGCTTCGCGGCCGCCTCGTCCTTGGAGATCCCCAGGCCGAGCTGGAGGCAGCGCGCGTGGTAGAAGGCCGCCATGGCCATGCCCCTGCAGATGAACTCCGGGAGACAGTCCGTGACCTTGGCTATCATGGGGATGTCGTGAGCCTCGTCGTAGTCGGCGATCCTGGCGCGGTGGGGGATTGGGGAGTGAAGAGGGCGCCGGTTATGGCTTACACTGTCACAGAGAACGTGTGCAGAAATGGTCCCTGTGCCCCGAGTGGTCCCCTCATCTCTACCCCTGGGAGTGCTAGCAGAGTTGTGGGGCGAAGGGCGGGTGTGACAGAGCTGGTACCGGGGGAGAGCGGCTGCTCCATCGCTTCCCTGTGATTGTACGCGTCAGGCTCCACAACCACTGGGAGGTAAAGGAAAGGTGGTTTTCGTGCAGTGTATTTTAAACTTAATATCACTGCAGAGTTCAACAATGGGGAAAAAAATGTTTTTTCTGTTTCCTTGGACTGTTTACTTAAACATCAACCTTAAGCGTGGATGTTAGTCACACGAGACCAGAAAACACACTTAACAACTTGCACATCTATCTTTGCTTAAACGTGGGCAATAAGAAGAGCTCATCCTGTATAACCCAGGCCCAAGCATGGAGAACTGTGGGAAAAGGAGACCTAGTCACGTCCCGTTAACCCTAATGTTACGGGGAGTCGGAGTGTGGACAACAGTGGAACGTCTCCAAGACTGTAAAGTCTTAGTTTCAGTCAAATGGGCATTTGGAGATTTGGGACGTTGGAGATGGCACCTTTACGTGGCCCACTGCCTGGAGGCTGTGACGCTGGGGAGGAGAGGGCAGAGGCAGCTGGTCTGTCCTCCAGGCTGCCTCCCACGGGCTGGGGTGGGGAGCCTGCGGGCTCTGAGGGAGGGAGGGTGTTACTGGCCAGGACACACAGCAGCCCAGGCTCGCGGCCGCTCCGGATGGCCCCGGTGGCCCTTCCTGGCATGTTGCTTCTGCACAGCGTTGGGGGGGGGGGGGGGTGGTGAGCAGATGCGGGAAGGCACATAGGCTCAGGGAAAAGGCATGTCCCCTGTTGTATGAAAATTTCCAAATGTTTTATGAGATGTTGGTGTTGGAGTCTTTTAACCATTATTCTCATTTCACAGTTCTCATCAAGCTGTACTGAAATTATGTACTTAAAGAACCTGTGGCTAAGGATGCAGGAAGCAATGAATTTAATATACATCTCTGAGGTGCCCAGCTACGTTAAGCACTTTATATACACTATTTTTATAACCCTGCAGTAAAAGTATGTTATTAACAAAGCAAGTCATATCTCCCAATGTTAGAAAACTTGCTTAAGCTCACTCAGCGGGTATGCAGAACGGACAGCACTTAAGTCCTGAAGACTAACCTCGCAGAATTGTACGATCTGGTATGGTGGCCGCCAGCTAGCCGCACGTGGCTGCTGAAAGTAATTGAAACCCAGACGGGAAGGCTCCGCCCCCTGGGGCACGGGCCACGTGTCAGGCGCCGGCGCTCGCCAGCCCTCACGTGCAGTATTGTTGCAGATTCCGTGAACGCGCCTGGCGCGGCACATCCAGCACCCGTTCCTGTAAGTCCTTTCCTTGCGCCCACTCACCTCTTGGAGAACGCCACGCACTTGGTGAAGAACTTCATGTTGTAGTAATACTCCACCAGGTGCCCCTGCGCGCACACGTTCCCACGCTCCGCCGCTTCCCGCAGGCAGTGCAGGGCAGCCTCGGTGTCCTGGCGGATGCCCTGTCCGTACAGGTACATGAGCCCCAGTGCCCCCTGGGACTCCAGGTTTCCGTTGCCGCAGGCTTCTGAATGCCAGTAAAACGCCTTCAATAAAGCACAGTTTCATTTAGTTACAAGGTGAAACGACAGGGGATACCAGAAAGAGAAGAGTCTCTAATGATAAGGTAGTATCGTTGATTCGGCTGTAGGAAATAGTTCTGGTCCCTTGAAGGCTTGTGTCCATGTCCCAGGCCTTAAAGAGAGAGTGTAAGGTGAGACCCCTGTTGTCTACCCCGAGGTGCCGGTGAGGTCACTGCCTAGAGTTCCGCTCTCTCAGCTCTCAGGATTTTCAGGTTTTCCACACCAACGATGAGCAAGGTGGGAAATAGGGACAAAGCTCGGGGTTGCTGTGGGCTGCCCCTGCTACCAGGCACAGCGGGGAGGGGAGGAAGCCCAGGGAAGGTGCAACTCCAGGTGTGTCTCAGAGAGGGCGCTTTCAAGATCAAAGGCAAGCAAGGATAAAAGCCACCTGGAGGCCCAGGTGCATTCACTTAATACTCAGCTACCTGAATGGGAATGAGTGGGGGAAGTTATTTCCAGGTGCAGTGCCCTTGTCCCAGGAGGGTCTTAAATTGTTAGGCGGCTCTTACAAGCAGAACTCAGCCCTACAACGCCTTTCCCCGCTCAGATTTCTTGGAAAATAGTTCAGTCACTGATGATGAACGATATTATAGTTCTGTAACACTCTTAAATGGATTTAATTTTCAGTTAGTGCTTGGTACATCTTACTTATTACTGTCACAGTGACTTCATCAAATGTGATACTGTATTCACACAGGATTTGGGCTTCATTTCAGGACTCTCCCTCCTAGAATGTTTATGGAATATATTTTGTATGTGTGACTTTTTTTCCATACAAAATGCTCTGATGGTTGTGGTCTCCTTTGGCAGATGCAGGGAAGGTAGCATTCATAGATGATTACAGGAGGAAACGGGCTCTGAGGTCTTAAAATTAACTTTCTTTATATTTTAAAGAAATAAAGGCATTCAAAACCACTCACCCTTTCCTCGTCACCCTTTTAAAAAGGGAACAGTGACACAAATAACCTAAATATAATGCTAACATACAGAAACAGATCGATGATACCTTTTCTAACTCTTTGGGCTCTTTCGTTGAGTAATACAGTCCGAGGATACTCTGGGCCTTCACACTGGCTTTTGGATTCCCATTGTCCGCAGCAAAAAGCCACAGCCTGAAAGAAAAAAACAAGGCAAATTGCTATTTGTGTCCATGTTTGATTAAAGCGAGAACTCATTCCCAGGTGAGGTTACCTTTCAGCTTCCTCATTGGATCGTTTAACACCTTTGCCTTCGTAGTAAGCACGTCCAAGGTTGTAAGCAGCTGCAAACTGTAAGTGTCTTGCTTTGGGACACGGAGAATCAATTATATTGTTCATATATTCCACTCCTTTTTCCTTCCGCAAGGAAAAGAACAAACAGAAACCCCTAGTTGTTAGTTTTACCCAAACTGATTTCTTTCTCCCCATAAGGTCGTAAAGCATCCCCCCTCTGACAGGATGCAATTCCTGCTCTGTGCCCAAGCTGTGTGTTGTCCTGGGGGGGCATTCCTAGGAGCACCCGGGCATGAGGCACGCCCCTCATTATACAGCTTCCCGAGTCGCATTGTAACATCTCGGTGGAGTTTCCTTTTCCCCTCTCCTCCCCTCCAGCTCCTAGGTCCTATTCTGAATCAGCACAGTTCTTGGAATTGATGGAAGTGCCAAAATAGCTGTGACTTCTTTCACATTTATAATTCAGTACATCTGTGAGCCCCAAACAAATGCTGTCTTCTCTCTTCAAGCCCGCTTCTCACTAACTGTGCTCGGCCATAATGTGCACGCAGCATGCTAATCTTCATCTGACATCTCCATGGTCACGGAGCGTGCCCAGAAGACGTGCTAACCACGCCCTCCGGAAACCCACCAGACACAGCCCTGGAAACACTCCAAGGGAAATAACGCTTGACAATCAAATGTAGCTTTATGTGCTGCAATCCCCCTCGCTGCTCCCCCGGAGTGCCATTGTTGGCTACTTCCCACATTAACAGATGAGAAAATGAAGGCATTTTACTTTTTGTGAGCCCCAGCTTCTGTGGATTTATTTCTGTGAAGGTTACGTGGTAGGTGACGACCAGTTTTCCCCCAACCGGCCGTCAGAACTTAGTGGTAGTCATGTGGAGTGGTGGGTAAGCCCTCCCGCGGGTCGCCTCCTGGACATGGCGGCTCCTCCTTGCTGCTCAGTTGCTAGTTCAAGTGCCAGGTACAAGGATGGGATCCTAGAGCCAGGCTTCAGACTCACGTTAGGGCATGGCCAGCGACAGGAGACGGATAGAACTAGGAAAGCAGCATGTTGGCATGAAGTTAAAAGTAGGGGCTTGGTGTCCAGAGTGGGAAGTGAACCGGGGAAGGGAGGGATGCCGGCTCCACCTCTGAGCACTGCGGCACGTTGGGGTGTAGGAGGCTGCCCCGCAGCGAGGGCTGCTTGGGGGACAGCCGAGTCTCCGATGAGGCAGGGAGGTGAGGGCAGTGGTATGAGAAGAGGCTGAGGCCGTGGGGGACTCTGCCAGCTGGAAGGCAGCGGTGGGAGAGGGGGAGGAGCCACGAAGCAACGCGGCGTCCAGATGCCGTGAGAAGACAGATGGCCAGAGAGGCGCACGTCTTGTGTGGCTGCCATGCGGAGCTGTGAAGCTTGGTGGGACCGAGTGCGGTCAAGGTCCAACATGGAATTCTGGCGTCAAGTTCAGACAGAGTCACAGCAGCGTGGCCTCGGGACGCCTAGGGGAGCCCCACTGACGGCAGCAGCCAGGCAGACGGCAAGCTCGGGCCTGGGGGAGGCTCTGGAACGGCAGTTACTGGTTTGGGAACGGAAGACTTGACCACGTGAATGGCCAGCTGGCTGGCCGTCCGTGGGAGCAGTCGCAGTCACACCCCTGTCTTCTATCTTCACCACAGAAGCCTTTGTAAAAGATTTTGAAGATGGGTGGGCCATGATCTGATGAGAGTCTTGAAAAGATGGCTTCGGTGGCCGGCTGAGTGAATGAGGGGGGCAGCAAAGTCGGAGGGTCGCTTGTGTCGTGGCCCAGCTCGGGGTGCTGTGGGCCTGGGGTGCAGCAGAGGGAAGGGGAAGAGAGGGCTGGAGACAAACTTGGGTGAAATTCGGGAGACGCGAGACCAGGTCGGCGGGAGCAGTGGGGGAACACTCTTTCTGCTCGTGCAAGGACAACCTTGAGCTGGCTCCGCCTCAAGTTTAAGGAAACACTTCCTAGTGGGTTCTCTAATTTTTAAGGTTTTTATTATGAATAAATATTGAGTTTTATGGAACTTTCAGCACATACTGAAACCACCATCTCATTTCTCTTATTTGGGCTATCAAAGTGGTATATTTTATTCATAGATTTCCTTGTGTTGAATTATTAAATTTCTGGGCTAAATCTTACTTGGTTATCATATTTTATTCTTTTAATGGGTTCCTGGTTTTGTTTGTAACAAGGCCAAATGTTTTATTATCCTACCAGCTGCTGCCACAGCTTCTCTTAGAGGGATGCGACCTTTCTCCAGGAGAGGCGTTGGACGAGACCCTTGAGGTGGCGCCCTGGTAACGGCATTGCCGGCCACGCTGCAGGCCCGCCGGGGGCGGGCGCTGTGCCAGTTCCTGGGGGGTTGGGCAGGGGAGAAGCGAGACAAAACCCGCTAATTTTATGGAGCATATGTTCCAACTCGGGAGCAGCCACAAATATCTGAGACAGTCACTACGTCTGTGAAGGAGATAAAGGGGGCCGTTTGGGTACCACAGTCACAGAACACCTCCCAGAGGAAAGTTGAACTGGGACCCGACAGGAAGGAGGGCAGATGAAGAGGCGACGGAACCACATGGTGTGGGAAAATGGGATGAGTTTGTTTTCCTCAGTGGAGGGGAGGAGAAAGCGGCAAGACACAGAAAAGGGGAAGGCGTGGGGCAGGAAGAGGCCTGGGCACGTTTGTGACGAATCACGGGAGGCCGTGCAGCCGGTGAGAAGTCCTCACCAGAGGGCACCTGCTGTGGCGGATGAGCAAGTTCAAGTTGTTCACTGCGTGGGATCCGGTTGGTCCTCTCTGAGACCCTTCCATTTTAGCAGAAGCCACGCTGCCAGCAAAATCCCTGCTTTATGAGACCAGGAAAGACAGCAGGCTGTGCCCTGTGCCAGGGCAGAGAAAGGTACAACCACAAAATGAAGAGTACAGAGAAAAAGGTGACAAGAAGAAAAGCAGGGGTGGTTGGGAGAACATAAACCACCTGGATATTTTAATTTTAAAGCTCTATTTATTTTTTAAAAGATTTTATTTATTTTTGGAGAGAGGGGAAGGGAGGGAGAAAGAGAGGGAGAGGAACATCAACATGTGGTTGCCTCTTGTGCGCCCCCTACTGGGGACCTGGCCCACAACCCAGGCATGTGCCCTGACTGGGAATCGAACTAACAACCCTTTGGTTCACAGGCTGGCACTCAATCCACTGAGCCACAGCAGCCAGGGCAAACTCTTTGACTGCTTCAATCTTCAGGAATGAGCGGAGTTGTCACACAACTTATTTGGGGAGGGGAAGCATTTATTATAATTTTCTTTGTGCTCAAACATACACGTCTAGTATGTGCTCAATTTTGATATCTCAACCAGGGAGACTTAAGATTTCATGTCGGGAATATTATTGTGTGGATGCTGCATAGTTTATTTAAACTTATCTACTATATACTGAATATTGCCTATCATAGCCAGAAATTAAAATTAAATCGAACATTTTATCAATTTATTTTTTTGCACATTTCCTTTATGTAGTTCGATGCCGTGATGTTGGCACATACAGGCTCTGTATTATGTTCTTCATATTAAACAGTTTTTTTTTTTACTGTGGAATTATCATTTCTTCATGCAGTTTCACTGTGTTCCTGTGCTTCTTTGAACATATTTGTTGATCCATGAAAAATTTTTACTTCATTTATTAAGCACATATGTACTCTCTTTTAACAGGGGAATTCAGACAAATCACATTTGTCCAGTGGCTGCTTTAATTATTCTTTTGTGTTTTTTCTCTTCCCATAAAATGTTTCAGGCATACAGGAAAGTAGAAAGACTATGCAATAACCATCTACATCACCATGTAAATTCTCTTGTGCTATATTCGCCTCATCTGTTTTTTCACGAACTTGTTTCCAGTCACCGGAGGCTGTGTAAAGACCAGCCCAGTTCGCAGACACACATCTGCATGAGCTTGTTCGCAGGAGAGGCGGTTCTCCTGCACAGACACCGTGTTGCCATTTCAGTCAAGCTGTATGTATATAAGTTGTTTTTGCATGGGGCAGTACACGGAAGAATATACTTTAAAATAATAACAATGTTCCTATTTGACAGAATTTGGAACCATCCTATTTTTTGCTTATTTTCCATCTTTTCTCCATGTTTGTGAAGTTTCAGAACAACGTTGAAAAATACGGAAAAGCACGTTAAAAAATTGCATCTAACGGTAGCAAGGAGAAGGGGCAAGACAAAATTTCATTGCTCACACAAATGTCCAAATGACTACGGCTATCCCTGGAATGCTCGAAGGTTAGAGACTGCTGAACCGTAAGGAGGGAAATACTACAATACAAGTAACGTGAATGTCTCGGCTAACCCATCAACAGTGACACCTCAGGCGCCGCGGAGGAGAGTGACTCACAGCGTTCACAGCTGTGCCCAGCCCGTCGTAGTACATCACTCCCAGCTGGTACATCGCTTGGTGGTCCTTCTCCTTGATTTCTTCAAACTGCTCCAAGGCTTCTTCATACCATCCCTGCACGCTCCCAGGAAATACTGAATTACTGTTATTGTCTTAAAGCAATCCCGATTGTTTAACGCCCACCTACATCTAGCGAATAGCAGCACATGAGACAATAAAGGCCGGCGACAAATGCACGGAATTTGCAAGTTAGTCATCGACAACAATCAACACACAATGAAGTCAATCAAATGGACCCAAACTCTTGGCTCAAATCGCCAGTCCTCTCTCAGAATGAGAGCCCAGCCCCTCACCCACCACTCCTGAGGTTTCAGAGGTTCTGGAGCTGGGACCAAACCTCTGAGAAAATGGGAGCATCGGGACATTTGCTGCTATTAAACCCTGTCACTGAGGCTCATGTCATGGATTCAAGCCTCCCCAGCAGGGAGACCATCTGGTAACAGATATGCTGAGGTGTGAGGGGCTGATGGGGTGTTACCTCCTAGTCCACCATGCAAAGGCCTCCCGCCAAAGACAGGATCGTTTGTAACAGTGGAGGGAGAGTCTCCTACTGACCTGGGAGGTCGTCATTAGGAAGAGCAGGCCAGAGAAAAGCAGCTTTCGGAAAACATAAAAATGACTGAAATCCTCTTTTCATAAAACAATAATTAACAAATTGATAAAAATTAACAAAAACTCCCAGTCAGGGCACATGCCTGGGTTGCAGGCCACGGCCCCCAGCAACCGCACATTGATGTTTCTTTCTCTCTCTTTCTCTCTTTAAAAATAAATAAATTTTAAAAATCTTTAAAAAAATTTAACAAAAACTGCATCACCATCCTAACAAATACTTATTTCAAAGAACACATCACAATGAGCAAATGCCTGTGTTGTTAAGGCTCATTTTCCTTTCTGACTAATAATGCCTGGCTTCGATATGTGGCTGGAAAAGTTAGAAAACACAGAGGAATAGTAAGAAAGTTCTTTTAGTTTTTGTGATTTTAACTACCATATACCTGCTGGGAGATCTCACATATACCCCTTCAGCCCAAACTTCTCCTTGGAGAACATGTGAGTTTTTACTCTGGAACCTGTCTACTTGGGTGACTCATGGGCATCTCAGACATAACACGCCCCCAAACTGAACTCTTGCTCATCACCGCAAAACTCACTTTTCCCCCATGTCTCTGGTCCTCAGTCCAGGGGCCATTGTTTGTGTCTCCAAAATACCCAGCTGCACTGCTGCAGCTCTGGGCCGGGCCACCATCGTCCCCTGCCTGAGCTCATGTAGTTTCACCCCACAGTGGTCTTGGTTCTGTGCTTGCCTTCTGATCCATTCATCACAGACTCGGACTTCCGCGGCCTCGTACTGCGTGTCAGAGCTCATCGAGAGCCATCCCCTGCCCTGCTCATCACCACGTGGGTCTCTTTTTAGGTCCCAGCGCTCACCATGCTCGTCCTCATCTCTGAGTCGGCCCCTCGGTCCTCCCCTCTACCTGGAATGCACTTCCCCGTGGCTGCTCGCATCGCCTGTTCCCCTTTCTGCAAATTTCAGTTTCAGCAACACGTCTTCCCACCCTGTCCCTAAGTTATTCTCCGTCATGGTGTGCCCTGAATTCCCTTTGTAGCACTTTTTCTCATTTTTCATCATACGTATTTGAATCTATTTTCTGCCCTTACTCGACTGTAAACTTTATGGAATGGGGGCCCTTCTGATTCCCTCTTCCCTGAGTAGTTAGTGCCTAGCACAGTAACAGCAAACACAAAACACTTGTTAGGTAGGTGCTAGGCCCTGTTTTACAATGAGTGCATCCTTGCATTAGCTCCATGAGACACACACTACCCCCCCCCTTTTACAGATGAGGAAACTGAGGCACTGAGAGGTGCAGTATGTGTCCCCAGGGATGAACAGCTAACAAGCCGCAGAACCATAGGTGCACCTATGCCCGAAGCTGAGCGGCCCTTCTCTTAACCATGGAGCTGTGCTGTCCTCACAGTGACGGGCAGGATGGGCCCTCAACAGACATCGCTGCCAGAACTGAGGAAGGGGCCACCCACAGATGAAAGAGTAAGAGGGATACAGGTGAGTAGCTGCCCAAATACTCAGCGGATGGGCTGGCCCCTTTTCACGTCTTCTGTGTGGTCCAATGAGGAGCTGGAGCTGTTACCGACGCTGCGGTGAGCACGGGCACAGTCCCTCCTCGACCCACCCGTAGGGCACCCCAGTGTGATCGGGGTGGAGGCGCGTCCCCTCCTTCCTCCACAGGGGAACACCTGGACTACCTTCAAGTACGAGATAAGAACCAGGGTCTCAATGGCTATTAACATGAAAATATTTTATGGGTGACATCAACTATTTGGGGCAAAAATATAACAATTAGATTTTTAGTTCACAGTCTAAGAATGGGTTTTATACCCAAATGTCTCCTATAAATGACTTCCACTAGGGTGACTTCTACGGAGAAAGGTCAGATGCCTCCTTAAGGTGATACCAATGTATCATGCTTGAAGCTACGACCATGATCTACGGCATGGACAGAATTCCCCTGACGTTACAATGCAAGGAACTGCAGAAGAATTTTTGCAGTGAGGGTCTCACAGCATTATGTGAAGTGAAAACGAATAGACAATGATACCTCTTCAAAATAGAGTTGGCCTCGTAGGAAATAGGCCACGGCATCGCCTCTTCTTATCCTTTCCTTCAAGAGCTGCAGTGCCTTGTCCACCAAGTTAGCGTGGCTGTAGTGGTCTGGGGAAGACAAAAAAGTGCACCTTTGACCGCCCAACATGGAGCTGCTCTCTTCCAGGCACCAGTCACTCACTGTGCGACACCGTGAATCCTAGTTTCCCTCCTACTTCTCACTCCCGGCCTCCTCAGTACCACAGGACCCGACACCACGCCTTGTCTGATCCAGAAACAGCTGTGGATTGGGTTTCAAAGTAACCCAGTTTGCTGCTAGGCAGGAGCTCTAGCAGTGTGGTCTATGTGCAATTCTTTAGGCAAAGCTGTCCTATGTGTGAGTGAGATTTTATACATATATAATTGATTGGAGAGGGAGAGAGACATCAATTGGTGGTTCCCCTTATTTATGCATTTACTGGTTGGTTCCTATGAGTGCGCTGGCTGACCAGGAATCGAACCTGCAACCGTGGCATATCATCCGGAGGATGCTCCAACCGACTGAGCTACCTGGCCAGGGCTGAAATTCATTATTTGAGGCTTCATTAGAAATATTCTAACCAAATGAGCTAAACATCCCCAATTTAAATTGTTTAAGACTACAGAAGATAATGGTAGCTGTAAAGGCCAATTTCAAGCCAAGTATGGCATTGTTCTCAAGAGAAGAGACATCTGGCTTCCGTTTTCCAGAAGGGTCTCCTAAGCCCCCATGTGTAACATCAGGGCCAGGCTCTAGGGAGCTTCTCCACTGATGATTTGCTCCCAGGTGAGTTAAATCGCGCTGTTGCGCATTCTTACAGGAAAGCTGGGAAGGGCTGGAAAGCAGGAGAGCTAGACTGCCACGTTAGCCACTTCCCCAACAGCAGTAGGACTCTCTTTTTCCCTGGTGTGCAGACTAACTGTGAGTGACAGTGTTACTGGGATCTGTACCGGACTTCTCCTTCCTCCACTGGGAGAACGACTGGTTCTTGGCGGCATACTGGGACAGAGAGCTATAAACGGGGTCCTTGGGCAACTCCTCACTGGTCAGCTTCATCCTGTTTCCACAACGTGTGTTCTGTAAGCAAACACAAAGAGTAAGACAGACCCGTCTTCCTGCGAAAACAGACCCCATGCCCCCGTGACCCTCTATGAAAAGCAACCGCCCCTTGTTGTCCGGGGCCCCGGGTGCCCAAGTGCCAGTTCCGGGTGGTGAATGTTTCTTCTTTGAAAACCAGGGCCGTTTACAGACACGAGAAGCAGCACAACCGTCTGCCTGTCCATCCCCACAGCCTGGGCTGAATGACGAGAGCTCTCTGCAAACCCTCTCGGTGGGTTCGCTCGCTGCAGGGGGTCTCGTCACTCACAACAGCCGCTGCCACTGGTAGGGTGTGGGGACAGTGCCCACAGACATAGTTCTTATGCACTGGTACCTCCCCATGGCCCTCTCTCTGAATCTCATCCGACTCATCATCCATGTCGCATCAAAGCATTTGTCTCTTTTACCTGGGAATACACTTTATTTTAGCTGTGTTGTTCAGTTTCATCCTCCGGTCTGCACTGGATTGCCATGTTGTAAGATGGATCCCGGCGGAATGAAAAATCAGAGCCTTCATATACAATGTAGAGGCCACCTCATTGGAGATGAAGGAGTCCAGGTTGGCCTAGGTCGTGGGTCGGGAGACAGCAAGCTCAGCTGTTGCTATGCTTTTTTGTTTAGTGCTCCGCATTCCACTGTTGCAGCCAGCTCTCACCAATCAGGAGCAAGCCTGCAGTAAAGGTTCCTGATTGGTGGGGAGAGAGCAGCCCTTTGGTGTGATTGGAAAGCTCCACTGACACAATTATATGACACTATTTCAGATAATAAATTGCTTCGTTAAAGAGAATGAAGTGCCTAAAAGAGAGAGAATTCAGTATAATAGGGGGGGAAAAATCAGTGAAGTGTCTATGATTTTGGAAGAGTCAATACTTTTAAGAGTCAATTTCCTCGTCTGTACTTTGGATTGTAAGTATTTTGAACTAGAGAATTTCAAAACGTCTGTTCCTAGATATGGAAGGTTCCTTGATTATATGATTTCCCAAACACTGTGGCTGCATTAGTGAGTGAAAAGTTTCCGATGAGCTTTAGGGTGAAGCAGTGTCAGGTAAACTGTTTAGGAGGAAAACAATCCAAAAACCGGTGATGGAAGTTTTTACACTATCTCAGGGTGCTACTGCACCCCAAAATAAGACCCTTGGCATGCGTAGGAAGGTCACGGGAAATGAAATGAGTCAGACAATGACGCCGTACCTCCTCTGAACCCAGGCTGTCTTCTGCGGGAACAGTGCTGCATGTGGTTTGGTTGCTGGGGTTTACAACAGTTGGAGGGCATCTAGAAAGCACATACAAAGACTGAGTTCTTCCTAAATGCCAGGGATTGTTCTTTGTTAAGCACTTTATAGGCACTAACTCATACAAAACTTCACGAAATAGGGGCTAGTAGGAGGCCCATTTAACGTGTGTGGGGGCTGAGGCACAGTGCAGGAGCTAAGTAATTCGCCTCGGGTGCTGGGCTGGGATGACTGGCGTGTCCTGGCACCTGCGTGGCATCATCATCATCTCCTGTCCTCCAAAAGGCAAAGCTCCTGTGAGCTTTTAAAATGGCAGACCTCCTTCAGGAGGGCGCGCCAAGATTTAGTACTTTTTAAGAAAAGGAGAACTAAGAGGTTTTTAAAAGGTAAGAGTATGTGTTTATTTCTGCCAAATCTTGGCATTAGATATAAAATCATCATTTTAAAACTCGACAACCATTTGCACTGCATGCAGTCAATTTATAAAATTATACCCTATACATGGTAGACACGGATGATGAAAAACCTGCGATTTTAAAGGAAGGGGCAAGCGGAGTGGACGCTGATGGGGCTGTCCCCCATCCTCTGTCCTCCTCGGGCCCGTCCCCTGTGACTGGGAAATCGCACGGTGCTCAGCCACCACCGGTCCCTAATTCCGAACTTTCCATCGCTCTAAAAAGAGCCCTGTGGACCTTCCCCGTCGCTCCCAGTCTGTGCCTCCCTTCAGCCCCCGGCAACCACTGATCTGCTTTCTGTCTCTCTAGGTTTGCCTGTCCTGGGTGGCTCCTGTCAATGGGGTCACACAATGTGGGGTCTTTTGGGTTTGGCTCCTGTCACGTAGCATACCGTTGACAAGGTTCACGCGTGTTGTGGTGTGTTCCGGCACTTCATTTCCTTTTGTGGCCAAAAGGTATTTCATCATACGGATACCTCACATTAAAAAAATCTGTTCATCATTTGATGAGCGTGCGGGGTGTTTCCAGCTTTTGGCCATGACGAACAATGCCGGTGGTTTTCAGGTGCTCGAGTTTGTGTGGGTGTGAGGTTTCGTTCTCTCGGGTGTGTGCTTGGGAGCGGAACTGCTGGGTTAGGTGGTGATTGTTTCTGATTTCGAGAGATTGCCGAATTGTTCTGCAAAGTGGCCGCGCATTGTACATTCCCACCAGCCATGTACTGGGGGTCTACATCCCCATGAACACCTGCACTGTTGTTCAGGTTTTGGAGGATAGCCACGCTAGTGGATGTGAAGTCGTATCATGGGGTTTTGACATGCATTTCTTTAATGAGACATGGTGTTGAGCATCTTTTCATGTACTCATTGTCCATTTTTAAGTTTTCTTTAGAGAAATGTCAATTCAAATCCTTTGCCCATTTGTAGATGGGTTATTGGCCTTTTTGTCATTGAGTTATAGGAGTTCTTTATATACTCTAGATGTTAGATTCTTATTAGATATATAATCTGCAAAGAGTCTCTCCCATTCTATGGAGTCTTTGCACTTTCTCGACAGTTTCTTTTGACCCCTCGATTTTTTTTTATTTTGATGAAGTCCATTTAAAAAATATTCTCAAATGTTTTCTTATAATTAAAAAAAGTTTATCATGGCATGACTGACATATAGAAAAGCTGCACATACTTAAGGTGTACAAAGGGTTAAGCTGAAGATAAAGACACACCCATGAAACCGTCATCACAATCGACGCCTGAGCGTGGTCATCACCTCCGAGGTCTCCTCCCACGTGTCTATCTAATCTGTAAGAACACTGAACATAGGACCTACCCTCCCAGCGAATCTTTAAGGAAACACTGCAACAGTGTTAACTGCTGGTGCTATAGTACACAGTAGATCTCTGGGACTTACTCATCCTGCGTAACTGAAACTTCACACCTTCCGTCCGGCACCTCCCCAGCCCCCGGTAACCACCACGCGACTCTCTTGCTCCTACCAGCTTGGCTATTTCAGATTCCTCGTTTACGTGGAATCATGTTATATTTGTTCTTCTGTGCCTGGCCTATTTCACTTAGCATAACGCCCTCCAGATTTGTTCACGTTACCGCAAATGGCAGGACTGCCTTCCTTTGACAGCCTGAATGACATGCCGTTTGTGCAAACACCACATGTTCTTTATGGATCCATTGATGAGCACCCCACGTCCGGGTGAAACCGAGAGAAAGGCTTAACGCTGGAAGCAAGCGCATAGCTTCCGGGAGACGGGCCTGAAGCCGGGCGCTACTTGGACGTGCAAATGGAACCCCCTGGGCAGTTCCAGCGTAACCGTAGCGCAGAAGGAATTTGCTCCATCTCTCACAGTTCATTTACCCTCATCTACTTTGAGAGCATTTTTCTGAGTGACTCGATGAGTGCGAAAGTGTTCGATTTAGTTTTCTTAAAAATTACAGCTGTCACTTCTCACTCATATTTCACCAGTTACATAATGTTTAATTATATTACGTATTATAATAATCCTTACAGATGTGGGAAAAATTTAAACTGATGTAAGCCCAAGTCGCCGAGCATTCGAGAGAAGAGACCGGGGAGCCCTCCCAGGGGTCGGTGTGGCAGGCGGTGTGTTTGTTTGCCAGGTGTGTGCCAGGTGTGTGCCAGGTGTTTGCCAGGGGGACTGAAGTACGGTGGTTAATCAGACCCCAAAATTAAGTACAGACTGGTTGTGAGAGCTTTATGAGATGTTGCTCCTTGTCTGATTAAAACTAGCTTCACACGGGAAGCCAGTTGTAGCTTCTGTCATTACTATTTTGGAAAGAGAGTTTACCTAAAAGTGAAACGAAACATCTGAACAAACAGAGACTTCTTTAGTGGCTGTGGCCTACAGAAAGAAACATAATACATCATAATTTAAAGTGACCTCAAGTCTTTTTGAGAATAAACATTATGTTTTAGGATAACCGGAGACTGACGGAAAAGCTGCAAATATAGCACGGGTTCCCCTTTTTGTCAATGTCATGTAATTATGGCACATTCATCACAGCTGAGAAACCAAAATGGGTACCTCACTGTGAACTAATTTCACTGTGCACTTCATTTGGAGTTTGAGAGTGTTTCCACCAGTGTCCTCTTTTTGTTCCAGGATCCCATCCAAGTTTCCAGAATCTCTTAGTCATCAGGTCTCCCAGCCTGCTCTGCTCTGTGACCGTTCCCCAGATTTTCCTGGTTTTTACAACATTGACCGTGTCGAGGAGTACTGGCCAGACATCCTGTGGAATGACCCCCATCTGGACTTATTTGCTATTTTACTGGTGGGGACACCTGGTTATGGGCTTTAGGGAAGTGTAGCAAGAGGTGACGTGATCTTCTCACCACGTCACAACAGGGGTGCATGCTGTTGACATGACTTGTCACGGGTGATGTGAACAATGACCTGGCCAAGGCCAGGTGTCTCCACTCTAAAATCACTCCCCTCCCCGCCCCAACCCTTCCCACACTCCACTCCTTGGAAGCCAGTGCCTGTGTGTAGCCCACACTCAAGAGAACGGGGTCTCCACTTCCTGGAGCAGGGAGTATGTACCGGGGTGTCCAGGCTTTTGGCATCTCTGGGCCACACTGGAAGAAGAAGAGTTGTCTTGGTCCACACATTAAATACATTGCAACATGTAGTCACAAAAAAAATCTGATAAAGTTTTAAGCAAATCTACAATTTTGTGTTGGGCCCCACTCACAGCCATCCTGGGCTGCATGAGGCCCATGGGCTGCAGGTTGGATACCCATGCATGTGAAGTGTTTGGGATTCCTTTGTAAGGGGTAATTATCTTTTCTCTCTCATTTCTCCAGTCATTCATATCAGTCTGTTCCTATGGACTTCTACTTTGTGAATTACAACCCAGCAGTACATCATTGTGTCATTCAAGTCACTTCGGCCCTTGGGGGCTCTTCCAGGGTGATGTCTGTGTCTCTTTGGCCTTCCTGGACATCCTAGCAAACACTTGGTCTTTAAGACTCCGCCCACACCTCTTTCATTCACTTGGTCACTTAGTCATCATTCAACATATTTTTGAACTCTCACTCTGAATGACATCCTTGCGCTGGGAAGATGTTTGCCGGCAAGTGAATTGTAACCACTGCTCCTCCAAGAGGGCCTGCTGAGTGTTCATCCGGGACCACCTTCCTCTGCAGAAAACCGGCCCCAATGGCTGCGTGTTTATAAAAACTCCAGTTACTTGCCAACCACATAGTCTCCTCCAAATGTATTGATTCTGTGTATCTTTGTGCTCCGCCAGCTTTGTTCAGTTTTTAGAAAGCTTTCGGGCCCATTGCTAAGGGTAAGCCCGACTCCCAGATAAGACAAAGATTTCTCCTCAAAGGATGTGAGAAATGGACACGTACAGTGTGATTAAAGGGGGGTGGGAGGCTTTAAAAACCACTCAGAAAACTCCCTTTCCTTGTGAGACTTCCATATGGAACAGGAAGTTAATAATTACCAGACTTAATGAATACTGAGTAGAATCTTGTGTTAAAGGAAAAGGAGGCCACAGGCAGGCACCCTCGTCACACAAATATCCCATTACAGACGTTAACCACAGTGCGCATGTTTAGGACTCTGAAGAACTCCGAGAATGCCTTGCGTGAGTTAGGAGTTCCCGAAAATGAACATCGGTGCAACCCTTTAAAAAAATAGTGCTAACCTAATAGATCAACGTGGGAGAAGGCAGATTGGCAACATGGATACGGGTTCTCACGTAACAGCATTTTTGCAGTGCCATTCTTTAAATATCATTAAAAAATATTGTGAGTCACTTACATATAAAAAATAAAGAACAAAAGCATGGTTCTATATTGGTGTTTGAACATAAATAAATGTCCATATTTATGTTCAAGTATGCATATAAATAAAAATGTCTAAAACTACCCATGGGTCAGTACCTCACTCTAGCAATATAAATTATTGCAAACATTTAGGGCTCTCATTACAAAATAATGTACTGTAGCCAGAATTACAACTCAAAGGTCACTTATCTTTACAGGACAATGAGCTTGTCCTGTAGAAACATCACAATGAACGTTTCTATTTTTCAGCCGGGCTCTCAAGGGGAGCCGCAGCTAGAAGGGACACACCCAAGGCTTTTTTAGGGAAAAGAAAAATATGGCTGGAGCTTTAGTGTTTAGCTAGGTTAATGTGAAAAAAAAAAGCGCTTAGAAAAGGATAGTCAAGAGCTTACACATGTGTTCAGTGGCTACAACTGAAGGTCAGGAAGTCCGTTTCTCAAGTTTTAGGAAAAGGAATGATACAGCTCCAAGGTGGAAAGAGCTCCAGGAGGGCCATTTCCCCCGAGCAGCTCCGAGGTGCGTCAGCGCTGCCTGTGGGGAAGAGCCCTTTGTCACAAACATAAACATCCAGGGCCCGGTCCCTTCGTTTATCCGTGAACTGTCCCCGAGTGTCAGGACAAACACGTTTCCCCCTTCCTTCTGTCCCCCATCCCCTCAACCTCGCCGGTCTCAGCAAGCTCAAGTTTAATAGCTTGGACTCTCAACATTTCCCCAGGGACCAGTGCAGCGGCGCGCCTTAACCGGTCTCCAGGAGGGGACACATTACAAGGGTGGGTTTATTTCACAGGAATTCCCAGCGTAGGCAAAAGGGTCAGGTTTGATAAATCATTTAATTTTGGGGGTGGGGTAGTCCTCTGGTAAGCCTACCCTCTTAGCTCACATTACACCCCACCCCCTTTCCCTTCCAGCCTTGGGTGTTGGGGGACAGAAGCGAGCCTGGAGTGATTTGAACTTGAAGGCAGAAGACACTCTCATTCCTTCCTCCGGAGACGGGGGGCGGGGGACGCGGCGGCAGCACCACGCGGGGCGGCTTCCAAGAGTGGTCCCGCAGAGCTGCTTAAAGCTCCCTCGTTTCCTGGTTACGTGGGTGCTCGCAGAACCCAAAACCTCCGCCCGCGACTCCCCCTTCCCCACAGGGATTAAAGGGCTGGGAAGGCCAGGGAGACGTGCCAAGCTGCGCGCTGTAGGGATGCGCGGACTGCGCAGACGCCAGCCCATCCCTGCGCCCGCGTACTGGGGCTCCATTGGGTGGCCTTGGGCCCCGCCCCCATGTGGGCGGGCCCGGAGCCTCCAGCTGCCCAATCGGCTGACCAGGCCGCACCACGTCCTCCTCCCTCCTTCCTGACAGCTGCACCGTGTTCTGGGTTACACGTGTCACTGTTTGCGTACGTGCGGCCGCCGCGGGGCTGAGAAGGGTGGTTCAGCCAAGGGTTAGGCTGCTGGGGCGCGGCCAGAGCTGCAGCGCAGGGGTGACGGGCGGGCCCGGTAGCCCCGGCGGTCTTTAAATTCTGCAGCACTTGGGCGGGGTGTGCACTCTTACCTGCTAGCCTGCAGCGAGTGCCCCAACGCTCTGCACGCTCAAGGACTGTCCTCTGCTTTAGGTGGGAAATGCTGTTGCTTGATGGCAACCTAGAGGTGAGACTCGGTCCCCTTGTGTCCCACAAGCTTAAGCTTCCAAATGTTTGTCCTGTCGGAAGCGCTCGCGAAGGTGACAGTGGACTAACCACTGGGCGCCGCCGAGTCAAGCCGCTTCAGCGTTGGAAGGTTTTCAGCCCCAGGAGGGCTGGGACTGCACGGAGACAAGGGGATGCTGGAGCTTTTCTCTTCCCGCAGGTGGATAGTCTGAAGCATCTGCTGGAGGCCGGGGCCTCGGTCAACGCACCTCCGGATCCCTGCGAGCAGTCGCCTGTCCACTTGGCCGCAGGTGGCGGCCGTGCTTGCTTTCTTCTCTGGCAGCTGCAGACCGGCGCGGACCTTAACCAGCAGGTAACTAGGTAACTGTTACTGTGTACAACCCTCCTCTCCACCTCAAATCCACACAAACATTTCTTAGACGCCAGAATATTCAGTTCAGTTGTTAGAAATGTGATAGCAGCGATGTCCAAGAGAATGTGTGAGACACGCATTTAAAGTTTTTGAAACGTGAAATTAGTGAATAAAATGAAACATGAAATTAGTTTTATAATTTAAGCCAATTTGTCCAAAAATTATCATTTCAATATGTACTCAGTATAAAACATTACTGGTAGATATTTTACATTTCCTTTTTGTATGTTTTCTCAGTCCGGTGTGTATTTTATATTTACAGCACATTTCAGTTCAGACTGGCCACATTTTAAGTGCTGGTGAGCCATATATATGCCTGCTGGCTGCTACACTGGGCCGCACATACAGGTCTACAATTTCGAAAGGAACAATTACGTTATCAAATTAAAAGTCTCAGTATGGCAACGAAAATATTTGTGAGGCATGCTCACAACCATTATTGTTTCCTACAGAACTTTTTTTAATGGAAGTCTGCATCTTCCGTTGAATATTAAAGTATGGTGAATTTTAAATTGTGATTTTT
This sequence comes from Phyllostomus discolor, assembly GCF_004126475.2. NCBI lineage: Eukaryota > Metazoa > Chordata > Mammalia > Chiroptera > Phyllostomidae > Phyllostomus > Phyllostomus discolor. The sequence continues at coordinate 86,231,230 of NC_040913.2, read as the reverse complement.
TTACTTTCATAGAACTCTATTTTGCTTTTATTCACTTAAATTTCAATGTATATATGGCTGTGACTGCACATTTTTGTTAATGAAAGCTTTGTATTTAATAACATACCAAGTGAATCTTATAAGGAAAAAAAAGAACAATCTTGAATTAAAAGTCAGCCTTGCCTTGGCTGGTGTCGTTTAGTTGGTCAGAGCATCGCCTGTAAACTGAAAGGTCCTGGGTTCAATTCCCAGTTGGAGCACATGCCTGGGTTGTGTGGGTTAGGTCCTGGGAGGCAGCTGATCCATGTTTCTCTCCCTCCCTTCCCCTCACTTTAAAACCAATAAGCATATCCTAGGTGAGGGTTAAAAAAATTTTTTTCTGCCCAGTACAATGCAGGTCTAACTAGCTTCCTCAAACAATAGACTGCATGCACCAAGGGCCACGAGAAAGTGTTTCGGAGAGAGACTAAAATGTGTCTTATATTTAAGGATGTGTTTGGAGAAGCTCCAATCCACAAGGCAGCAAAAGTTGGAAGCCTGGAATGCCTTAGCCTGCTTGTGGCCAGTGATGCCCAAATTGAGTAAGTTTTAAACTCAGTGCCTTTACTTTGGAGCATATTAATCAGACTCCCACAGCTTACTGTTTTGTTTTGTTTTTTTTTTTTGCCGTATATAACGAGCTCCCGTGCATAGTGCACACCCACGTTTTTTGCCCCAAACTTTCAGGAAAAAAAAGATTTCATTTTAATTTTTTAATTCAATTATTTATTTATATTTAGAAACAAAACTGACTATTGTATTTCAGGGTATTATTTTGCATACACATATCATTATTGCTTTCTAGAGTTACACTTTTAATGCATAAGCATAAACAAAAGAATTAAAAGCATTTATATACATACAGAATTAGTACTACCCATGTATAATGTGCATTCTTATTTCCCTCAAAAATTTGGGCAAAAAAGTGCACATTATACACAGCAAAATACGGTAATTACATGTGCTTTTAAAAAGAATGCTTGCCCAAGGCTATACTTTCAGGGAGCAGTTCTACAGTTCATTAAAAAGAGGGCTTGCCTAATTGATAATTTAGTGATATCATTTAAATGTTAGGCTGTTATATTTGATGTTATTCGAGTAAGTAAAAAAAAAAATGGATCCTGAGCAATGAGGAGCAACTGTTCATCTGTTATGGCGGTGTTATACCTTAGTTTCCGTTCAGGAGAATCTGTGCTGTAGTAGTTCTCATTGACTTCCTTTATTGCATTGAGTACGTTTATTCAGAACTGACATGCCCACTCTGGCTGGACTTTGCCAGCCCCCGAGGGCGCCACAGTGAGCAAACACGGATTCCCTGCGCTTCCTGTCCCTCTTCTGGTCCGCAGCCACCCGTGCGAGCTCTAAGCTCTTTAGTTAGGGAGGTATAAAGAGGCTCAACGAATGCCAATTTTTACTTAACTCGATTTTTATTTTTAAATTCAGCTTATGTAATAAGAACGGGGAAACAGCTGAAGATCTAGCTTGGTCACATGGATTTCCAGAATGTGCCAGGTTTCTTACAGCAATGAAATGTATGCAGACAAAAAAATCAGGCGAACCATCCAGCAGAGACCAGGGTGTTCCGACGCCCAGACAGAAGCGCAGTTTTGGAAGCACAGAAAACACAAGTGGGAAAAGGAGGTGCTGGTGAGTCACTCGGAGTTTCCTCTTCTTCCTCCCTCCCTCCCTCAAGCATCTCTTAGTTAGCACAGAGTTTGTTGTTTTATTTAAATCCTGGCAGTCTTATTTCTAATATACCTTTCTGATTCTCATTAACAACATTTTAAGACCGGTTCTAGTAATGATTAGTAGATTCTAGAAACCAAAAATTGTCCTGCAGGGTGGAAAGTTGGGGAGATAACCTTTTTAAAATAGTTTTTAAAACTGTCACTGTTTTAAAAACATTAACTGTTGTTAATGTTCTTCAACAACAGATGTCTTGTTGGTTAAGAAACGGTGTGAAGGGGCCTTCACTTCATGCAAACCTCCTGCTCAGCTACAAGCCGTGGCTCCTGGCTCGCCAGGTGTGTCTAAACTCCTTCCAAGAAGGAGGAAACTTTCTTCTAAGAGAAGATAACATTTATGAATGCGTGCATTTATATGCCTGTAATATTTTACTTGTGCCTGCTATGCCTTTTAAGTTATTAAAGGAATGTCTAAAGAATAAAGTCTTTATTGTGTGTAGTATTTACACCTTTAGAAAAAATCAAGGTTAAACCATCAGACTACATCTAGGATTTAATTGGAAATTAAACTTATTTTTTTATTAACACATTTATAATAAACTCGACTGCAGTCTTTGAGCCCAAGACGTTTTAAATAACATTGGGTCGCTGAGGAAGACATAAATTGTAGTAAGCATCCTTGTTCCAGAAGTCCGGGCCCTTCCATCCACACCAGCCCTAGATTTGGGGAAAGAGAAAGGAAAACATTTTACAAAGTCACAGGATGACAGGATCAGAATCGTAACATTTTACCATCCTGCTCTGTCCGCGGGATCTTGGAGTAAGACTCTAGTGGCGGGGGACAGTTAAACTGGCTGTTTTTCTTGGTAAAACATAAAAGACTGAAGCGTGTTCCATGAAGAGGCACGTTCGCTGCGTGGAAACACGGTCGTGAGAACCTGCGCTTGCCCCCCGGAGTGGCCTCCACGCCCTTCGCCCCCCTCAGGCTGCAGTCACCACCACCGCCCCCCCCCCTGCCCCCCCTTCACGCCGGTGTTCATCCCCTTCCCCAGCAGAGAAGGTCACTTCCAGACAAAACCTCACTGTGCATGTGAAAGTTTACACATGTCCTCCAGGGCCACTGAGTCATTTTCTGAAGGCCCTGGCTAACAGCCGGCCTGCGTTGCGTGATTCCAAAATGAGATGCTCTGCATGCCACACCCGGCAGTGAGGGGGGTGGAGGAGGTGGCGCTCCGCACCCCAGCTGACTCGGGGCTGCGGGGGTGTTGCCGGGGGCCCAGAGGCAGAGGCCAGAGTTCCTCTACAGGACAGCCTGTTAGCCTAGTTTTGGGTGTGGGGGCCGGAGGGTTGAATGGAGATGCTTTTAGTTTTTTCTTTCTCTCATTGCAAAAGTAAGATACACATTGTAGAAGTTCAAATGAGATAAAAGTAAGTAAGAAAACATCTCCTACTCTGTTTTACTGCCCCTGCTCCCAGCTGTTAAGGTAAATTTGGTTTGTGTTTGTATACACAAATAAGCTTCTTTATATTATCTGCTATTTTCAGAAAAACTTTCTCTAAAACATTTAATGTCCCTTTTTTAATGATGAATAGAAAAAAAGGCTTATACTATCTCTGTTTAATCTTTCTGTGATCCTTTTACACCTGTAGGCCCTCTCCAGCTAACCAGACTCAATCTTCTTTTTTAAGGACGTGGTAGGGAGGGGCCCAGACCAGAAGCTGGTGGCAGCAGACGGGGAGACCACACTGCCTTCCTCCGAGGTGACTGGCCTGGGATGTCCGGCCAGAAAGCTCCGCAGGAGACTGAGAGGCAGAGGCGGGCCTGCCCTCGGGCCTCTGTTGGGCACTGAGTGTTTGTGTCCCTTCAAAGGCCAGAGGTTGAAACCTAATCCCCAGTGTGAGGATACCCGAGGTGGGGGCCTTTGGGAGGTGACCAGACTGTGGGGTGGAGCCCTCACGGATGGGAGCAGCGGCCTCATTAAAGAGGCCCCAGCAAGGCCCCCCAGCCCTCCTACCACGTGAGCACACAGCGCAGCGGGACAGACAGCTGCCCAGGACCCAGGACGTGGGCCTCCCCAGGGGGCGGAGCAGCCGGTGCCCTGGTCGTGGACCCCCCACCCCCAGAACTGAGAGCAATGAGTGTCTTGTTCATAGGTCGCCCGGTCTATGGTGTTGTTAGAGCAGCATGAACAAATTAAAACAGCGCCTTAGGTTCCAGAGTCAAGTAAGAGTTAATAGTTCCTACTGATGGCCAGGCCTTTCATGGGGCCTTATATGCACTAATAGAGCAAATCTATTATTGTGTTCAAATCCTTTGTAGAATGAGATTAAGTTAATGTAAACAACTTACAAGTAGTCAGGCCTCCATAATGCCCAGCATACTGCTTAGGTATTTTTGGTTAATTCTGAAGTTATAAAAGGCTATATACTCCACTCTCCTACTTCCAGGCATTGATAAACCTCAGTATATTTGTTTATGCAGAGCTGTAATCTCCAGAGAAATATATTTATGAGCTCTGTGCTCCATTATTAAGTTTAATAACGGAGAAAATCTTTATAAATCTACATTTTGTCTCTGGCGATTTACTGTGCTTCCCTCCTATCCTCTGTCTAGAGCGAGACTGGACCCATCACGCCTCTGCTGTTGCCCTCAGTCTAGAATCCATCCTGTTCACAGCCAGTTCACTACCCTCTGTTCTGGCTTCTTTGCATTATATTGAAATTTGTGTGTTACCTTTTCCAAAATAACCTGCAGATCCTCAGCGCCTGTATAATGTGGATCTAAAATCAGGAATTTTATCTGCCCCGTATTCTCATTCCAGGCAACTCCCAGGATTGTGTGGGCCAGGACTCCTCCCCCTGGAGAAGACAAAACAGGGAATGTCAGAGGGCATGCGCTAATCTCCACCCCTATTCAGTTTCAGTTTAAAAAGATTATTTGCCTACGAGTTGCTCTAATAGCATTAAAATGGACTAACCTACCCTGTAAAAGACCACAATGTCAAATACACTCTAAAAAGATAAAGTTGCATCTTTAAGACAGAAAAGATACAGTCCTGTCTCTAATCACATCGGTTTATGTTCCGTGGCGGCATCCAGGGAGTGACCTAACCTGGAGTTAGAAGGGGCGGCAGAGGGCCCAGCCCCTCCCACCAGAGCTCCGGTCGGTCACCACTGTGTGCTCTCCCTGCCCTTGGCACCTCCCGGAGACAGCCCCACCTCGGTCCTTTCCTCCTGATACCCTGCCGAAATCTGCCTCCCTCCGTTCCTTACACACCCCGTTTCGCCTTCCCTGTGGCATCACAGGGCACATCTTGCTCCTCATAGAGTCCCGAGTCTTTAGGTCAGCGAATCTAGTCCTTTTATTTTACACGTAAAGCCCAGAGAGAGGGAGCAGTGTGCAGTGACGGAGCACCGCAGCCGAGTTCGTGCCAGAGCCCCGACTGCTGACGCTCCGGCCAGTGCCCGTTGCCCCCTCTCCATTCTGCGTCCGCCTCTTTAAATACGCGAGCACAGTCGTCATTTCTCCTCCTGGCCTTTCCTTCGGGTTGCTGTAATCTCTGTAACTCTCCTTCTGCCTCGCACATTCGAAAATGAATACCCAGAGGTCAGTCTGTGTGGTGTAAAAGCTGATTTTAAAACGACCGATTGCGTGTGGCATTAAGTATTACACGAATGGTGAGTTGCACATGCCCTCCCCCCTCCCGGAGGGGCCCGGACGCCCGGGAGCCTACCGATCATCACCGGCGTGCCTTCACTCTGGAAGTGCCGAGCCAGCTCCCGTCCCTGGGCGGCCATTTCGGAGCCTTGGCTAGAAAGAGACCGCTCTCCGTTAGAGGGATTCCTTCCAACACGAAGGTCATATAAACGAGCTTAGGAACCAATGTTTTATACATTTCTTTTCCGTGTGGTTAAAAAAGAGAAACGATTTGGAAGGACACATGGATAGGACCAAAGGGGGGTAGGATCAGGGGTGGGAGGTGGGGATGGCAGGGGTTGCGGGGGGAGTGAAAAAAACAAACAAACTATGAATTTAAATACAATGAAGTGGTAGGGAACTGACTGAGAGCAAGTTAAAGCAATGGAAACTTTCTAAACATCTAAGGCCCCTGGAACTGCATGAAGAAGGTCTTGGATTTTTAACCCGAGGTTGAAAGCAGTCACCTTGCTATCCAGGGAGTTCTCGTGGACGGACTTAACTTCAGAAGAGCCCCTTTCCAGTCCTGGGTTCTTGTCTTCCTGCTGCCAGACCCTGAGCCTGTACTTTCTCACCTTTACACCGGCCCCGCGGCCCCTGCCCTGCCTGCGTGACGGGGGAGCCCAGCCTAACACGGATGACGTCTCTGAAGCCCACGGGAAAAGTACAAACTGCTTTCAGCTGCACCATTATTTTTAGGGAAGGTTTCACTGTGCTGTGCAATTCCAACGGTTGAGGAGACAAAGGAAGATGGGCAGGTGGAGATACTTTTCCAGAATGGAGGTGCCGGGTGGCGTTAAACCTCAGCTTGTGCACGGTGAGGAGTGCACAGTGTTTTCAGGGGCTGAAACTCTCTCTTTAGTCAGCACACACTTCACTGCTTGATCTGCCCTTCGTTCGTTGGCACCGATTCCCACGGCCAGTCCAGACTGCAGCGGTGAAACCAGATGTATTGAAGTACGTGGCCAAATAAGGGTGATGTTACTATGTTTATCGAGGTTGTCATAATAGAAGAAGTATTTAAAACGTAAGCTCATAAAAGGAGGAAGCTAGTTAGGATCCCAGAAATCAACCTTATTTAATTTAGATTTGCTCGTATCGTAATATTGGCATTATGGCTGAGCTATATTGGGAAAAATGAAATGAATGTGCTATTTGGACACGTGATTAGTTTGTTAACATCTTAAGAAGAGACAGTGTAGGCGGTAAACAAAAAGGTCAGTCAGAGGCCAACATTTGATTTTCTCCTTTCAAGACTTTTTGAAGACTTGAGCATAAAAAAACTTGATTTTTCTTTACACCTGAAGTTGACATATTTCCAAGTTTTTCTCTTGGCTAAAATGAGGCCTCAACCATATAAGTATGTATTACAGAGTTTACTCATAAGCTCCAAAGTCTTCTAACAATTACTAAAAACAATTTAGAGTGAAAACATGAGATTTATAAAGCACGGAGGCAACGAGGGAAGAAGAGAGAGCAGTGAAAACAAGTGTGGGGGAAGGATAGGATCTTTCTACCATTTTAATCAAACAGGAGACTCACTGTGAAATGACTTCTCCTCCCCCCCCCACCCCCCCCCAGTGTCCTCACCTGATGAACAGTATCTTGGAGGTCACGCCCATGAGGTGGTTCAGGGCCAGCTGCACCTCGATGGAGCCAATCCACTGCCGAGACCCCACAAAGGTGGCTGGTTTGTCTCCAGCGTCCACCAGAGCCTTTTTGTATGTAAAGTACAAACAAACAAACAAACAAAAAACCCCATGTGGAAGACAGCTATTAAAAATGACACATGGGGCATTTTCCCTGATTACCAGAATATTTTTTTACTTCAAAACAAGCAAGCCTGTACTACGAGGCAGTAATAATTACTAATAACCTCAGTATACTGAGGGCTGATGCAGTGCACATGAGATAGTAGTGTGAAGCGGCTTGCCCTGTACCTGCTGGATCTCTCTGTGCGTGGGGATGGGCTTTTCGGTGTAGCCCTGGTGCCTGAACCAGGAGCAGATGGTCTGCAGGGAGCGGTAGGCACAGCCCCAGCCGCTGTCATCTGTGCGGTCCTGCATGTAATGATGGTAGCCATACACGCCCTGGACCAGGTAAACCTGCAAAGAAGGAAGGGGTACAGCCAGACACTGACTAAGATGGAGGCACGCGTTACACACATGTTCCTGCATCAAGTTTCCTGTCCTCAGAACTAGACCGTTGCTTTGTTTCTTGCAGAAGTGCCTGCACAGAGCTACAGCCGAACGTTAGATTCGCCTGGCCTTTTATGAACTGCCCGAAGTCCTTGTCGAAGGCTGTAAGGTTGGCAAGTCCTGCCTGCTGCTTTCTCCCCAACTTGACCTCCTGCCGCTTTCCCCTGTGGCTCGCTCTGCTTCAAGTTCAGATAGGCCAGGGGCAGCCTCACATCAGAGCCTCATGGTTCTCTCTGCCCGGAATGCTCTTTTCCCAGATCATTTAGAGCTTGCACCTTTACTTCCCTCGGGTCTCTGTTCGGATGTCAGAGGCATCCCCCATCATCCAACCTAAAAATGGCAGGCTCGCTCCCTTTCTGCCCACCCTTGCTCTGGAGGCCACTCTCCATCCTGCTTGGCTTCTCTGTTGAGACAGTACTCCTTGACACACCACTCACTATTTTTTTAAAAAGCTGCCTACCCGCACTAGTGTTTGAGTTCAGCAGGGGCATGCAGTGTGTCCTATTTACTTCTGAGCCCAAGATTCTACAATGAACTTGGCAAACAGTTAACAAGTGCTTGTTAAATAAATGAGGAATGAAGGAAGGAAGGAATGATGAAGGGTCCATATAACAGGATCTAATAGGTGTTCCTGAAATTTTGTAAGCCTGCCCATGATTATAACCCAGGTATGCTACTTAAGGATCCTTAAATAAGGACCAATATCTTAGAAATTCTTGTCACCTCATGCTAAAAATACACATGTTTTTTGATAAACTGGCATTTTTTAAAAATGAGGTAAGAAGAGTGTCAGACACATATAGAATCCTCACTCAATAATTAGCAGATACACACTCAAGCACATGTAGGAGATTTCTAACTAGACCATTGTGGCAGGCTGAAAAACAGTCCCCAAAAGATACCTACATCCTAATCCCTGGAACCTACAGATGCCACCTTAGCCTTTGCAGATGTGATTAAATGTAGGGGTCTTAAGATGGGGTCTTAAGATTTTCCAGGTGGGCCCTAAAGGCAACCGTAAGCATCCTTGTGTGTGTGTGTGTGTGTGTGAGACAGAGAGAGAGAGAGAGAGAGAGAGAGAGAGAAGGAAATGCGACAGAGGAAAAGGCACGGAGACCACCCAGGCAGACATCAGAGTGATGCGGCCACAGGCCAAGGGGAGCTGGCGGCCGCCAGACCCTGGAAGAGTCGAGGGGGGTCTCCTCGAGAACCCCAGGAAGAACCCTGATTTCGGCCCAGTGACACTGGCTGCTGACTTCTGGCCTCCAGAAATGAGAACAAACACATTTTTATAGTTTTAAGCCATCGAATTTGTGGTTGTTATAGCATCCACAGGAAATAAATGTAAGGATCAATATATTTTAGAGTCTGTATTGTGTAGAAATTGTTTCTGACCAGTAGGCAAGTATCAGGAACCAATAAAAATATCTATCTATGTAACTAACTAAATAGATAAGTAAATTCTGATAGATTTGGATGTAAAAACACACTTCTAAATAACACATGGGTTTAAAAACCCATAAAGATACTTGGAAATGAATAAAACTAAAATATGCCACATTAAAACCTGTGAAAGCAATGTTTACACTGAAATTTAAAAGCTTAAATTAGAAAATAAGGAAGACTAACAATAAGCTAAGTGGCCAACTCAAGAATTTAGAAGAAGAAAAACAATATAGATCAAAGAAAATAAAGGAAGAAGAAAATACACAGTGAAAATTAGTGAACTAGAATACAAAAATTGCAATAAAAGGGGTCAAAAAAGCCAAAAGTTTTTTTAAAAAGGCACAAAAATGAAATGAGTGAAAAAGAAAACATCATGACTACAACAAAGACTAAAACTGAGGTAAATATAACTTACAAAAATGAAAAAACTCTATAACCATTAACAAAATTAAATGCTATTAAAAATCTTCCTGCAGAAAAGCTCAGCCCAGATTGTTTTATAGGTGAGTTTTACCAAATGACCAAGAGAAGATCATGCCAATCTTATATAAACTCCTCTAGAAAGTTAAAAAAGAAGGAACACTACCCAACTCTTTCAATTTGCTGGTATATTGATAAAAAATATTAAGAACAGTATGAAAAATTAACAAGGGGGAACCCCCACAAAAAAAAAAAGGAATTATTTTCTGGAGGGTGGGCCGGCTAAGTGAGTGTTCTAGGAACCCATCTAGATCAGTGTGCCAGCTGGTGTTGTTGTGAGAGGCTGTGTTTGGCTTCAGTAACTTTGAAGACCCTTTCAATGTCTTTGCCCATTTCATGACAGGTGGTTTATGAGCGCATGCCCACACTGTGCTGAGTGCTCAGAGTTTTTGACCAAAAATGACATGCCCCCGGGACCTACCTATTCTCCTAACCTTGCCCCAAGCAACTTTTTCTTTGTTTCCCCAACAAGTCCTCAAAGGGAAACATTTTGCCGATGTGGAAGAGGTGAAACAAAAAATGGCAGAACCACTAAAAGGCATCAAAATTGACGAGTTCAAAAACTGTTTTTTGAGTGGTGAAATAAAAACATCTCAAAAGGTATACTGCATCAAATGTGGAGTACTTTGAAAATGACTTAAGTTTAAACATGTAAGAATAAATAAATAATTTTTCATAAATAAAGTCTGTTGTTTTTGGATCCCCCCTCGTATAAGCCAGCATCACTCATGAACTTAGATGCAAACATCTTAACAAAACTATCAGCAAACTAAATCCAGCAGAAAATAAAAAATAATAATCATAAACAAACTAGGTTCATCCCACGGATGCAAATCTACTATTGTCTGGAGGTCTGTGCTGCAGTTTGTAGGGTAAATGGCAGGCTGCCTGCAATTTTCTTTGAAATGACTCAAGAGGAGAAAAAGAGAGAAATGAAGTAAATTAAGTAAATGCTGACAATTATCGAACGTATGTAACAAGAAACGTGACCAGGACCGAGGGCAGCAGGGCTGTCCGAGCAGCGAACAGCCCGGGGAACATCGCACGGAGGCGCACTGTGCAGCGCTAAGGATGCCTGAGAGAGACACACGGCCACGGGCACATCTGAGACACGGAGCGCGGAGTGAAAAAGCAGGCTGGAGACGACTACAGACACAGTGGCGCTTTTAATAAGACCTCACCAGGAAGCGAAACGAACAGCTACGTTGTTGAGGAAACACAGACACATATGGCGGAACTGTTAGAAGAGAAGAAGGGGATGATGGACTGACACATAACTCAGCAGGGCAGTTCCTCTGCGGGGCGGGGAAGCAGCACACAGACCGGCCACGTGCTGCTTCTGAAATCCCGTAGGGGGCGCTCCAGCGTTCATTTCCTCACTGCGCTTTACAACTTACACGTATGTTACAGACACATATCCAATGTTGTGTCACAGATATTTAAAAACAGATAAATGCTTCTCGTATCTCTCTAATAGAAACAGTAAACCCATTTCATTGTAAAAAATCAATCAGCATTTATCCAGTACCTTCTGAGTAGCTGGCACTTTATAAGCAACTATTAGGAATTAAATCAATACGTGATAACGATATCTACCCTAGAGGAGTTCCGAATATAGCCTGAGAAAGCATTTGTGTAATGATCTGCTGGAAAACCATCAAGGGTTATACTGTTTGAGACTCTAACTTCTGTATTTCCTACTCTGGGATTCTGGGATTCTGTGACTGACAGCAAGACTGTCAACCAGGAACACTGTGGGTCTCGCAAGCAAACGGACTGGAACCCTGTGGCATCACTGGAACACTGACTAAGGACGCACTTGTGCGCAGCAACGCGAGTGTCCAGCCAGGCCTTTCTGCGGGGAGCCGCTCTGCCCAGACGGCCCTGCCGTCCCGACGCCCTCTGACAGCCAGGACCGCGTGGGCCTCTAACTCCCCTGGGCTACACTCTGCACCGTATATTCATTTTAACTTAAGATTTCCTTAGAAAGCACCCCGAGACCCAGCAGGTACTGAGCAACTGCCATGACGAGATGGCCAGTCAAGTTTGCGGCCCTGGGAGTTTGAGGGTGCAGACTGAGGGGTAGAAAGGGGCGGGGCACGAGGCAGAAACAGGCGCGCCAGGAGCAGCGAGCAGCAGCGAGGAGGGAGAGGAAAGACAGAGGAAAGGGAAGGAACGGGCCAGTCAGGATCGAAAGCAGAGCAGCAGAAGGGCCACCCAGGCGCCAACGCAGACCCGAGCCCAGCGGAGCCTGCGGCAGCTGCTTTGTTCTGGGGGCCCAGCTGTGCAAACACTCTTCTGATTCTTGGATGTCACACGATCTTTTCTCACTGGCCTGCTCGCATCCATCCGTCCATCCCAGAGACCTTCCCTGTGCCCCTTATTTCAGCAACTTGAGTGAAGATCACCTTTGCAACCAGGTACGTGTGGCGCAGAAAACACTTTGTAGTACTTTGTTAGACTCCTGCTACAGTGTGAGTGGGCAGAATATGCCCTTAATCAGCACGAGTTCTCAGCTACAGAATGGAAGTAAAGTGTGACAAGCCTCTAGAGAAAACAGGGAATGGAATTTTAGTATGACAAATGTGGTACATACTATCTACAGGGACCTTTTTGGACCACTGTCAGCTACTGCTATCTTAAGCAACTGATTATTAAAAGAAATGGATGGTGAATTATGTTTTAGGGATGACATACATTATGAATCAACTCTTAACAAATCCCACTGGTGCAAACAAGAAACTAATGACATTAATGATTAATCGACTCCCAGAAATAATGATTAAACTCACCATACCAGTCTCTATGTTAGGTGGGTTGAGATACACGTGTGGATTTCTAATGTAACCGTCTTTGTACGGCTCATCTGCAAAGCGGTGGGCATTAGGCCTTCTGAAATAAGGTCTGTCGTGCGGCAGGTTGAAGAGATCGTGTAGTTCCTAAATGAAGTCAGAATCGATAGGATAGAACAGGAAAAAAAATGAAATGATTTACATCTCTAGTTAGTAAATAAACTCAAACTAAAGATATAAAACAGAAAATGAACTACATATCGGTTATAAAAGTTATCAAACACACTTAAGGTTTAATTCACTCAAGTCAAAGAGGGCAAGCATAAACTAAAACCAGATTTATTTTTGCTTATCTATGTGTACGGGCAGAAACTGGAAGGGAACATGGAAAAATGAAAATAATTTGTTAAGCGTGAGAGCACTGAGATAATTTAAAATTAATGACCTATTATAACACAGTCCGTTACATTATGCCTAAGATAAAGACTGGTTTGAAGCAGCTCTGTAAATGAGTAAATTATGACTAACACTCACATAGTTATTTTAAAGTGTTTTAAAAAGTCACGCTCTCCCTGGCCGGGAAGCTCGGTTGTTTAGGGCATCACTCCCGCTACGCCAAGCTTGTGGGTTTGACCCCCGGTCAGGGCACACACAAGCATCGACCAGTGATGCGTGGACACGTGGAACAGCAAATCGATGTTCCTCTCTCTCCTCTCTCTAAAGCCAGGAAGTTAAAAACAATCATGCTTAGAGTGCTTAACAAGTGTTAAGGGGTGGTGATTAAATTTCAGAGTACAAATTGGTGTTATACAGCGTTTCTTTTTCACTGACTGGCTTATTCCACTTAGCACAATATTGTCCAGTTCCAGCCATGGTGCTGCAAAGAGCAGGAGTGCCGTATGACCTCCCCTCTAAGAGGAATCTCGTGAACAAAGTAAACTAATGAAGAAGCCAGAACCACAGGCACGGAAGCATGGGGCAGACTGACAGTGACCACAGGGGAGCGGAGAAAGGTGGGAAGAAGGGGTAGGGACTAGTCAAAGACCATGTATGAATCCCCCAGGGACCTGGGCAACCGTGTGGGAACTGGCTGTGGGAATCGGGGGTGAGATGGGCAGAGGAGGGCAAAGGCGGAAAAATTGGGAAAAAAAAGAAGCTACGGAATGAAGCTGCACGTGTGGTTGTATATTTAAGAGATTCTGGGAGTTTCTGAGCCCTGGTTTTCTCTCAGCAACCAGAGCTTTGTAAGCACACGCTTTTTGGCTATTTGTGGATTTACATAATTGACCACTAAAGCTATGGCCAGTCAGAATTTCTGCTCCCAATAAAAATAAGCCATCTTTGGGAGAAAAAAAGACATTGGTATTATGAAACCAATCAATATAGCACTGAAATAAACCCGTGTTGAAAATGCACAAGTATTCCCAACTGTATAAAAATACGTAGGAGTTACTCTGAAAAGTTTGAAATGTTCTTCTTCAATCTCCTGTGTACTCTGGCAGTTGGAGGGGCCATCAGCTCGTGTAGCTGATGCCCACACGCATCAGCCCGCCCAGCACAGAGTAGCGCAGGGGGGCAGGCCACAACACCGTAGCTCTTCCCTGGTTCAGAGACCGAGGAGCTGCGCCCCTGGAGCACCCAGACGAGGGCCGGCCGAGGCCATGCGTCCAAAATACGCGCTCCGAAACCTGTCATTGTGCCAGTGAGTCTCCTTTCTTGGAGTGCGATCGTGCTTTCTTTACATGCCTCTAACAAAACCCTGGGAAATGGGGGAGGGATGGGGTGTTATGTAAATCTTAATTAGAATTAGCATAAATTCTAATTTCCCGCCCCTGACTGCAATCTTGTCTTTTTTACAAATCTGCAAAGTAGTGACAGGGAAAAGAAATCCTATTAACACCGATCCGCTTCTCTAGCTACGGAAGCACCTCTCAATTCTTTATGTTCTTACGGAGAAATAATAAATTTCACAGAACACACGAGCCACACAGAGCATATAAAATTAAAATGTTACATATGGGTTTACGTGTTTTTTCATTCACAGAGAAATTAAATAATACATAAAACAAATAGCCTGTTTCCACCCTGTAAAAGTAATTCCCACTTATTACAAATACATGATCCGATATAAAATGAATGATGGTTGCACTTTTTCTGAGAAGAAATGAACTGGCCTCACCCTTCTGTAGGCCTGCAGCTGCTCGTCTGGGATCCCCGATGGGTACGAAACTGTCACAAGGTTTCTCTCCCCTGGGAGTAAAAAGTGCAGCGGCTCGGGGACGACGATGGAGGTCCCTTTCATGTATTTCAGCATGCACTTTTCCATATCGGTGAGCTGGTTATGAATTGCATCAACTAGAAGCTTGCGAACTCTGTGGGGGGACATATACGAGTGCATTAACAACAGTGATAGTGCCTATGATAAATGGTAAATGAAAACGTGTGCAGTTAATAGATCCCTAATGCAGTATTAAAAGAAACGTGATTGGACCAGGATTACTAAAGGAAGTCTAAATGATGAAAAGTTCAATAAGTGCTGTGTTTCCTTTGTGTGGATAAAGGCGTTGCCCTACTTCCTCCAAATAAACATTTAATCACTAGACGACAGTGAAAAACAGGGAGTAAATCATACTGAAAACCACACCCACCGCCCTGGATGTGCCTCAGTGATTCTTAAAGGCGGTGGACTCCGGCTACCGGGGGGAGGGCGCTCACGGAAATGTGGCGGCCGTGCGGTGCGTCAAGTACCTACTTTCCCCACGCCTCCTCGGGAGCCACCGATACGACCGCATCCACCGGCAGCGTCATCGTGACGTAGTGGTGTCCTGCGCTCTCTCTTTCGATGACGGGGGTCACGGCTGCCAGAGAGGTTGACATTTCCAGCATAAGATCTATATTCACTATTTGATTCTACAAAAATAAACAGTCAACTTATAGCACATTGAATATAAAAGTGTTAGTCGAAGGACTTTTTAAGGGCCAAAGCTATATTACAGTAAATTGTTTAAAAGCCCAAATCTTATCTTATTTTTAACAAAAATCCCTCTCTGCTTCAGAATAGTCTGAGGAGAGGTGGACAGTGAGTGGGGTGTGAAGATGAAATCAGACTGACTATGTATTGATATACATTAGAGCTGGTTCACCAGGATTCATTATCCTGTTCTCTTGACTTTTGTATAGACTTAAATTTTTTTAAAAAATCAAACAAACAAGATACAGTAAACAACACTAGAGGAACTTTTAAACTATATCTGTCAATACTGCAGCTTTAAAGACATAAAGAACTATAAACAAATATTGAGTTTGATTAGTAGGATTGATTTTGACAGTGGCGTGAAACGAGAATTCTGAAAACACTCTTTGTGTGTTGAACACATGTAGTGCGATCTGAGGATGCTGGAAGCAGGGTTTCCCACCGGGAAAAGGGTAGGCAGTGTGTGAGGCTGAAACGGAGTGGGGGTATAAAGTGACCACATAGGTAAGTATGAGTGTACGTGGGGTGTGTGTGTGTGTGTGTGTGTGTGTAGTATGGATTCACTCATCCATGCGGATGCTCCTTGGAGAAACGGCTCACTCCTGAGTTGGAACAGGAACAGTACAAGAAGCGCCTGCCAGAGCTTGTGCAGGAAGCGAGGAAATACCAGAAACACGGTGTTAGCAGAACACTGGAACTAGCCTACAGAAGCTTCCATGGGCCAAATCTCGGACAATGAGAGCCTCGGCATAACTAAGAATAGTAACAGATTATAACTCACTGCATAAAACAAGAATCCATGCTTCTGTGCAGAAACTACATAAATAAGGACAAGGAAGAGCTTTCAATTGTATCTAATGAATAAGGAAGGAA
Source organism: Phyllostomus discolor (assembly GCF_004126475.2). NCBI lineage: Eukaryota > Metazoa > Chordata > Mammalia > Chiroptera > Phyllostomidae > Phyllostomus > Phyllostomus discolor. Next base: position 86,215,067 of record NC_040913.2, on the reverse strand, counting down.
ATGGTAGAAAAATCACCACTTTGCAACTGTCAGATTACGGTTGGATTCTGGCAAGAATTGTCAATTGATGCTAAAAGTGGTATGCAAAAATTTAATGAGGAACAGAATATACACGTAGTCTAGAAGTATCTTTCCATGAGATTCTTCCTGACCAAAGGGAAAGAACGGTACCCTCCCAGTGGAGAGAAGGGGCAGACACGCCACGTGGCTGAAGTTACCGTCACCGGCACTAGGAGCAAACCGGTGACATGCGTCTCTGTACCACGATGTGCTCAGGAGAACACAACCTGACCTCCGTGGTATTCCCACCGACCGTGCGTGACCCAGGTCTGTTCACGAGGAAGAATACCACAAACCCGCACTGAGGGCCATTCTACAGGATAACTGGCCTGCACTCCTCAGAATGCCAAGCTCCACATACGGGCACTTCTCAAACAAGGACTTACAGCTCGTAATCTCTGTGCGCACCCCAGACTGGTTAGACAGCTCACGTGGACACCTCACTGGTGTCTCAAACATAACCCGAGCCCAACCGGCCCCCATGCCTCCCCCAACTTCTGTTTTCACTGCAGCAGGAAACTGGTCACCCCACACCCCACTGGTTTCTGGGCCCCATGCATTGTGTCCCCTCAGGACCTCTTGTCTCCTTTCCCTCCTCTCTGTCCCCACAGCTACTGGTTTAGTTCGGCTTCTCCTGACGTGTCCCCCCATTGTCCCCTCCCGGGCTGGAAATCCACTACTGTCACATTCCCTTTGTATCACTTCCCACCTCGAAGAAGTAGCCCCAGTTTTCCTCTCCAGTATCTGGCAGAGCCCGCAGCACACGGCAGGCAGGCTCTCAACAATACGGGTTCGAAAGTCAACAGAAGCCAGAACAGTGGGAAGAAAAGTAAATCGTTTATTATTGACGATGTCACATAGCATAGTATGTACTGTGTGTTGCAGAATGATTCCTTTTTATTTAATTTTAAATAATTTGGAAATGTGTTCAAGCTGCTTTTGTGGGAATGAAGAAAGCATTCAGAAATTTTTAAGCTATGCGTTATAACGGGACAGGAGTTTAGATATGGAAAGAAGTATGTAACTTCTGGAAAACCATTAATCTTTCTGGACCTCAATGATCTGTAAAAACTGAGAGAGGTGGATGAAATAATTTCTAAGATCTCAACTCCAAATTCAAGGATTTAAAATTTTCACCACTAAGAAGACAGGTGATTTGCTTACCATGTCAGATAACTTTTTGTCTTTCTTTTTCATGAATTTTCGTTTTGTATCTTCTTCCTGTTCAAATCTAAATGTTGAATAGACAAAGATGTTTATCATATGCAATTACACGTTGAAAACATTGATGGTGATCTTCAAACGCACTCACTGGATAAAGCGCATGACGGTCTTACAAGCAGAACGGTCCGTCAGTTCTCCCGGCATCGTGTTTTGGTCACTGTTTGGCCACACATACACTGAGCTGTGGCGAACTCTGAGCACCAGTGCGTCTGAAGCAAGCCTGGTTGACAGGTCACTCAACACATGATTGAGTGCTTTCTTGATAAAAACTTCTAAATTAAAAGAATATAAATAGAAGTTAATTAGAAAAATGTTAAACTTTTCAATACAAATGCTTCCAAATACCCAAAAGTAGAAGTAAAATTGGCTCCTAAATATCCATTCCCCAGACTCCATAATTGTTAAAAAAATTTCGCCTTTCTTGTTTAAACATTGAGTTAAATTTCAGAGGCCATAAAATTCATTCTTTTAACAAGTACAATTCATATTGCTTTTAGTGTATTCATGAGGTTGTACAATCATTACTCTCTAATTCCAGAACAGTTCCATCACTCCAAAAGACACCGTACCTACCAGTGGTCTTTCCCTATTCCCCCGACACTTACCAACAGCAACTGCTAATCTTTTTGTCTTTATAGATTTGTCTGATTGGGACATAGCTCCCACTCGGTTTCATTTGCAGATTGGTGAGAATGTCAGTATAGTTCATTATGAATTTTATAATACAGAGAGTTTTCTGGCAGACCTACCATTAGCAGCAGCCAGCTGGAAGGCTAGATCAAGGCCTCCCCTTATTCTGAAGAGTATATCCGTGGTCTCTGAAGTCACCTAAGACACATAAAACCAAAGTTCCACTGTGAAGACAAACAAGCTCATCCTCATGTACATTAGTCTACCCGAGTTTAGGCTACGGCATTAAGTTCAAGACAAACTTAGCTTCAACAGTGTCCACTTACCATACTTACCATACTTACCAACAAGAGTTCATCATAGCAACCCCTCCCCCCCAAAAAACCACCTAAAGAGCTACCACTAAGAGGATGGTAAAATAAAGAACAATACTACCATATGATATAGTAGGCACCCATTTGAGTGAAAATATTTAATGGCAATGAGAGATCCTAAAGAAGATACAAGTTAAAAAGACACGTCAAGAACCTTGGTGACTTACTGTATGCTTTTGCACAATTTAACTAATGACGCAAGTCTCCTGTACTCTTCAATAAAACTGGAAAAATGCACAACCCCATAGGATGGTTGTGCAGATTCCATAAATGATCTCATGTAAAAGCACTAGGCGCTCCCTAGACTTGCCCAGCAGCAATAATATTTAAGCTGAGATCTGAGGGGTGAGCAGGCACAAGTACCACAATTCCAAAGGAAAGGTGGGGCTGGGTCTGTGCGAGTGCATTCCAGGCCTGCTGAAAGGACCACGGAAGAGACTGGGCAGATGGCTAGATGCTGGTGGCGAGCACCAGGGTGCTAAGAGCACAGAGAGGGAGAATTTACAGCCACTTCGAAGTGGACGCTGCAGGACTTGATCACTGGTCAGATGCTCAGGAGCCGAGAAGACGAAGATGTCAAAGATGACACCCAGGGTTTTGATGCACAAGAGGGTGGATGCGGGCCCGGTTAAGTGAGGTGGGATCACTGGAGGACCAGCAAGGGGTGGGATGAGAGGAGGTGGAAATGATGAGTCGGTTTTGACCTTGCTGAGCCGGAAATACACGTGAGCGATCCCGCTGCAGGTACAGCCAGTGGATAGGCGCATCTGGGGCTCAAAACAAAGGTCTGAGCTGGGGACACGAATTTGGGAGAAGGCACAGGGTGTAAAGAAAAGTGTCCCTGAAGAACACCACGGCGTGTAGGGTAGGGGTTGGATGGAGGACCCGGCTGAGCAATTACAAGGGAGGGAAACCGGAAGTGTGACATCAATGGAATTAAGGGAACAGAGTATTTGAAGGAAGTTATTCGCCTTTCCCAGGTCCAATACTTCTTCAGACCTTCAAAAACACCGAGTGTTCCCTCGTCCTCAAAATGCATTCACAAGCAGGAGGAGCAGGAGGAGGCGCGTGGCCAAATGCATTAGGAGGAGCTGGGGATCAACGCGGTGCGGGGCAGTGTCCCTCCGGCCCCCAGCAGGGAGGCCGAGCACAGGGTGGCCCAGGCCGTGGGGTTCGCGGCTGCCATGGGGGGGGGGCCGGCAGGACCAGCTCCTTTCAAGGGCTCTGGAGCCGTAGTCGTGGCGGCTACCGAAGTCCGCAGGGAAACGCAGGGGTCGGTGGCGAGCAGAGGTACTCACCATGCCTGCGACGTGGCGGGCACAGAGGCGCTGACAGCCACCCAACCTGCTCGGGAGGCTGGTCTTGAAGTGTCCTCATCCGGGGGGCGGGGCCTGGGAAGGCCGACTACAACTCCCAGCATGCCCTGCAGTGACGTCACGGGAGTGCCACACTCCAGCTCTCCGCGGGTGAAGGGGCAGAAAGAAGTCTTGTAATTAACATAAAAATAAATTTTATTAAAATTTACAAGTAAGTTTATTGGTGGAATCACTCGTATCCCGCTCCAATCATAAGTCTTTCTGTGCTCCTCGTAGCGAATTCGAAACCTCCAGGGGCCCCCTGTAGCGTCCTAGGAATGGAGTCTCCCGTACCCCAGGCACCGTGTGACAACAAACACCCGCGGAGCCGCGGAGCGGCGGAGGTGCGGTGGCTCGTCGCGGCCAGTCCCTGCGCGGGAAGCGCTTGCGCAGGGCGTGCTCGCAGCCCTCCGGGCTCCCGCCGCTGAGTTAAGCTGGCCCGGAGCTGAGACGACCTGAGATCGGTCGCCGGATTGAGTGCCCTGCTGGGAGGGGACTTGGTCCTCGCGGCCGCCAGGTGTTGCCCTTTGTATACACCTACCCACTCCGAGCTTCAGTTTTCCTAGTGGGAAATCTCTTTCCTCATCAGGTTAGCCAGGACTTTTCCGCCGCTCGTGTGCCCTCCCCCCAACCCCCACTTTTATCCCCGTCCCAGAAGTGTTATACTTAATTATGAACTTCTCTACTAGAGTATAAGCTCTCTGAGGGCATCATCCATGCTTTTTAAAATCTGTTTTCTCAGCGAGCCTTACCCAGAGGAACCTTACCCAGAGGAGGGGTTTGCAAAGATTCTGCTAAATACATGAATGAATGATTTTGTAAATGTTGCTCAAGGAGAGTTAAAGAGTGGGAAAACTCCTTCCCACGCTCTGCTGCTGTCCCCGGTGCTGCGCACAGGCGGGGAGTATAGTGCGGAGAACCAAACTCCTCGTTCCTGCCTTTGTGGAGCCAACAATTGAGTGTGTGTGTGTGTGGGGGGGGGGGGGGGGGTGGCGGGATGGGGCAGAGCTGTTAATGTGGATGTAAGATGATAACCCATAATCGTGAGGACGTGGAAAGAGAAGCACGTGCTGCTGCGATAGAGGGAATTAAAGCAATGATGAATAAACTAAATAATACGAAGGCTCAGTGTTAATTGAGGGAACGGAAGGGTGTGGCACAGTGAAGTCCTGCCTAAAGTGACAGAGCGTGAGTCCTGGTCCTGGGACAGGGGAAGGCTCAACCTGAGAGCTGAAGGAAGGCAAGTGCAGCCCAGGGAGCAGGGTCCCCAGGGCCACACATAAGGGTGATAGCGGCCTTGGGAGCCCCTGTAACAGCACAGGAAGCTTGGTGGGTGGGCAGTGGGCATGGAGCTTTGCTCTGAAATACCGCGCAAATCGAAAATCGAAGTAGTGCACTCCAGGGGGCTGACCACTAGCCTTTAAAAAACGTATGAACTTCTCTACTACTTCCGATCAGAGGAAGAGGTAGGACGAGGGGAAGGGCTTGTATTGCCGTCGTTTTAGTTTAACTGGAATCTTCACGTGCCCCTTTGATATTACACATTAGCAGTGATTCATCCTCAGATGAACCTCAGTTCCAAATAGACAAGTTTAATGTCATTGACAACTTCCTGTATATTGAAGGCACAAGTCTGTTTGATTTTTTCACTAATGGATGCCCAGTGCCTAGATCACGTTGGTGCTTCAGAAACGCTATGTAAGAGGAAACAGAGGCAAGTATTCCTAGCTCGTTGGTTCTCTTTTTTTAGAACAAGCCTAAGTAAAAAATTAACATCTAAGTAAATCGTTGCATGTTTAATGCGATATTTCAAAAGGTAATCACAGTTACAGTCTACCCTTTTACAGATACTTTGAATTCATTGCAGGTTTTTGTTGGTGTTGGTCTTTGTTTTTATCTTGTCTAGACGATTGTCCTCTCTCCCCTTAAACTTGAAAAACCTCAAGAACTGTAGGGTTTTACCTGTATGTGTTGTGCATTCTGAAAAGCTAAGTTTAATTTTCAATATGAGGGACAATGCAGTATATTGAAGTCATTTGATCTAAACTGAAAATGCCTGCCTTAGTTCATTATGACTTTTAACTCTAAGTGGAACTCAAAGGGTGTCGTTTGCACAGTCTCTGTGCCTCAGTGAACAGTAATAACCTTATCACTTACAACAGTTGGATGGCAGTGCGACAACGCTGTCACACACACTTAGTAATTTCTGGATATTTTACCTGGAAAGCGAAGAGGCGGGCTCATGGTGATAATTTTGAATCTCTTTATTCCCCCCTCAGCCCCCAGAGTAGAGTCTTTCCCCACGTAGTTTGGAACCATTGCTTTTTAGAGAATGTTAACTTTTCAATTGAAAAGTAATTTAGGCTGATATTTATTAATCACCACCTTTCTTTTTTTAATTTTTTTATTTTTAAAGATTTTATTTATTTATTTTTAGAGATAGAGAAAGAGAGAGAAACATCAATGTGCGGTTGCTGGGGGTCATGACCTGCAACCCAGGCATGTGCCCTGACTGGGAATCGAACCTGCGACACTTTGGTTCGCAGCCTGCGCTGGATCCACTGAGCTACACCAGCCAGGGCCTAATCACCATCTTTCTAAACGATCCCTCCTGTACTTTTCCTTGTAAGGGAGATTGGGGCTGTAGCAGAAGTAGCCCGAAGGGACCCTTTGCAGGTGCGGACGTAGCGAGCACCGGCCCGGGAAGCAGCCATGCCTGTGGAAGGAGGGAAGACGGACATGGAGAGGATCGGCCTCTTCAGCGAGATGAGCTATGTCACCGTCGGCGACAAATACGAGTCCCCATTTAATCGTAAGTGTGGTTTTCGTTGCAGCCCAGTAGTGGACATTTCCTGTATGAAAGTTTGCGTTCAATATTTAAGTTAAATGATATTTTTAATGGTCCATATTTTAAAGTATTAGTACTGTAGTGGAATAAAGCTGTGTAATTTCTGTAGCGTTAAGAGACTATCATTTGCTAAGAGCAGGAAGCTCAACTCATTGGGCTACCCTACCCTTATAACTCTGCTTATGGGTAATTTTACTGCTTGCCAAGGTTTCATGACAGTTTTCTCCCAGAATATTTTTTTTAGCTGCTTTTCTCTTAAATGGCACACTTCAGGATGTAAATAGCATTTACATTTGCACCTGAAAAGGCCATCCACCATCCCTTCTTGAAAAATGAAAAATGCTAAATGAATAGCTGAGGAATTTTTAGGAGAGTCAGAAATAGTAAAAGCTAAAGTCAACAAACCTTTCCAAAGTCTAAGTTAAATTTTTGGCTATTCGATGACTTCTATTTAACAGTACGAAAGAATATACTGATACCAAATACCTCCAAGATATGTTATTAAAAAATTAAGTTGCAGAATGGTATATATAGTATGCTGAGCATTAAAAATAGAGAAGAATATGAAAATATTTATTGGAACATGCCTCAACATTCTTTGGGAAACAAGTTAATACCATGATTGCCTATGGGGGAGGAGCTGAGTGGCCAAAGATTTATTGTAAAAATGTTTATACTGTTGCATTCTGAACCATGTGAATGTATTACTTTTAAAACATTTAAGTGAAAAAATCAATTATACAACTTCTCACTTAAATAGCCAGTTGATTGAAAGATTGTTTGCACTTCAAAAAATGATTTACATTACTGAGGACTTGCCAAATTGATCCAAATTATAAAAGAAGTTCTAAATATTCATGGAAACAGACTTTAAACATTTTTAGGGCTACTATTATTAGGTTGGCCAAAAGGCCCATTTAGTTTTTTTCATAAAATAAAGGATACACTTTTCATTTTCACCAATATCTTTATTGATTTGGACATTTTAAGTATGTTGGCTATCTCCTGATATTGGCTTCTAGTGGGTAGAGGCCAGGGGTGCTGCTAAACATCTTCCAATACATTGGACAGCCTCACAGCAGAGAATTATTTGGGTAAAAGAGCAATAGTACCAAGGAACTTTGCAAACCACTTTTGACATGTTTGATCAGTTACAGCATCTTCTCCATACACTGCACAAAACTTTCTTTTTGCATTTCAGTTGCATTTTCACCTTTCCTGAAATAATAAGGTATAATACGCCAAAAATATTGAATGTTTTCTTCTATTATCAATATTAAAATGGCTGCACAAAAATTCACCAATTTTGATTTTTTTAAACGCACACTGATGTGACAGCTGTCACAATCCAAGCCAATAACATTGTTTCGAAAGAAGTTGAAGACAACTGAGGGCTACTAGAGCCATCGTATGGAAAAAAGTAAACTTTTTGGTCATGGCCAATCCAATATTTCATTGTATACATGTACCACAATTTATTTATCTGTTCTCCTGATGATGGACATTTGAACTGTTTCTGGTTTTTTGTGATAAGGAATAACCTTACTATGAACATTCTTATTCATGTCTTTTAGTGGACAATGGCACTCATGTGTATATATATATATATATATATATACCCAGGAGGGAAACCGTTTCAATCTGAGTGTGGAACACCCTCCCTTCAGCCTGTACACACATACACACACACACACACACACACACACCTCTCACACAGTGTTTCCCAGTATGCAAGATGGAGAAACTTGGATTAGGTAACCTCTAAGGTCTCTTCCAGCTCTGAAATTCAGTCTATAACCAGGACCTTAATCTAATTATTCATATATTTTAATGCAACCCTCTTAGGTCTTATTGTCAACCCAGCCTTTCACATAGAGCTTTCAGTGAACATTTTGAAACAGGTTTTAGGTCTCAAAACTTAGTGGCCCACGTCCTATTTTGAAACTTTTCTAAGTTACTTTTCATGTCCTTTAATTACTGGTGAGCTCAGAATTCTGACATTCCTAACTTGTCTTTAAAGGACCCTTCAATGAAGCTGCCAGCAAGAAAAGGCAGATGCTGCCCGGGGGGTCGAAAGTAATGTCCAGTCTCCAGGCCGGCTACTTCGATCCCCATTTTGTGAGGGTTTTTGAAGGCGAAGGCTATGTCAGCCTGAATCAAGTGCGGAGGCGGAACATGATGGAAGAAGCCAAAAAAAATCTAGGCAAAGCCTTCCTGCCCAGTAACGGAGATAAGAAACCGTGAGTATCTGGGAGGAAAGTCTTACCCTTGCAGCTTTCTCGCCTCTCGCCTAACTTAAGTGTTTGTTTTCCCATGGGATTTACTCATATAGGATACAGCTTTTAAAGTGTGATCCTTTGGTTATTTTGTCTTAGTTGGGGACAATTATATTGAAAGATTTAGGTTGACAGGTAATTTTGATTAAATTGATTCTCCTTATCACATTAAATTTTGGTTTATCTATGTCACGGTTCTCTATTAGTTTATATAATAAAGGCCGACCGAATAATGAATATAAATTCAGCCAATAACCTGGCAGCAGTCAGGATGGGGCAAATCTCCTTGGGTCATCATATCTGTGCCCTGGACTATTTTGTCTGCTTTAAAAAATCTTCCACGAGGCATTAATAAAAACTCTAAATGAGGAAAAGCCTTCTTTTTTGATAACGGAGATAATTTACCAAAGATACGTTATGTAAAGATCATCGTGAACGTACCTGCATGGGGTTTAACAACATTTTAGTTGTGGCAGTTGTCACAAGGAAGGTTCTTTTTTTCCCCAGCAGAAACCACGCTTCCTACTTCATTGCAATGCTCGGGTTTCTGGTACCTCCCCTCCCCACCCCACTTGGGGGCAAGGCTCATCTTTTTTCTTTACTTCAGATCATTAAACAAAACAATCATATAGCTTATACTATATCACACTATGTAGCTGAGTTTTATAATATGTTAATTTACACTCAGTAATGTTACTCTCTTAATGTATAATTTATGATAGACGAGGATTGGTTGAAGGCTAATTTTGTGCTTATTTGTGGTATTTGCTTGAGATTAGTAAAGCTTCAATGTTTTAAGTCAAAATGAGTAAGTTTTTATTAAGACTGGGGAATTTTTTTCCCTGTTATTATAGTTCAACCTTTTTTCTACCTTTTCACACTTTGGATAGGTGGTTTGAAATATTTAATTTTTACTATTGTTAATTTTTGTCTTCTTCATTTTCTCCTTTGATACTGCATTTTTCCAGTTACTACTTCATTTCTTTTGCATGTAACCTAGGTATTTTACCCTTTGAATAACCTTTTCTTATTTTCCAGTATCTCCCATGAACTTTGACCCCATGTGGTAATAATTGGGAATTGCCGTCTTGATACATTAGATCATAAAAGCGGTTTTCAACCTTTTTCATCTTGTGGCACACATAAACTAATGCTAAAATTCTGTGGCACACCAAAAAAAATGTAGTTTTTTGCCAATCTGACAAAAAATAGGTATAATTTTGATTTATTCACATTAAAGAGTTATTGTTATGTTGGCTGTTATCATTCTTTTTGACAACCTAAGGAAAAAGGGGTCGGTGCCCCTGACTAAGATAGTTAGGTAGGTATTGGATGTTTAAAAAATTTTTGTGGCACACTGGTTGAAAATCGCTAATTATAATCTGCTTTTATGTTCATTTGTCAGCCAGAAATAATAACAGTTTTGTAGTTAGACTAATTTTCCTTTCTCTATACATCTCACAAATATGTGAAAAAATCTGTAATTTAGTAGGATACAGAAAGTATTTCAAAAAAGAGAGATTGATAGTAGAAATAAAAAGCCTTCTATACTGGTACTTATTCACCACCAAATTATGGAACCATAGATACTTAGTACATTTTAAATGTACCAATATTTATTGCTTGTATTAAATTACATTCTTCTTAGATTATGCCTGTAGGTAACTGACCTTTTATCTATGATGTTGTTGCTTTATCTCCTTATTATATTTTATTCTATGGCTTATATTCATAAATAGCAATGAATGAAAATGAGTATCTTCTCCTAATGGAACCTTATTTAAAGTTATTTAAAGGGTAAAATACCTATTTGTAGGCCAGAGGTAATACATAATCGATGT